>NC_081157.1:8555201-8883326 GCF_012432095.1 Onychostoma macrolepis | reverse complement strand
TACCAGTACAGAAATCCATGAATGAAATAATGCATAAACAAACCTGAATTCACTGCATACACAACTTAATTCTGGTTCTGGTAATCGAAGAGAGTAGTAATTGCATCTTCAACAGCACAAACATGTGAGTAAACATTGTAACTTGCGTCATTTCTTGAGAACAATATTCCTGTTGACCCTGAGGCACAGAATAAAAAAAACATTCATCATTTCAAATAAACAAACTACAGGCCATTATAGTGGCTGCTTGATTTTCTTGCAATAATTAGGCCATTGGCAGACACGGTTATAATGGGGAAAAACTAGGTGTTAAGAGGCCTTCAGGCTACGAGCGGTGACCTGCAGAGGTGGTGGTTCACTGGGGCTGATAAACAAGTAAACGGCAAACATAACCCCAGACTCGCTGCCTTTAAGAGGGATTTACACCAGCAGATGTCCAGGGCCACCATCAGCACTGACAGTTTAATGCACTTGAAATGTTGACTGCTTTAAAAACAACCTTTGGGAAAGACTGCTGCTTGTTATTGTTTGCATGCACTGATTCTTTAATCAGCTCGCAGTATTGTGCGAACCGTTATTTTTAATAGTGTGTTAATGTCAGGCCGTCAGACCTGTGAAAGCCTGTGTGAAGCACATTAGTGACTTGAAAACACTGAGATCACCAGCACCAGCGGTAGCTGCCGTAACACAGACACCTCTGGAGTGACAGGGTTTCTTCTTCTCCGTGTGGCCACACAGCACAGGACAAAGTGTCATTTCATGTGCTCTCCACAGAGCACTTTGGGTTTGCGTGTCTGGAAATTAGGCTACGAGGTGGCAACAGAACACCACCTCCCTCTTTCACAGGTCAAAACTGAAGTATTTATGCCTTTGACATTTAAGTCATTTATTGTGGAAATATCCTCTAGGAATCAGATTACTCTTCGCTAAATTCGTTTTACTGTGAGCAAGTCAAAAATAAGACATGAACTGATTCTGTCAATTTAATAAAGATGTGTTCGTAACTTGTATCTTTTAAATGTTTTTAACATTAGAGGACATCACTACCCTTACTTATTTAAAAAAAAATCGGTCCCACTTTATATTAGGTGGCCTTAACTACTATGTACTTACATAATTTGATACAATGCACTTATTGTGTACATACATGTTTTTACATTGTACTTATATTTGTAAAAATACCTATATGTAATTACATCTGTAATTAATTTCTGTAATTACATTTATAATTACACTGTTGACCCATCCCTTACACCTTAACCTACCCTTAAACCTACCCATACCACCAAACCTGTCCCTAACCTCACCCGTATCCCACCTCAATAGCAGCAAAAGTGTTTTGCAATACAGTATGAACACAATAAGTACATTGTACTTATTTTTTGATGTAAGTACATAGTAGTAAAGGCCACCTAATATAAAGTGTGACCAAAAAATCTTATTAAAATCGCTTTTGTGAATAACGATTATTAAGTACAGTCACAAAATTCTACATGGCAAAAGCTAATAGGTACATGTCTGCACACAATCTGCCAGTTATGTTTTGCCTCTATATTTAAGATTGAAGTTGTTTGCTGGAAAGTCAGTCTCAATGCAGACCACTGGAAAAACTGATCAAAACCACTGCTGACTCATCCAGCACTGCACAGATATCTGTGCAATCATATGCCCTCCTGAATGAGAATGCAAATTACCCATACAGTTCTTAACTTTGTGGTAGTTTGGGTTAAATTATGTAAATTAAAGCTTATTAAAGTTGTCACTCTACCTCAAAACAGTTGCAACAGTCATTTGTATGTGCTGAAAAAGATATTCGGCCAACATTTACGTGAAATATAATGTTTTGAAATGTTTTTAAAGACTGCATATGTATCTGTTCAATGCTTTTGTAACTTTTTGCTATAATCATGTCACAGTGGTGTCAGATGTGTGAACATTCAATAACTCTATATCTTCCACAGAAGAGGAAAGTCTTATGGGTTTGAACTGATGTAAAGGTGAGTAAATGATTCATTTTTGGTAGATCTGTGCCTTTAACTTTTGACTGACACTGTTCTTTCTGTTCTCTTTTCTGGAATTCTTCACTGCGCCACTGCAAAACTGCAATCTTATTTTGTTTGTGTTTAGTGACTCGATTTCTAAACCCTCCTTCAGGCTCTCAATCTGTGTTTGAGCTTCCCAACATTTCATTCCACACAGCCTGTCTCTTCACATCTCCCAGCCTGACGTGAGGCCTCGTGCTGCACTGACAATATTAATTACAGACTAATTAGAGCAAAGAAAACAGAGGTTCATATTCTTATTTTGACTGAAAAAGTAAGCTTATTAATCTGGGAGAGGGGCGAGGAGGCAGAGAGGAAGCGTAAACTGAGAGTAATGAAACAGCACAGCTCCTCACAGTCCACACTGCTGTTCTGGAGGAAGCCCTCGGTGACAGGAGACACATTCCTCCACTTGAGTTTGTGTGTTTTGGAGCCTGTCGGGTCTCGGCCATTGTTAGAGCGTGACCAGGCCACCGGAGTAGGACTTAATTATACAAACATCCAACCACATGACGTGATTGACATGTAGAATTCTCCTAAAAGCCTGATTCAAAGGTGCGGACCGGTAATTTGTTATGACAGGACTCACTCCAGGGTGTATCAACGTGGTGGCTATTTCTTATTTCCATGAAGGTCAAATATCTGCCTGTAAGGAAGCAAAAACCTGTTCAGTTTGGTTTCACACTCCAGAATTATGCAAATAAAGAAACCAAGCTTGGCGAGAAGTGATTAGAAAATGATTGGGCCTTTTCACATAATTGTATTCTCATAATTCGTCTGTAATATTATTTCTAGAGGTTTCAATCCAGATGGAACCCAAATAATCAATGTAGTCATGTAGTCATCAAACATTCTAATTATTGTAAAAAACATTTGGGTAATTGAACATACCTTGTTAATTTAATGTTGTCACCTGACCCACATTTACCATGATATGGGCTCAAACAGTGGCATATAGATGAAGACAAGCATAGAAAGAAAAGGTGTATACAATTGAAAAATATTCTAATTTTATATTTAAAAAACAAACATTTGAATTTTAATTGAATTTTAAAGGGATAATTCAGCCAAAAATTAAAATTCTGTCAGTACTTATTCACCCTCATGTCGTTCTAAACCCGTTCGACCTCCGTTCATCTTCGGAACACAAATAAAGATATTTTTGTTGAGTTCTGAGAGCTCTCTGACCCTCCTATAGACAGCAATGTAATTACCATGAATACCATCGGTAAAATAAATAAAAATAAATAAATATTGACAAAAATCACCTTTAAAGTTGTCCAAATGAAGTTCTTAGCAATGCATATTACTAATCAAAAATTAAGTTTTTATATATTTACGGTAGGAAATTTACAAAATATCTTCATGGAACATGATCTTTACTTAATATCCTAATGATTTTTGGCATAAAAGAAAAATGGATAATTTTGACCCACACAATGCTACAAATATACCCGTGCTACTTATGACTGGTTTTGTGCTCCAGGGTCACATATGACAGAATGCAGGTTGTGTACTACCACAGCTGCATGTGCCAGCCCAGCAGCTACCATTGCTAATGAATGGGAAGGCTAATGGATAGCTTTCTCCAGGTATTACAGACCTCACTGGGAAAACCAATCTGGTACAAGTGGCACAGGAGCTCAAAGAAGCACTAGAGTCCCTTTTCCCCTCTGAATAAGATAAAGAGCCCAAGGGTGGAAGTGCTTGATCTAACAGAAACAGACAAACTCCAGGGTGCTGAAAACAGTCTGATGTTTGCCAGGGTCTTTTTCTGAGCGCAGGCACTGTTATCTAGCAACAGACCACAGTGAAACAGTACAGGAAATCTCTGATTGTTGACTTCTGGTACATTCACTGATGGAATGATGGCTTCAAAAGGCACTATGAAAGAAAAACAGCGCTGTCTGTCTCTTCTTCATCTCAGGAGGCCGGAAGGTACGTGGGTGTCCATTGACTGGACAAAATGCCTCTATTTGTTGTCGTTCTTTATTTTGATCTCTCTTTATCTTTTCAGATTTGGATACTCTGACTGAATGAGTGTCATTGTGGCTGGATGCAGTCCTTTGAGATGCTAATGTCTCTGCAGACATTTAACAGGTAAACAAATGTAATGCTTTTAACATGAAATTTACGGTATCTCACAGAAGTGAGTATACCCCTCACATTTTTGTAAATATTTTATTATATCTTTTCATGTGACAACACTGAAGAAATGACACTTTGCTACAATGTAAAGTAGTGAGTGTACAGCTTGTATAACAGTGTAAATTTGCTGTCCCCTCAAAATAACTCAACACATAGCTATTAATGTCTAAACCGCTGGCCACAAAAGTGAGTACACCCCTAAGTGAAAATGTCCAAATTGGTCCCAATTAGCCATTTTCTCTCCCCGGTGTCATGTGACTCGTTAGTGTTACAAGGTCTCAGGTGTGAATGGGGAGCAGGTGTGTTAAATTTGTTAAATCACTTTCTCATACTGGTCACTGGAAGTTCAACAAGCTACCTCATGGCAAAGAACTCTCTGAGGATCTGAAAAAAGTAATTGTTGCTCTACATAAAGATGGCATAGGCTATAGGAAGACTGCCAAGACCCTGAAACTGAGCTGCAGCACGGTGGCCAAGACCATACAGCAGTTTAACAGGACAGGTTCCACTCAGAACAGGCCTCGCCATGGTCGACCAAAGTAGTAGAGTGCACGTGCTCAGCGTCATATCCAGAGGTTGTGTTTGGGAAATAGACGTATGAGTGCTGCCAGCATTGCTGCAGAGGTTGAAGGGGTGGGGGGTCAGCCTGTCAATGCTCAGATCATACGCCGCACACTGCATCAAATTGGTCTGCATGGCTGTCGTCCCAGAAGGAAGCCTCTTCTAAAGATGATGCACAAGAAAGCCCGCAAACAGTTTGCTGAAGACAAGCAGACTAAGGACATGGATTACTGGAACCATGTCCTGTGGTCTGATGAGACCAAGATAAACTTATTTAGTTCAGATGGTGTCAAGCGCATGGGGCGGCAACCAGGTGAGGAGTACAAAGACAAGTGTGTCTTGCCTACAGTCAAGCATGGTGGTGGGAGTGTCATGGCTACAGTTCATTGAGGGAACCATGAATGCCAACATGTACTGTGACATACTGAAGCAGAACATGATCCCCTCCCTTCGGAGACTGGGCCGCAGGGCAGTATTCCAACATGATAATGACCCCAAACACACCTCCAAGACGACCACTGCCTTGCTAAAGAAGCTGAGGGTAAAGGTGATGGACTGGCCAAGCACGTCTCCAGACCTAAACCCTATTGAGCATCTGTGGGGCATCCTCAACCGGAAGGTGGAGGAGCGCAAGGTCTCTAACATCCACCAGCTGGAAGAGGACTCCAGTGGCAACCTGTGAAGCTCTGGTGAACTCCATGCCCAAGAGGGTTAAGGCAGTGCTGGAAAATAATGGTGCACACAAAAAATATTGACACTTTGGGCCCAATTTGGACATTTTGTCACATGAAAAGATATACTGTAATAAAATATTTACAGGGTTCCCACACCTTGGTTAACTTCAAATTCAAGGACTTTTCAAGTACTTTCCAGGTCAAATACCCTCAAATTCAAGGACTTAATGTGGAGACACATTTCAAGTGAGAGCAAAGGTTACAGGTTTTACACTTTTACACAAAATATGTCTAATAATAATTCACTACTAAAAGTGACTTTGAAAGTGCATATTTTATCTAAATTCAAGTCAATTTTATTTGTATAACACTTTTCACAATACAGATTGCTTAAAAGCAGTTTTAGAGAAATTCTTGACATAACGTGAGCTCTTGTGTTAATTAATTAATTATGACAATTTGGTTTATAGACAAGCCTAATTACTTTTTGGTTACGTGTATCACTGCAATTAAGATTATTTTAATGATGACGATTTGAGAATCTCAGCATGTCTGAGACACAGTGAAACTAGAACACAGTAAAGTCTCTATAGTGAGACTAAATGTCTCCACAGAGGTCCTACTTGCCAAAATCAATGCAGCGTATAACTTGACATGAATACTATTAATTACATCCTGCAATCCTTGTATTTGTTGCATGCTTTACATGATATGGAAACTTCATTCAACACAAAAGCTCAGCAGACCTCTGTGATTGTTCCTGCAAGCTGAGCTGTCTTCTGGGAACCCAGCTTGCGTCTAGTTCCAGGCTTCACTGAAGTATTAACATTTTACATTAGCCTGTCCAGTGAAGCTGAGTCAGAGCTTCTTTGTAGCACACATAAGGATATAGATTTAAGCATTTAGGGCATTTGAAATAGTATAGGTCATCTAAAGTGAAATTACCCCTAAAAAGCACCCTGGGTATGATTCCTTTTCACTCACAACTCAAGAAATCCCTGGTAATCAGCCTCACGTGTGGCTAACCTCACTTTATAGGGGCCCGTGATGACAGGCCTCAGCTGCTTTCTGGAAACGGTGGGCTCGGTCTCATGAAATAGAGAGCTTTCAAAAACTCAGAATGATGAGAAAACTAATAAGAGCTCCATAATGGACATGAAAGATCACTGAGTCAGCATTGATTATACTTGCATATCCACATGCCTTGATATTACAAGATATTCAATATTCATTGGTGCATTCAAACTAAACTTCTTTTTGGGGTCTCTAACTTACTTTCCACCATAGTTACCAGTCCTGCTGTAGCTGGTTTTACTGTCTGTTGCATATGTTTGTAAAACATTCACCAACGAACCTTATCTTGGCCAGGAGCCCACACAAATCCACATGGACCCAGGAGAGCTATGAGACATACCATCCCAACTGCCATTTCACTAAAAAGCCACAGGAACTCATCTTCCCCGGTGACCTGCCTCTCAGGCGCAACATAGAGGTCAAAACAAAGACCCTGCTGCCTTATCCAAACATGCAGAAAGCACTGCGCAGTTACGGCTGTCATTTCATCAGCCCCATTATTCTTCTCTCATTCCTAAAAACATAAGGCGTTCTGGTCTTTCATGTTTGTTGGATTGAAGGACAAGACAGAAACACAACCTCAACAGACAATCAGGTTCCTCAAGAGAGGGAGATCAGAAAAGCGTGAGATGCTGCAAAACACATCTGGACTCCAGTCCCTCGGGGATGGATGTAGGATGGAATGGGTCTAGACGAAGATGAGGGTGGAGATGAGGAAACAGGGCCTCCAGGAACATGATACAGCATCCCACTCAGGAAAAGAGCCCAAGTTAGGCTAGATAACCCAGTGGATGTGGCCTAGCTTGTTTTATTAAGGCGTCATGTTTAATTCATTGAGCCTCGCTCTAAGAGAACACATGTGGCAAAGGCGCCGTCATATTCCAGAGATCCGCTTCCACAGAATGCAAAGTCCCAAATGAGGACACCTCTTGGTAACCTAAGGGAAATCCATACGGATGCTATATGAGCATTTGGATTGTGTCAATACCATATTTAATGCCAAGCTTGGGAGGTCAGGAGTTATGTGTGAATGTAACTTGTCTAGACTGTCACCTTAGGAAGTCTTTGTTGACTCTGACTGACTAATATCATTATCGCGGAACACAGTGTTTTATTTGTTTGTATAGCTCCCACTCTACATTGCAGCATCCTCCAAGCATTTCCCATTCACATCTGGCTTCTCTCTCTTTTTTGGGCTTGGACACTCACTTCCTCCCAGTCGTCACATGGTTGCATTTTGATGCTCATGCCTACTTCTGCATTCCTTTAAAATCACATTCAGTTATTTTGTGTTTCCTTTAATGGTCAGAAGGTGCATCAGTTGTTGCATAATCTCATCCCAGCTCTTTCTGGAAATGCCACCTCAGCAGGGTGTCGCCTCTGACCTCCTGAGGCCACCTGAAAGTAGAGGAAGTCTCCAAATAAGGTTCTGGCCTCAAGGGTTGGTTTCCAGACAGGCAACTGCCATGCGGCATGTGTGTGGTTTTGATATCCGTTCTGTTGCTCTACAGGAAGCAGAGGTCAACAGCAGGAGGAATCATCTGTTGATCATCTGGGATGCAGAATTGCTGGGCCCCTGTTTTGCCCTGCCGTTGAAACATTTCTGCAACAGCACACAAATGTCAAGAGACCAAAGAGGATGTTTTCCATCAGCTGGCTCCCAAATATTGTAAGATACATGGCGGTAGACACCATTAAGATGTGATTTGAGACCATGGAAGTAACAGTGATCCATGTCCATGGAGACAACTCAAAGGATATTCATTATTGGAGAGGAAGAGGGGTGCCTGCTAGGATCCCATCAGCAGAGGTGTCAACATATCTGCAGTAACGCGTCTGGAGTAATGCACCAAATTCAAATGGCCAGAGAGAAGATTTTTTTCTCAAGACAAGCAGCTGTCTAGAATTAAAAGAGAAATGCTACAAGTCTACATACATGTCGCCCAAATGTGGTTTTATTTTTCCCTCACATGCGAAAAAGATTAGGGGTGGCACGGTAGATCAGTGGGTTTCCTCACAGCAAGAAGGTCCCGAAAGGAGGACTTTCTGTGTGGAGTTTGCATGTGTTTGGGTTTCCTCTGGGTGCTCTGGCTTCGCCCACAATCCAAAAACATTGAATTGGAGATATTGAGTTGTCTGTAGGTGTGATTGTACATGTGAATGTGTGTGAGCCCTGTGATTGACTGTGACTTACAGAGGATGAGCAGTTTGGGGAATGGATAGATGGATGGATGTGATGCAGATCTATTTTTTTGGGGGGAGGAGCAGAAATCACACATCTGTTTACAGTGCTGGGTAGATTACTTACAAATTGTAGTGCGTTACTGATTCCAAATTACATGACATAAATTGTAGTTAGTAACGTAATCCATTACATTACACAATTGAGGTAATATAATCACAGTATTCGATTACTTTTAACGTAACTTGTTTATCACATTTATTTAAATAGGATAATATTGTCAAGGTTTCCCAAACTGGGGTTTGTGAAGGAATTGCTTGTAAGTTTAATGAAAAGCTAATAATTAATTAAGTCATAAAAAATTTAAAATTTAAATAAATAATTTAAAAATAACTTTACTAAAAAATAAAATATTTTGTTTACCTTCATGTTATGTAGGCATTTTAGAAAGGGAAAAAAAATATTTAGGGAGAATCAATAAATTATTAATAATTTATTGCTGTTGTGTGAATAATATTGTGTAATCAAGTAATCAATAAAAAACTTTAACTGTAGTCCGATTACAAGGATTTTAAAATGTAATTTATTCTAAATACAGTGTCACAATAAATTGTAAGTAGTGTCAGGCCAGACTGTTGCGTTTTAGACTTGAAGCCCAGCAAGCTTGAAGAACTTCAGTTCCTCTCTGTGCTTCATGTGTCAGGACTTTCAGTGCTGCAGCCATGTAGACCTTCACAGATCTGGTCAAAACCTTTCATTCCTCAAGGCCAGAGTAAAGGTCCTTGCACACTGAGTCTGAAATTTACGTATGCGTTTTTTTAGGGGTTTTTTCGTATTCGTCATCCTTTCCTATCAAAATGCTTGTTACAGATGCGAAAACGCAGAAAATTGAACCTGATCCAAATTTTTTTTTTACGATGGATGAAAGTTTTGGAGGCAGTGTGTAAACGTGATTGACACAGCGGGAGGTTGTATTTATTTTTTAAAGTGTGAAAAATTCGGATGAAAATTTCAGACTCAGTGTGCAATGACCTTGAGTTCTGATTTCAGTAATTTGACACTGGCGAATGATATAAAAATTAACGAACATGAAGTTCATGCAAATAGAATTACTGTACATTTCCCTTTGTCTAAAGTGACAAAACAATAAATACAAATTCAGATCATATGCATAGACATCCAAGCAAATTTGGACTGGTGCTAGAGGGAGATGGCAAATTGCCATGGTATAATTTGAGAGTCTTTTTACTAAATGCTTCTACGGGCTGCCAGACTCCAGGCCAGACGCAAACACTATTAATATCTGCAAAACCATCCCAGAGGTTTTTCCGAAGGGAGTGGTGTTTGAGTGTGTGATAGTTGGTTTGGTTTCAGTTGACCTGTAACGAGTTTGACTTGTCAGGGATAGCAAAGTTATGCTAGTTTCCATGCAGATCTCAGCAAAACAGTGTTTCTTTCTTTTCAAAGTAACAGCACAGGTAATGTGTTGGAAAGTGCTTATAATAGAAATAGCTAGCAAAAGATCAGTGTTTAAGGGTCAGTAAACATGACAGAAAGCCCTTGAGATCTTCCCCCAGCTCCCAGGAAGTCTCTGAACACTTTTTCTTGTTTTGCACTTTTTTTAACGGCCCATGTCTCAAGACATTCCCTATCACATCCCTCCTCCCACGCCGGCTCTCTAACTCCACCGCCCTCAACTTCTGATTCACTGCCAAAGCAAACACTTGTCCATGGGCGGCCAGGAGTGTGTTCCTATGGCAACAGCATGAGGGCCCAAGCTCTGGAGCTGAAGATCCAGATCAGCAAAATAAACAAAAGGCCTGATTCAGAGGAACCTAAGAGCTTTAGATGCAGGGACAGCTTTCTGCAGGACACCCACGTGAATGAATGAGAACTTTTCATATCAGTGCTGTGATATTAGCACATCCTGTCACTCAAGAAAAGTAGGTGTGATTACCTCAGTGGACCATCTTGGCACCTCTTTAACAAATGTGACTGTGGTCAACATTCATTCACATTTACATTTTTCATGATCAACATCTATATGAGTCCTGGAGCAACTTTGCTCTCAACAAATTAGATTTTCGCGTTAGAGCAGGAGTGTACACAAACTTATGGACCATGCCTTCAAGAAATAAGCCAGTACTTCAACCAAAACAGCGCGGCACTAGTGATCTGTTTGTCCCATCTTCATTGAGAGGCCATGGATCTCCAGTGGTACATATTATAGTGAATAACAGTAAAAATTGTCATGACCTTTATTTAGACTTATTTGAAGGAACTAAGAAAACTAAGAGTGTGTAAGAGATGTGTGTGGCAGGCAGTCTGTAGTCAGGTACTGTATTTGCCCGTACGATCGTGCTGCTGTGACCTACTAGTGTTACTGCAGGGTTATTAGATGAGCTCTGGTGGAAAGATGGCCTCGGTCCACCTCTGTCCTGTCTGAGAGCTTTATGAGCTGTCCAGATCTGTCTGGTCAGGCTGTTTTTAATGCCTTGACTCTGAATATTCATTGGGAAGGGCTGAGACCCATACCGGTGTAATGCTTACACTCTTACCCTATAAAATACCACAGTGAACACACACACACACACACACAAATTCATGCTGTATTAGTTCAACCTCTCTTATATACTGAGTACAGTCATAGATACCCAACCAGGTTATAAAAGCTGCATTGTAATATATATATAAATATATATACTGTGTGTGTGTGTGTGTGTGTGTGTGTGTATGTGTGACCCTGGACCACAAAACCAGTCTTAAGTGTCAATTTCTCGAAAGTAAGATTTATACATCATCTGAAAGCTGAATAAATAAGCTTTCCGTTGATGTATGGTTTATTAGGATCGGACAATATTTGGCCGAGATACAACTATTTGAAAATCTGCAATCTGAGGGTGCAAAAAAATCTAAATATTGAGAAAATCGCCTTTAAAGTTGTCCAAATGAAGTTCTTAGCAATGCATATTACTAATCAAAAATTACGTTTTTATACATTTACGGTAAGAAATTTACAAAATATCTTCATGGAACATGATCTTTACTTAATATCCTAATGATTTTTGGCATAAACGAAAAATTTATAATTTTGACCCATACAATGTATTTTTGGCTATTGCTACAAATATACCCCAGCGACTTAAGACTGGTTTTGTGGTCCAGGGTCACACACATATGTATATATATATATAAAATGCTGTACTAGTTCAACCTCTCTTATATGCTCAGTACAGTCATGGATACCCAACCAGGTTATAAAAGCTGCATTGTACTATATATATATATATATATATATATATATATATATACATACACATATATGTACACACTTTAGTTCTAACTAGTAAGCTGGAGAAGAAGATACCACTTTTTTATGAGATTTAAATTTTTAGAAAATGTTTAACAGTTTTATTAAATTTGTTTTGAAATTAGACATAATTACCTTTCAAAGGACTGCATGAAAGCAGTGATAAAGATTATAAAGATATAAAGATTATGTATATATATATATATATATATATATATATATATATATATTAGTGGTAGGCATAGATTAATTTTTTAATCTAGATTAATCTCACTGTAATCTTGGAATTAATCTAGATTAAAATGGCTCATTTGAATTCTGCCAAGTAGATCAGAATAAGTTCACTACTAGTAGTAAACAACTAGCAGTCATCAAGAATTTAATATTGATAATAACATTGAAGCCATTGTATGAATATTCCTTAAAGATAAGGTTTTAATAGTTTTAGTAGTAGTAGCCTATTACGTTCTGCCCAGTGTCTTCAAGTGAAACCGAACTTTTATTTTGACGGGTTGCCGTGAGGATAGTTTTTCTCAAATGAAACGCTCGAATGCTCATGAAGTGACTCTCAGAGCAGTTCTGGAGATGTTGTTCATGTATTTATGTCCTCATTTAGTGAGACGACAGATGTTAATATCACCGCAAGCGTCACGCGGTCTTCTGTATGAGTAGTGAACAAACCCGTGCGCCTGCGCCATACATTAACACAGAGACACACAGAAGTCATATTTAAATAGACGTTTTGCGGCTTAATATTTACAAATAGGAGTGGTAGTGTGCTCACTTGTGTGTGCGCTTACGTTTGTTTGTTTGTGTGTGTGTGTGTGTGTGTGTGTGTGTGCGAACCGGGGCGGAACTCCGCTGTGCAAGCGATACAGAGAGCGCGACCATGTAACGTAGAAACAGAAATGACTTGCCGATTTCCATTGGGAAGCTTCTTAAAAATAAATTTCCCCTGAAGCAAACCCGGCGGCTTCATAGCTGCATCCATGTTAGCACGCATACACACAGGTTCGAAGACTCGTTCTCGCCCCCTATAGTGCAATTCGGCTAGGTATACATCCGCGCTAAAATATCAAGGTGAAAGTCATCATAGCTTGTAGTATAGACCCAGCTCCCAACCCAACTTTGAGAATAGATTAACGGCGATATTTTTTTTATCGCCCGATAAGAGTCTCACGTTAACGCAGCACGTTAACAAATATATAATATATATACCCCTAATATATATATATATTAGTGGTGTCGCCGACTAAGGATTTTCATAGTCGAATCGGAATTTTCGAATCATGCCGATAGTCGACTGATAGTCGAATCATATATTTGGGGGCGGGGCAAAATACATTACCAAGAGTCAAGTCAGACATTCGACAGTCATAAAATATTTTTTACAATAGTGCTCTCATTATAATGCTATGTATATGCATTATAACGTTCTGCTTTTCTGTTTTGAGCTGCGCGCGCTGAAGATGAATGAAGCATATGATAGACAGTTTTTAATCAATGGGATTTAACTCATTTATCTCACATAGAATACGCTTCGTTATTTATATAACATAACGTTAATATTACAACTTATATGCTATCTGCACAAAATGCCCCGAATGAACATGAACGCGTCTGCGCGGCTCTGAATAAACTCCTTTTGTGGACGCGTTCTTCACGCAATAACATGCAGAAACACAACTAAACACTAAAAAAATCACAGCGTTTTATTATAATAGTGTTCTCATTATAATGCTATGTATATGACAGTGCCAGTCATAGTTATATTCTGCATTGTTGTTCTGCTCGCACCGCGCACTGAAGAGATAAGATAAGAGATAACCGTATAGTACTACAATGAAGCGCTTTACTGTAACTCAACCAAATGCATCTTATACGAGATAAATAATATACACATATAAATAAACTGACTGAAACGTTTTGAAATCACTTGTTGTACCCTACCTGATCGAAAAAAAAATGAAGTCTTCCACTCTGCCTGTGTCAATTTGAGTTTTGTTAAAGATTTAAATCCCTGCCGCCATGCTCCTCTGTCGGTGACGGATTAGAAAGAGAAACTTTAATCTATAGGGGAAATTGAATTTATTCACACACCTTAATATTTATTTAAAGCTTCTTTCTTTTAAGATTCTTATTTACAGCATTATCATAATAGGCTGTATATTAACTTATTGGGAGAAAACCGGTAGTTCGATGTGAAATCAGACACTGAGCACCCCTGCCCAAAATGGTATGATCATAACACCCCGCGAATATTCGACTGTGAGATTGGGAGTCGAATCAGGCTCCTCGAATCGAAGCATCAAATCGTCTACTATTCGGGGACACCTCTAATATATATATATATATATATATATATACAGTATACAGGGCATGTAGAATGGCGTTAAAAGTATAGAAGCCCGTTTCCACCATTGAATAAAAAAATGTTAAAAAGTAATTGCAACTTTTTATCTCACAATTCTCACATTTTTCTCGCAATCGCGAGTTTACATCTCGCAATTCTGACTTTTTTTCTTAGAATTGTGAGATATAAACTTACAATTTTGACTTTTTTCGAGTTTATGTCTCGCAATTGTGAATGTTTCCTCAGATTTTTTTTGTTTTGTTTGTTTTTATCTTGCAATTCTGACTTCTCACAATTGTGAATTTATATCACGCAATTCTGAGAAAAAAAGTCACAATGACCTTTTTTTTCATCTTTGTATTCAAAGAAACGGGCTTCCATACTAAAAGTGATGTTAAGTTGATCATGTGAATTATAGTCTGAAACTGCTTCAACACATTGCAACAGTTCAGATTTCAGTCAAAATCTGATGGTCTGTGCATCTGAAATATGTTCTACAACATGGTACCATTCAAAAACCAAAACCGACATCTTTATGAGAGTTAAATATTTCCTGTTCTTCCCCCAAATAGCTATACAGTTCAGCTATTCTGCGTCATTACCTCTAATAATTTCTTGCTCAGAAAAATGATAATGCTCTGGCCTAAGAATGGTTTGCATTTCCACTCGCCGACTATTCCAGTAAAGCAGTAATGAAACTAAAGGTCATTTAGAGACAGAGGTCCAAGTCTGAGGTCATTTAAGGTCACATGTAATACTTTATATATGCTAGCTAACAAATTTAACATAACATCAATTGTTCAGCTAATAATTAAGAATGAACAAGATTTTCCCACATGCATTTTAGCATATTTGACCTAAACGTGTGATGGTCCAGTGTGCTATAAGAGTTCAGCATTACTATAAACATGGTCATTCATATCACACCCATGCAACTGAACTCGTAATCTGTTTTTGTGGCGTTAGATTTGCTGTGTCGCATGACTGTCAGAGGGCTGCTGGAGCGTCTGACCCCTGACTGCACCTGCCCTCAGCATTGCATGCTGTTTTCTGTCACTCACCTCGTAACACTGACAGCGCTGCACTATGGGCTGCTAATTGCTCCGTGCTCTGTTCACGCTAATTGTCTATAACTCGAGGGCTTGTTGTCATTAATTCCTTGTAAAAATGTGTCATAAACGCGGAAGCTTACGAACAAATGTTATGAGTGTTTGTTTGGCATTTGTCATTCATGGCTTCCGTTAATAACTCGCTTTCAATAAGGCTTCTGTTCAGGGTTTTGTTTAACCTGCTACCTGTTAGCTGTGATGCTGAAAATAAATCATTTTCACTGCTTTACATAAAATGCTTACCGTAAAGTATTATGTGGATATTTCAAGCATGGCATGACCTCCTGTCAGGTCCGGGACACTTGATCAATCAAACCTGACAGATTTCAGCCTGAAAATCTCACAGAAAAAGGACTTTTTTGTTTTAATTTGAAGAGGTTATTACAAGAAATCAGCATCTAGCATCTGCTATAAATGTGTTTTTAAAGCAGCTCCCCTGTAGAAAGACAAACCAGCATGATCTAAGTGTTTATTAATCACAGTCTGCATATGAAAACTCCTTGAAATCCTCCACGTCTGACCCACAGACAGTTTTAGAAATGACAGTGTTTCTGTAAAGCCACTTTGAAATGATGCATAGTGTAATAAGGGCTATACTACGGTGGCCGGGAAGTGCAAAACAACATTACAAAGTGTGAAACACTTTTACGAAGCTCGAGACAAATTTACATTTTGGAAAACATTTTTACATATCATAAAACACAATTACATGGGAAAAACACTTTTACCAAGGACGAAACAAATTTACATTTTAGAAAACAAATTAACAAGACGCAAAACACTTTTACCAGTCCCGAAACAAATTTACAATGACAGATTCTTCACGGAAAGGAATGTACCGCACACGGAAGTGACGCGTGAAAGGTGGTGTTGTTGGTGAGCGCGGTAAATTCGTGTTGTGGTTGTGGAGTAAATGCTGTAAATAAAGTTTATGGTGACCGAACATGGACTGCGGCCGAGGGATGTTTTGCCTGTTTTGTGGCAAACACATGAGCAGCTTAAGGCGGTTTTGCTGTACGTGTGGTCGGTGTTTGGAGTTTCTAAAGGACGCGGACCAGACGGAAACACAGGGGGCATCTCGACAGCCGGACAGTGTTAAGCTGCTCATGTGTTTGCCACAAAACGGTAGTGATGTGACGTTCGACACCGAGGCTTCGAAGCCTGTATCAAAAAAAACGAAGCATCTGGCAGTGAAGCACTGTACCGGAGCTTGATTCATTTTGCCAAAACCACGTGATCTGTGATGTCCGAAGCTTCGTTTTCGCACACAACCACGACTGCTTCGTATTCTGTTTCAAATAATGCGAACCACTTGCGCAGTTTGAAGTGTCACTCACTTCTTCGATAAGAATGAATCAATATACGAATAAATATATGCATGTGTAGTTTTGTGCATGTTCATTTTGTATTAATTCCCGCTTCACAATCACTTCAGCTGACCATTCTGATAATCTTCTTTTATTTTGATCATTTATGCATATCATATATTCTTGCCTATTTTTTCCACAAATTTATTTATATAGCGTTAATACTTTCTTTGTTTTATTTTCATAGCACAAACTGATTTATTATCTGAAACAATCCAAAAATGGCTTGGTCGTCTGGGACGCAAAGGCAGCTATTTCCACCTTTTGACCACAAGATGTCGTTAGTGTGCATCGTTTTGAAAAGCTTCGAGTAATGAACCTTTTTACGATACAGTTGAGGGGAAGCCTTGGTGCTTCGCAAAGCTTCATTTTTACATCACTACAAAACGGGCAAAACATCCCTCGGCCGCAGTCCATGTTCGGTCACCATAAACTTTATTTACAGCATTTACTCCACAACCACAACACGAATTTACCGCGCTCACCAACAACACCACCTTTCACCGCGTCACTTCTGGTGTGCGGTACATTCCCTTTCCGTGAAGAATCTGTCATTGTAAATTTGTTTCGGGACTGGTAAAAGTGTTTTGTGTCTTGTTAATTTGTTTTCTAAAATGTAAATTTGTTTCGTCCTTGGTAAAAGTGTTTTTCCCATGTAATTGTGTTTTATGATATGTAAAAATGTTTTCCAAAATGTAAATTTGTCTCGAGCTTCGTAAAAGTGTTTCACACTTTGTAATGTTGTTTTGCACTTCCCGGCCACCGTACTATACAATTTAAAGACTTCATGTATTTAGTATTTATGTATTCATATTTATTTACAAAAAAGTTTGGTACAATGTATGCATTGTGTTCATGTACAGTTCTTAAATATATAATTACATTGTAACAAGGACACCTTAAAATAAAGTGTAACCAGATTTTTTTTTTAAATATAAGTACAATGTAAAAACATGAAAACTGTTTCACAAGTACTAGTGAAAAGTAAAAGTATCTCACACCCTTGTGTATCTCCATGCTCAGCATTAGTTCATATGCATTTAAGTTCACAGAATTACAAAACCCCAGCAGGAACGGGCATTTCAGACTGTTGTTTAGTATCACAGTATTTCATCCTAATATTTCTTGGTAATGTTCTTCACTTAGAAGCAAAAAATGAAAATAATGTCAGCTCTGCAACAGAAGTGCAGGTTTTATAGCTACAGCGGGATCGTATGGAGCTGCTGTGGTCTATAAATGTACAGCCGTGTGCTCTATGAAGGGAGCATATGTCTTCAGCGTTGGCAGTGCAGTAGATCTCATGCAGTTAGTTTGACTCCGTACAAACAGCGATGACGTACGGCCCATGTCAGCAGGGTCAGAGCTCCGCTGAGACGGCAGCAGTGTGGGTGTTTATAACGAGCAAAATAATGTGCGCTAATTAACAACAGCCACACTAAACAGATGTCTGATCTCACTAACTCAATGCAAATGTCTGGAATCGCTGTGATTAATTAGTCAGGTTTATGCTTGCTAAATGAATACATGTACTGAGGCTATTGCTCATACTCTGGGTTATTGATTTGAACAAAGCTCTATCCCTAGTGTACTTCAGTGTTAATTTGCTGCTCATTAATAGTTAGTACGGTAGTTGTTTAGGGATGTAGAATATGGTCATGCAGAATATGTGCTTTATAAGTACTAATAAACAGCCAATATGTTAATAATAGGCATGTTAATAAGCAACTAATTAATAGTGAGAATTGCTCCCTAAACTAAAGTGTTACCAAAAAATTATTTCCTGAAATAAAATAAACATTAACCGAAATAACCGAAATCACATTTGGCAAATTACAGCTATATTTCAAGGCAACTTGTGCTGAAATATATGGAAGCCCGTTTCCGCCACTGAATAAAAAAAAAAAAAAAAAAGGTTATTGCGACTTTTTAATCTCAAAATTCTGACTTTTTTCTTACAAAATTGTGAGATATATACTCACAATTGCGAGTTATAAAGTCAAAATTGCGAGATATAAATATAATTGCGAGTTTATATTTCACAATTCTGAGAAAAAAAGTCAGAATTGCGAGAAAACATTTTTCTCGCAATTGCGAGTTTATATCTCGCAATTCTGACTTTTTTTTCTTGCAATTCTGACTTTTTTTCTCAGAATTGTGAAATATAAACTCACAATTGCAAGTTATAAAGTCAGAATTGCGTGATATAAACTCGCAATTGCGAGTTAAAGTCCAGTTTTGAGGGGGAAAAAAAGACTGATATGTTCTCAGAATTGCGAGTTTATATCTCACAATTCTGAGAAAAAATAACCTTTTTTATTTTTTATTCAGTGGCAGAAACGGGCTTCCATAGAAATAACTATAACTAAAATATACTGGTTTGAGTTGAGAAGCAGTAATCCGAGTTTATGAGAGTGGATTGTACACAGCAGTAATCCCTGATACGAGATACGCACGATGATGAAATTCACCATGGTCAGCAAACAATAATGAGCAGCTGTAATCTTACACTTCAATCACTGTAATCACAGCTCAGCTGAACGCATGCATTTCAGATAAACACTCTCTCTCAAATGCTTCACCTATCAAAGATTCCTTTAACTCGCTTGCTGAAATACATTGACTTTATTAGCAGACAGCACACCTCTCAAAGCGATATGTGGTCGGCCACACACCATTAATGTGCTTCACGGGCAATTTTATTAAAGAAAACGCAAACAAAAAAGCAGCCAATTTATGGTGGATAATGGAAAACATTGCAGCAGCTAAATTTGAAGTAGCTCAGTGTGTTTGGTATCGCTCCATCTGAATTGGCCCTGCTTTAGGTTTGAACTACATACGACTTCAATCTAACATTGCAATTTCACCCTGACTGATTAGATGCAGCAAATTAAATATCTAATAGCTGTTATTAAAATCCACAGTCCGTGTTGTAAAAATGCACTGATGTGGTTTTACAATGACTTTAAATGCATCTCGGCAGTTTAAGAGTATGGCGTCACTGATAATGCGCTACTCTTGGCTTTCTGAGCGAATGCCTCTGACGGCGGAGTTTGTACAGCAAACCCACAATCAATTCTGTATGAAACAGCAGGTTCATCTAGAACAGCACCGCTCTTCTATTATTTCCATGATGACTTCTTGTTAGCCAGATACAATATGAGGGCTGCGTTTTCCTCATTGCGAGTCAATTGTGAGGAACAGTGTGAAAACCCAGTGAAAACATGTGGTTTGAGCTGACGTCCAGCGCAGCATGTTTCTGGAATGGCTTCCAGCTGTGTGTGAGCCACTAATGGCACCTCAGCTCCTCTCCGCTGCTGCTTTAAGAGCAGCCAAGCTTCTCCCACCTCCGAGAAAACCAGCACTTTTATTCTCAACTACTGTTGAGAACTCTCTGAAATGGTCGTCTCAAAATGAAAGACTCAGAGCAAAAGCCTGATGACAAATGAGGATGGGTTGGTAATACTGTCTAACGAAGCACCATCAGAGTTGAGAGGATGATCATAACACATCCAGATGTTTACTGTTCCATGACAATCTTGGACATGACTCACAATATAGCACACCTCATGTGTGTGATTGCTTTTATAACATGGATGCTACATAATAGTAATATTAAAGTGCCCCTATTATGGGTAATGAAAGGTTCATATTTTGGTTTTTGGGTGTCCCCAACAACAGGTTGACATGCATGCAAGGTCAAAAAACACTTTCATTTTCTTATAATATGCATTTATTGTTTTACCTTGCTTGCTCAACGACTCCCAAACGATTCGTTTAACGATTCATTTTTCCAAACCCCTCTTATGCTTGATGCTAATCTGCGGTGATTGGTCCGATTTCATTTAAAGCGGTGTTTGTGAGCGCAGTGCTGCTCTGTGTACAGTATTAGACCCCAATCACACCGAACGCGTTTTTTGCAGTGAGAGGCGCCTTGCGTTTTCGCCGCCTGCCGCGTTTTTGCAGGAACGCACGAAGCACCTGAAGTTGAAAAAAAAGCAACTCTGAGCGGAAAAGCGCCCCACTTCATCGCGTTTTTTTCCATTGTCCAATCGAATAAAAGGAGAGGCGGGCCTTCTGTTGTGGTGACGAAAGTTTATGAATGACGAAAGTGACGAATGATGCAGGAGAAACTTTTGGTGTCTGTCGTGGGTTACCCGGAGCTGTATTTTTTAAGGTTTTTGCTAATATGTCAGTTTACTTAACAGCAAAAACCCAAACATTTTAGAGCGCTCGTGCTATAATCCTTTGATTAGACTGACAGGACAGCTGATTCGGTGGTTGCCTAGCAACATAAAAAACGCAGCGCACTGCTCTTTTATTAAAAGTCACCAAAAAAGGCAGTGCGGTGTGCCTAAAAAACACTTTCGGTGTGATTGGGGCCTTACTGGAGAAACCGCTATTTTTACCACTTCAAAAGCGGCACCTAGTGGCAAAGAATGAATTTGCATTTTCATTCAGACCAATGCTAATGTTTCATGTTGACTTCAACATGAAACGGCTTGGGATTCGTTTTAAAAAAAGACTCGTTTCAATGATTCAGAGTCGACTCTTTCTTTTGAGAGACAATAACACGGTGCACTTTCAGATTTAAAACTTTGCAGGATGTTTTCATTCACTTAGAGCTGTGTTACACACTGCATGAAAGGTACTTTTCAAAAATCCATAATAGGGGCATTTTAAGGGGAAAATAAAATTACATCCACAAAATGATATCCTTCCGCTAGACCTAGTCCCTGACACATGGATATCTCTATGGGAGCTGTGATTTAAAGAAATACCTAGACAAACAGGTGTTTCATAGTGTTTCTGATGTTTCTATAATGCAACTAGATCACTATACTGACCAATCATCATGCATGACCAGAACTAGCCAGTTTATAAACAGTACATCGATAACTTCACATTAACCCAAAACCTCAAAGCCAGGTTCAGAAGAAGGAAGCCTTTGTTTGCTTCTCTTGAGTATCACTTTATCATCAACTGCATTGCATCATTATACTGTAAAGACGATTGCATACAGATTCTCTTATTCATAAAGTAAATATACTTTTGCCATTCTCTATTATTTTTGCTACTCGTTCTTGTTTTGTCCTTTATTGCATATTGTTTTATATTTATTGTCTTGTACTTTCTTGTATATTCTTTATATTTATTGTCTCTGTAATCTATTGTTCAGAAATGGGCATTTACTAAAGCTAAGTTACTTTAATAACAGATGTGACATAAACCCTTGTGAACACACTCTGTTTTTAAGTATGCTGAAGAGATTTAACCATCACAGACACTCTCCGTACGAGATACAGCGATCTCTCTGGCTCTTGATAACCCTTGACTCTTTTATGACGTAACATGAGGATAG
Source organism: Onychostoma macrolepis (assembly GCF_012432095.1). NCBI lineage: Eukaryota > Metazoa > Chordata > Actinopteri > Cypriniformes > Cyprinidae > Onychostoma > Onychostoma macrolepis. The sequence goes on along the minus strand of NC_081157.1, from coordinate 8,861,147 downwards.
TGTCTAGATGAGCTCCCGCTGCTGTATTTTCTCTCAGCGGCGGAGCTAGAGTGCTCCCGTCAGCCCTTCAGCTGTATTACACACACGGCTTGTGCTGTAGTCAGCGAGGGATTCGATTAGAGTTCAGTGAATGTTCTCAGGCTGATCCACTGAGATTAGAACTAAACTCAGTCTCAGCATCAGTCCTTAGTAACAGCAACCTGACATTAATGAACGACAGAAAATAAAATAAGCATAATTCAAGTTCATTTTATTGTAGACTTGAGTAACGTTCAAGTATATTTGCCAAATATACTGTACGTAATAGTATACTAATATTAGTTGTATACTGTTCAGACATTGAATAAAGAATATTTCATGCAAGATGTAAATGCTATTGGCTTATGGATATTTTTACTGTACATGTACCCCATTGTTTTTCCAGTGCATATGTAAAGTAAATGAAATATAAATAGTAAGCTATAAGTACTGTATAGTGTTCACTTACAGAAAACTTGGTATAAAACCTAATAAACTAGTAGTTTTACTTTTATAAACTAAACCTACTCGCAAGAAGAATTGAAAAACTACACACACAAGTACACTAAAAGTGCATTGATATTACTATACTTACTGCATAAAATATACTTGAAAAATATACTTGAACGTTACTTTCCTTGCTAAATGAACTTTGTAAGGAAAGTTATTTCTTAAACCTGAGCGTTTACGTTTCTAAAATTGTCTGGAAAACATAAATTACAGAACTACTTCTAAGAAGCCAATATGTGTGAAAAAAAGTGTTTAATAAGCTACTTTATTAAAACAGTGAAATAAATCAACAAGCCAAGCATACTTACAATACTTCATTGCAATTTTTCTTAAGGGCTTTGCTGTAGCTCAAATAGTAGAGCATGGGTTCGATTCCCAGGGAAAGCAAGAGCTGATCAAATGTAAAAACTGTAACTTGAATGCAATGTAAGTCGCTTTGGATAAAAGCGTCTGCTAAATGCATAAATGTAAATGTAAGTATATTCTTGTCAGTATAATTCACCTTGACGTAGTCACCACTGACAAGCTACTCCTAAATATAATGTAGAAACTTTCATTTTCTGTGAAGCTGCTTTGCAACGATTTGTCGTGAAAAGCGCTACACATATAAACATGACATAAAAGTTTACTTAGAGATATACTTTGCAAATTATATCTCTGTTTAGATGATTTAAAAATAGCCTGAAAGTATACTCTCTTATTTTTCATTTTCAAAAGTATGCTAATAGCACACTTGAGTAATATTCTTTTTTGTATGTAAGAATGGCTTGATTCTGACTGATGAAGTTTGTGTGTGTGTGTGTGTGTGTGTGTGTGTGTGTTAGCCTTGATACTGAAGCAGAGGAGTGTTTCTCAGCAGTTCCTCCCTTCCGCTCTGTGTTCATCCATCCCTGTCAGTGTTTTCTCAGTGTGTGTATGATACAGAACAAGGTTACACACGTTGTGTTCAACCACAATGCTTCTGGTTCATGTTGAGCGATATAGAGCATGATTTGGTCATGTGATCACAGCAGACGACCTGTATTAGACACCCAGTCTCTGTGCTTCACCGCTCATTAAACTCTGTCGGTTAGAAAAAAGTGAAAGTTACTAAATCAGTAGCAGGACATACTACCAGCTCATAACAGTGTGAAGTTTTTGTTATACTGCCTTTTCCTTCTTTTAAATCATGGACCACTTGAAACGTATTCAATTGCTGGCAAGGACGTGTTGTAATTGAGCAGAAGTTGAAAGAAGATCTATTTCATAAATTCATGCATGGTGGGATACTGTGGCGGTCAGATCTCAGAGTTTCTATTGGATTTGATGTAGTTCAGGTCATGAATCTGGTTGCATGCACTGTGTGTGTGTGTGTGTGTGTGTGTGTGTGTGTGTGTGTGTGTGTGACGATGATTTCCTCTGAGTGTGGCTCCAGATGGACAGTCATCACACAGTGAGCAGAATAAGCGTCCGTCACACTGACAGCTGATAAACTGCAGCGAAGGCACATGTGTGCGTGTTTAAAACAGCTCTGCGGCCGGCGTCGGGTTCCTCTCTGTCCATTAATCTGAACCCACGAAAGCAAGAAGAACGAGCCATCACTGTAACACGTGTGCTAAAGCCATCATGTGTTGATGTAATGGCGCAGAGGATCTGTGCAGTTCAAAAGGAAATGAAATACTTATTTGATTTTCAGCTCGTTTTAAACACCCACAGCCTTGAACTTATGTTACCAGATTTATGAATATTATTTTTAAGATCATCATTTACAGAGCTACTACTTCAGAAAGTTAGGCCGAATTCACCTTCAGTGATTTACTGCCAGTTTTGTACAGCATCTGGTGACAACATACATGAGTCTATCTGAAACACAACATAATAATAGCGTATACCTTATTTCATTCTATTCACCTAATTAAAAGTACATCATATTTTTGTAATAGCTGTTGAGATAAACAAATAAACACAACAATACCACAGTTTTGATGAGAGAGCTCATGTTTTATTGCGGTTTAAAATTTATATGCATTTGAAAAGCTCTTCATCGTATTGATAACAATTGAGAGCATATTAAAATGCATTTCGCTTCCAACAGTTCAAACTTGAAGCTGTTACATTGAAGGTTAAAGGTCATTGCACAATGAGTCCGACATGTTCACGTGCTTTTTTACGGTTTTTCGTATTCCTCATCCTTTCCTATCAAATGCATGCTACAGATGCGAAAATGCAGAAAATCGAAGCTCACCCGAATTTGTTTTATGACGGACGAAAGTTTTGGAGGCAGTGTGTAAACGTGATTGACACAACGTGAGCTCGTATTTATTTTTTAACGTGCATTTCGGACGAAAATTTCGTACTCAGTGACCTTAAGTGGGTTTTTTATGAGAATGAGAGCCTGAGAGACTGAATTCCTGATTCTCCAAGTCCTATAAATTAAATGTTTTTATAATTAAATGTAAAATAAGTAAATTAAAGGGGGTAGTCAATGTGTGCAGACGTGCAGAAACTCTGCCTTATTTATATTTCACCTGTTGCATTTTTGAATGTACTGAGTGTATTGAAGCCTTCTCTCTGGGTTCAGTAGTAGTGTGTGCTGTGTGTTATCACAGTGGAAGTTGTAAGTTATCAGAGCAGTTTATCACAGTGTCCTGCAGCCGCACTCACTCCCTCCAGACGCACACGGCCCTGAGTCTGTGATAGCACAGCGTAAATGAGTCACGGGAGGACAGACACACGTATCGCATCCCTTCCGGCAGTCCACAGATAACCAGCAGCTCCAGAAAACTAAACTTCATTAATATGACCATCGGCTGCATGAGAGGACATTAATCAAGTTTATTAACATGACATAGGCAGAAGAGGAAAACTGTCTGTTGTTTTTTGGATTCACAAAGTCACCAAAGTGTGCTTTACATTTGTGATGTCTTTATAGTTTGCTCTCTGCAGCTAATAATCTTCTGTAATTCTATTACATATATATGTGACCCTGGTCCACAAAACCAGTCATAAGGGTCAATTTTTCGAAATTAAACGAGCTTTCCAGTGATGTATGGTTTGTTAGGATTGGATAATATTTGGCTGAGATACAACTATTTGAAAATCTGGAATCTGAGGGTGCAAAAAAATCTAAATATTGAGAAAATCACCTTTAAAGTTGTCCAAATTAAGTTCTTAGCAATGCATATTACTAATCAAAAATGAAGTTTTTATATATTTACAGTAGGAAATTTACAAAATATCTTCATGGAACATGATCTTTACTTAGTGTCCTAATGATTTTTGGCATAAAAGAAAACTCTATAATTTTGACCCATACAATGTATTTTTAGCTATTGCTACAGATATACCCCAGCGACTTAAAACTGGTTTTGTGCTCCAGGGTCACATATCTGCAAACTGATCATACTTGTTATACTTTCATTGTTTCAAAATGCACGATCTTTGTAATAACACAGCAACATGATGTTCTTTCAGTTTAGTACTTTTAAAAATCATTTCATTTAAAAGCAAAAAATGCAACATGCATGTTTCAAATCAGCCATGTTGCTGAATTAGAGATGTTACAGTAACACAGGCCACAGTTGTCACATTAAATAAATACACTTACATTTTCTAAATTACATAACTGGGTCCCACTTTATATTAGGTGGCCTTAACTACTATGTACTTACATTTAAATGAATAATTTGGTACAATGCACTTATTGTGTGCATACATGTTTTTACATTGTACCTATATTTTTAAAAATACCTGGATGTAATTACATCTGTAATTCATTTCTGTAATTACATTTATAATTACACTGTCAACCCATCCCTTACACCTTAACCCACCCTTAAACCTACCCATACCACCAAACCTGTCCCTAACCTTACCCATATCCCACCTAAATAGCAGCAAATGTGTTTTGCAATACAGTATGAACACAGTAAGTAAATTGTACTTATTTTTTCAATTGTACATAGTAGTTAAGGCCACCTAATATAAAGTGTGACCCATAACTGAAATAAAATCATTCATTTAGCCATTTTGGAAATCTCAAACCATGCAGTTCCACAAAATTTATATGTATATAGTTTTATCAAATATTCACTGATTAAACATTAAGATTAGTCGGATTAAAATATAGACAGACTTCTTGCTTGTGAAAATCGCACCCAAAAAAAAAAAAAAAAAAGGTTACACTTTATTTTAATGTGTCCTTGATACAATGTAATTATACATTTAAGTACCGAGTAATATTAATTAACTACATGTACTTACTATATGGTCAGGGTTAGGGTTAGGCTCAGGGTTACTTGCATGCAATTATGCAGAATTTGTTGTTGTTATGATAATAGTAAGTGCATGTAACGTGTAACAAGGACACCGTAAAATAAAGTGTTACAAAAAAACAAATAAAACTGCAAGTACTTGTTTGTACTTTATGTGTTTGAGGGAAAGAGTGAGTGATTTGAATATAATATTGTTATAATAAGAATTATGGTCCCACTTTATATTAGGTGGCCTTAACTACTATGTACATACATTTAAATTAATAATTTGGTACAATGCACTTATTGTGTACATGTTATATTTAAAAAAAATACCTATATGTAATAATTAATTTGTGTAATTAAGTTAAGTCAGTTAAGTCATGACGTATTGTACATTTACATTACATTTATAATTACACTGTTGACCCATCCCTTTCACCTTCACCCACCCTTAAACCTACCCAGACCACCAAACCTGTCCCTAACCTTACCCATATACCACCTCAATAGCAGCAATAGTGTTTTGCAATACAATGACCACAATAAGTAGATTTTACTTATTGTTTGATGTAAGTACACAGTAGTTAAGGCCACCTAATATAAAGTGTGACCAGAATTATTAACAATATCAAGAACAGTAAACACTGTAATCTCTCCTGGTCCCTTTACCTCAGTCTAGCCTACATACAATGTGTTTACATACACAGGCAGCTTTTGAGAAGCCTATGGTCTAAAATCTTGTTACACACTGCCCTCTTGTGGTGTAAAGGTGTAAATATGAGTGCACTGTTATTTCAATATAATCTCTGCTTCAGCTGCTGAAATACTGAATTAAAACAGAAATATTTTGTTATTTAGTAGCTTTAGCTGCCAAAAGAGTTCCAGGGATTAAAAACATGAAACATTTAGTGGATTGGGAGTAAACAACGTTTAGACACATCTAGTAAATATTTGCTTCTAGTGTCTTTAGTTAACGTCTTACGGAGTATAACAAGATGTCATTACCCTTTTTTAAAGATATCTTGAAATCAGTCTTTATTAACAGTTTATAAATCAATCACATTGAGTATAAAATGTTTGACAAAAAAAAAGCAAAATTAGGTTAATTGTGTTATTTATAAATGGACTGCCCAAAGTTTTTCATTTTAAAGTGGGATTTGCCGGGAAATATTACTTCCATTCAGAAAAGAAAAACACATTTTGGAAATGGGAGACAGAATGGAGAGAGGCAGCAGTAACGACTCTGACAGGAAATGACATGCATGTTGTTCCTGGTCATTGCTAATTTGCATCAAAAGAGAAGAAACTAAAACATAAATTTCCTAGGAGGGGGGCAGTTGTCATTACTGTGGCCAGCGCCGATCCTAGACTTCTGGGGGCCCTACGCAAAACTCTGTCAGGGGGGATGGATGAAACGCATTTGTCTGTGTTTCTCTCAGTCTCGAATTGCGTTCACAGAAAGCGCTCGAGAAACAGCATCTCTTCCACGGCTCAGTACGCTTTCAAATAGTTTTTTTTAATAAGAGCAAGAGACTGTACGACATTCACGTCACATGATTTGGCTGATTTTTACGTAGAGAGCGTGACAGTTCACCGCATTAAAATAAATGATCATTCGTGTTTTCATAACTGCTGGCCAAATTCAAAATCGAAACTAAAATTAAAACATCTTTGAGAGCAAGGGGGCCCCCTGGTGTTTCGGGGGCCGTACGCAGCTTGCGTATTCTGCGTATAGGGAGGATCAGCTCTGACTGTGGTAAACCTGGTCATGTGGGGCCGCTTGCTGTTGGGTCTGTGAGTGCTTGATTTCTCCAGTAATCTACAACGAAGATGAAAGTGTGCAATTCACCTACAGGACACGGACCGGTGAGGAGCCCAGGTTAGAGCCAAAGTGCAACAGGCCTCAGTGGACAACCCTGCGGTGAAGACTTTCTCATAGGTTTCCCCCAATCAGGGGTCCATAGGTGTCAAATCACTAGATTGAGGGGAAACACTATACGATCACCAGAAGTGTAATGTAATAAGGTTTCAACATAAAAACTAGATCAATAGAAGTAAAACAATCAAGCACTCTAGTATGGAGCATCACCTCAGACATCCATGATGAATGGATCAATGAACTTATGAACAGAATAAGTTTTATGTGCCTGCAACTTCAAATTACATGATGGCAAGATGGGGCAATTTATTTGGTAACACTTTATAAGAACTGCACGTAATGAATCATTAGGTAAGCATTAGTAAACAGTCAGTTCATCCTGTATAAAGCATTGTCCCAACATTAATAGTCATTAGTAAGCAGTTTATAAATACAGCTATAAATGCCTTGTTCTTGATTTATAAGCATATCTATTACAAAGGAGATTTAAAGGCTCAGTTATCTCCCTAACAGAAAAAATAAACAAACACAACACAGAGGGATACAGAACTCAGAAATATTTATTTCAAGATGAAAAAAAATTAAACTGTCCAGCTGTACACTTAAATTTTATTTTTAGTTGTACAGTTTCATTTTTGCATCTTGAAAAAATATTTCTGTGTTCTGTATCCCTCTGTGTTGTGTTTGTTTAACTTGTCTGTTTGGAAGATAAATGAGCCTTTAAATCTGCTTTGTAAATGCTTTACAATGTATGAATAGTCTTCACTTTAGATGAGCTCACAAAAATAGATGGCTGGCAACTACTAAATGTTTTATAACTACCTGACTTAATCATGAATTACAGCAGGAATATGTGTTAATAAAGCATTTATTAACACACTGAGCAACTATTATCATGTGTCTAAATAATAAGATTTATAAATGTACATTTAAATAGTTTATTAATCATTTACTTACACTTTCTAAATGATCTTATGAACCACTGACAACTCCTAAATAACTGGTTTGTAAATAACGTAATAATTTAGAAATGATAAATTAATCATTAATAAAGTATGAAAATACAATTATTAAACATTATAGATATGCTCAAGAACAAAACATTTATAGTTGTTTTTATAAACTGCTTACTAATGCCTATTAATGTTGTAACAATGCTTTATAAATAATGAATTGACTATTTACTAATGACTAACTAATGATTCATAGCGTGCAGTTATTATAAAGTGTTAAAAATGAACTTAAATGATTTTAGCAAATGGCTGCAATATAACAAAGATTGAAAAATTTAAGAGGGTCTGAATACTTTCCGTACCCACTGTAACTGATGATATTGGAATCAACTTGAACTTATATTTAGGGGCCAAGCACCGAATGTGCGGAGGCACCTATTGTGTTTGTTAGCGTTCTTCTTCTTCTTCTTCCGTCGCAAAGTCAATGGCAGCCCATAGAACCGATCGCGGGAAAGTTGTAAAATTTGGCACACTGATAGAGGATAGTGTCAATAGTAACCACAGCAAATTTGGAGTCTCGAAACTCTCTAGCGCCACCACTTGTCCAAACTTTCACTCATGTTTATGCTAATAACTTTTGAACCGTAAGGCAGAAAATGAAAATTTCATGCCGAGTCGAAAAACGTAAGGTTTAGTTTTTTCGCTATCTTCCATTGCGACGTAATTTGTAACAACAGGACGATGGAGGACGCTGTGATCAGAGCTGTGTTTTTGTTGTGTCTTGCGGGGTTCACAATAATAGACATGGACTGTCGACGTAACTTATACGTCAAGCGATTGAAAGATCGGCAAGGAGTTCAAAATGTTCAAAAGTGCCTGCACTTCAGCGTCCGTCCATCTATCGCTGTTCTCCATTCTTGCTAAATATAAGTTGATGCGATGTTTACACAGTATGTGTTAACACAGCGTTTTAAATAATGGAGGGTGAGGGTGTTTTCGTACGCGTTTAGCCAATCAGCGTACACTTACGTCACGACAGTTCCTATGGAACTGTTTTAGACCCTACTCTGAAGTAGGAGCTAATTAGTTCCTCCAAACGGAGTTCCGGGAACTAAAACAGTTCCTAGTTCCCGTGGTGCGAACACGCCAAAAGTGGGTAGTTCCACAATTAGTTTGGGTACTATGAAAAGGTTCCTGCGGTGCGAAAGAACCTATAGTCACCTCACACAGAACACACCACATCGATTTGATAACGGTGCCACCTGTTGGTCAAAAGTGAAAAGTCATTCAGTCAGATTACTAGTAGTATTAAATGATTTTTAAGGCATTTGGACTACAATAATCTTAAAATGCCTTCAATTAATCATTGCTGAAGTTGGTCTGATGCTCCGTGCTATGCTTAGCTCCTCATTTTGCCGCTGATGTGCTTGGCCCCATCATTGCTGCTTGCAGCTATATTTATTATTATTATTATTACTATTATTATTTGGTAAATGCAATTTACTTTTATTTTAACATTTCCTTTAAACATTTATTCAAACATTTCCTTCACACGTAAAAAGGAAAAAACTTCTGTGTATGGGAAAATACATCAAAAACAAAAACACATCAACTGTTTTCAAGGGCGATGTCAGTCGTTGCATTAATTAATTTAAAACATTACATTTAATTACAGTTCAAGATGTTTACGGCAACATTTTTCATATGTTACCCAAATCCGGAATCTCCTCTTTGCTGTCCTCCTGACTCATCTGAATCTCTGCCAAACCCACATTCTCTAATTCAACCATCCGTAATTTGCTCTAATGTCCACGTTTTCACATGGTCCCACCATCAACCCTTTTTTTCTTTACGTCTATAAAAACATAAAAGTGAAACAGTGAAAATCTGTTAGAGTATCTGACATCATGTGACTTCAGATAGTTTAAGAAATATAGTGCATAAGTCATATGACCCACATTCATGATAGTTTTATAGTGCTTATGCATTATTTCTGAAGCCTGAAAGTCTTAGTCATTGTTGTGTTCCTTATAAATTATTACTCATTGCTCAGACAATAAATAGTTGGCATTACTTGCAGATATTTCATAACGCCCTAATCACACCTCATGCTCTTTGCACATACTGTAGTTGGGCTTTCCCTTTGATACATTTTTTTCTGAAATGAAGCAAATAGCAATTAATATAACCAAACTCTAACGGAAATCCTAACCCTAAAAAATGCAACATTTACCATTTTATAAGTGAATAAAGATACTTTTTTTTTTTCTATGACAAGATATGAAAGGAGGTGTTTTAAGTGTTGCTTACTTCTTTGGATATGTTTCAGCACTTCATAAAATAAAAATGTTTTTGTGTAGGACAACTTTTTTAATTGGTTAAATGTAAGTTACATCACTATTTATAGTAATTCATATAATATTTTATAGACAACACATGCCTATATGTTGTCTATATTGTGTGTCACAATATGTTAACTTGAAGGTAACCTAATTTTAGCTACCTTATACTTTACGCTGCAACTATTATATTTAACACTGCAATGTGTATACATTTAAGGTAAAATATTGTTAAAACAATGTTTATTGTGAGTAAAAAGTGTAAATGGGCATTCCCAGAATTCCCTGCACAAACCATCACATTGTTAAAAATGTTATTTAAATTAATTACTTTCTGATTGTTAATAGTTATGTGCACTGGGGTGTTTTATATTGGATTTTATATTATTGAGTTATTTTAAGTTAAATAAGTCAAACAGTCTTGTAATGTTTGTGATGTTATTACTGTGGTTTACTTGCAAGTTTTAATCATAATTTAACCAAAAATTATTACTGCCATTGTTTGTACTCATAATACATAGTGGTTATAACACATACACTTATATAAATGTCAGTTATTAATTATTATTCCATGGTCTGTCTGAATACTGGATTCTGATTGGCTGGCAGCCCTGGTAATGCTTGTATGGCTATCACTATGTTTTACCTGCACTTTTTTAAATCATATTTAAAAACATAGATAAACATTTGCTCTTGTTTGTTTTTCTAAAACATAGTAACACTTTAAAGTGTTGCTGTTAAATAAAGGTATTAGTAAGAGAAATAAAACAAAGATCTAGGCGAGGAGGAAGAGGCTGTGTCATGCTGAAAATCCTGTTATTGTCTGTCAGTTTGATTATTTAATTTCACCTGTTGCTCAACACCTCACAGTTTTAAGAGTATATAAATTGCCATCAGACTGTTCTTAGAGCAGAGAGCAGAAGTAACTCACAACATGGGGATTCACCGTCAGATGTGTTTCCTTGCAAGTTTGCTGCTTGTTATTCATGCTGGACCGATTTCACAGCCATCTGACAAAGATGAAGCCATCGCGGAGGTATGAACTTTTTTGTTTTTTAAATAATACTTGTTTGCCTGTTTTGCAATTTGCCATCATTTCTCCAATAATTCCTTGTTTATTTGCCTGTTAGGATTACCTGAGAAAATTCTACGATCTGGAATACTTGGTATCTAGTTCTTTTCATCAGCCAGAAAAAGATGTCGATCCACTGTCTGATAAGCTAAAAGAGATGCAGAAGTTTTTTGGGCTGAAGGTGACTGGAAAGCTGGACAAAAAAACACTGGAGGTGATGAAGAAGCCCCGCTGTGGTGTTTCAGATGTTGCTGCATATTCCACATTTGAAGAAGAAAAACCCAAATGGCGGACCAACAAGCTCACCTACAGGTGTGTATAATAATAAGAGTTTTCTTTGCATCAGTGCAGTGAAAAAAGCAGATATAGAGAATGATCCTTTTCCACAGAATCGTGAACTACACCCCTGACATGTCAAGAGCTGAAGTGGATAAATCCATAGAGAGAGCATTGAAGGTCTGGGCTGAAGTCACTCCTCTGAAATTCACCCGTATCAACAAGGGCACAGCTGACATCATGATCTCCTTTGCTACAAAAGGTGAGTTTCATCTGTCAATTTATCAATTCATATTTTAACAACCATGTGCTTTTCATTTTGATGAATTCTTTTAAACTAAATTTAAACTTATCATTTTGGCGATATACATGTTAAAAGGCAAGTAAATTCAATTCACTGCATTCCCATTCAATTCAAATGAGTGAATCGTTATGTTCCTAATTGCAACCATTTTTTAAAAAGCAAAGCACGGATCCTTTGGTTGATTTCTAAACAGCATTTATAGAACTGTCATATACTCTTTTAATAGAACATATGTTAATGGAAATATATATTTGAAAAAACAAAACCAAAACAGAACATTTAATGTTAAACCACTAGATGTAAAAATAAACTGTTTCCTACAGATCATGGTGATGGTCAGCCATTTGATGGACGACAAGGCACTTTGGCTCATGCATTTGCTCCTGGTTCTGGAATCGGTGGAGACGCACATTTCGATGATGATGAGATTTTCACTTTGCGCTCATCAAGAGGTGAGTTTTTTCTCTTTTCTTTTCTTTTTTGGTAAAAATATTTTTGGCACCACTTTGATTTCAAGTAAAAATCAAAGCTTTTTAATTTGCACTATGCTTATTACTTCAGACTTATGTGCCCTCTAGAAGCTTGCATTCTGCAAGTGAACGTCGCTTTATTGTGCCATCCCAAAGAGGCACAAAATCACTTTCACAGACTTTTAAATTAAATGTTCCCTCCTGGTGGTAGCTGAGTCGTTTAAAAGCACATCTCTTCCATCTTTATTTGATCCTCTAACTCTAAAACTCTCTATTCTAATTCTGTTCTTAACAAAAAACTTCTCTTTTAGGCTTGCAATTTATTCATTTACTGCTTGTTTTCTTAAATAGATAGAATACAAAAAGATTAGAAAAGCTAGTGTTAGTTGTTTTTTTTTTGTTTTCTTTTTATTTATTATACAATTAACAAAAGCAAAAAAGGCCTCTAACGCTAGCTTGCTCTATTCTTTTTATATTCTGTTTTCTTTTTATTTATTATATAATAAAAAAAAAAAGCCTTGCTACGTGTACTGCGTTAAGCTAACTGAGACTTTTTGTTGATTTTGATTGCTTCCATTGTCCTCATTTGTAAGTCGCTTTGGATAAAAGCATCTGCTAAATGACTAAATGTAAATGCTTCATTTCTCCACAGGTCATGTCCTGTTCTTGGTGGCCGCCCATGAGTTTGGTCACTCTTTGGGTCTATCTCATTCCAGAGTTCGTGGGGCTCTTATGTTTCCCACATACAGCTTTACTGATCCGAATGTTTTTTCTCTGTCCAATGATGACATCACAGCTATTCAGTCACTCTATCCGTGAAATCGGATAAGTTCAGAATACTCAAAATTTTTGTGGACAACGATTAAATAACAATGAAGTCAAACTGAAAAGCTTAAATTAGTTTTTACTTTGTGTTTATGTGCACTGTACTTTACAATTATTGTTTACCATATGTAATGTTTTTCATTTCTCAGTTATTTTGATGTAGTGGTACAATGCAATAAAAACGACACACACAACTTTGGCTACAATTGAGGATTTTTTATTCAGCCTTTTTAAAACCTTGTGACTATGTATCACTGAAAGTCAAACACACTGGAAGAACTTTATTTTATATACAATGAAGACAGTGATGGAGATAGTTAGTGTTGGCGAATTTGCACTGACCTGAAGATCAAACATTTACAATGTCATGCAGCATCTGTGAAATCTTGCTGGTGTGTGCTACTTTCTTTGATATGGTGAAAATCACCATAAACATGCACAAGTCTTTAACCAACAATGGATTGTTTGAAGAAAAAAAGTGTCCTGTTATGTAAGGAGACATCACACAACTTGCTCTTCAACTCAATAGAAGTTACCTTAAAGGTGCCATAGAATGGAAAACTGTATTTACCTTGGCATAGTTGAATAATAAGAGTTCTGTAAATGGAAATGACATACAGTGAGCCTCAAACACCATTGTTTCCTCCTTCTTAGGTAAATCTCGTGAATAAAAAAGACCACTGAAAAATAGAATAAATCAGAACATAACACCAACTGTGACGTAACAGTCGGGATCACTAATAGTTACGCCCCCAACATTTGCATATACCCGCCCATGTTCTAGGCCAGCCGCCAGCCGACCCATCAGAAGTTCTGCAGGTATTGTGAAGAAACAAGCGAGGACAACAGCGAAAATGGCAGATCATGGAAATAAATGTTATGTTCCAGACTGTGCAGGGGATGGGTTGGTGTCTGTATTCAGAAAGGCACGGAAAGCAAATAATGCGTTCTAATAAAATAACTCGAGCCACTAAAAGGACAGGGTTAGCTCCTTGCTAGCAGTAGCCTGTTACATTGCAGTACATAAGATTTCACTTACCACATAAACAGAGTAAGAAGAGATGACTGAGGATGATGGCGAATGATTTACAGATCCTGAGCACCACTGACAAGCATCTGATCTTGTAAAATGTGTGGTAAGTACTGCCGCTGTATAGTATAAACAGACTCCCCGATCTCATGAAAGTGCGTAAATAGTATGCCAAATAAAAATGAAAACTTGTGGTATTGATACACAAAAATGGACTTTGTATATGGTGTGTATATGCTATGCGATGGGTAGGATTAGGGTTGTGGGGTAGATGCGTATCATATGCATGCGAAAACTGCGTATGATATGCACGCTAACAAATTTCGTATCATATGCACGCAAAAACTGCATATTATATGCATGCCAAACACATGCGTATCATATACACACTGTAAAAACAAATTCCGTAAAATTTACGGTAAAAAAACGGCACCTGTGGTTGCTGGAATTCTACCGTAAAAAATACAGTAGCTACATTTTAGGTTTTACGGTTTTAGCTTAAATTTACAGTTAAATATCATAATTTCATTAACTGATATAATGTTAATATACCAACCTATTGAAGTACTGAAATCTGTTTTGTACCTTTGAAATGCACTGATAACCACCAAATGCAGGTGGTGATGAGAAAGTCACATGATGAACCAAAGCCCATCACAAGCAGCTTTTAAATAATAACATATATAGAAGGTGCACAGTGTCATTCACACAAACACTAAACACCATCATGGTGAGACTCGTTAAACTGAAATATGCAATAAACATTAATTTAACAACATTGGATGTAACATACAACCCTAATAAACATAACTGATAAGAAAAAAACTAAGAAGAAACATAGTTATTTCAAAGAAAAAAAACAAAATTCAAACAAAATTTGAAATGCAATGAATTCTGGGAATGTCAATTTATGGTTTTTCCCTGTAAATTTTGCATTCTTTTTCACTTCCAAAAATGGTATTTCACCGTAAAATTGTCTGAAATGTCTGTTACAGTTTTTCACTGTGTATATTAGAGGGAACTTAACAGATTTTTACTGTAGCATTTTCACAGTTTTTTACCGTTAAAATCACGGTCATTTTTTTTTACAGTGTATGCCAAAGTCCATTTTTGTGTATCAATACCACAAGTTTTCGTTTTTATTTGGCATACTATTTATATGCATTTTCATGAGACCGGGCTCAAACATAGTTAGTGTGATTGCGAATCTTGAAAGCGAATGGAAAGTAAAAAGCGATCGTGCATTTGAAAGCAGTTTCAGTGCCCCGCATATTAATAGCGGCTCCCTGATGCCCACATTTTATATACAGTATAATTGCCCAACGATATAACTGCTATAAAGAGAAAGTATTGAAATAAATATTTTCCTCCCTGTGTTTCCTTCCTGCTGTGTGAGCTACTGAAACACTTTAGTATTCAGCATCCAACTCAGCCTGCAATTAAATGAAGTTTTGTATAGGTTTACTACAAGTTTGTAGATTGCTTTTGTAAATTTAATATCCAATACAGGCATATTGCGATATAAAACTCATGTGTGTGTGTAGGCTCTATTAGCCTTAACCTAATTTTGTATTAATACTGTTAGCAGTAGTTGTTTAAAAAACAGGCCAAATAAAAATCACATTTACCAGGGCTGCATTTCCCAAAAAACATTGTATGTCTAAGTTGATCGTAGAAACATCAGTGATGTCAACAATCAACTTAACCTTAGCTCATGATGCTTTTGGGAAACACAGTCCTAAACATCGCAGCTAACAGCAGCGACTTTCAAAATGTAGGATTCCATTTACTGAAAAAATCCCGGCTAACGTTAACATTAGTGCCCTACTTTGACGTAGGCCTACATTATAGATACTATAAGCAGTGACGCTAAAGCATTCAAAATGCCACGCTTTACAGCACTGTGCAGCGTTTCCAAGGATGAAAACATTTCTTTATCATGATATTCTTACAACATTCAAAAAAGCAAACAATTAAAGGTGATGTATGTAGGATTGGCACCTAGCAGTTGAACTAGGTATTGCAGTCCAAATTCAAAATATTGGAGATGGGGTTTTTTTCACCCGGCCCCTGCTCCTCAGACTTGACGCACACGCAGGTTGCCAGATTAAAACGACACCAACAGGAATGAGCGCACATGACGATGAATTAAATTAAATATGCTGTGTTTTCCGCCAACTGGCAACCCGGGGTGCCGAAATACAATTGGGTAAACTGGCAGTGGGCGGGTTTCGCAAACCATAACAAACACAGACATTCCGGGCCGGAATGCACATTTTCAAAGGAGAATAACTGACTGTAGCATTGTTTTTCAGATAAACAAGTATGTTAACTTAGCATGTTTTTTAAATATCTGCAAACATATTATGGTATTTTTATGCTTTAGTAGAGTCAAAATCCTACATACAGCACCTTTAATGTTCACAGACAGAGGTGTCATGTCCATTCATGCACGTGCCCTCTCAGATTTTTGAGCCAAGTGGATTTTGAATGCAGCTTCCAAAAGATGAAAAATAGCCGAATAATATTTTTTATATTTGATACTATCACAGATCAGCCAGGCTCCACCACCAATCCATCACAGCGATCCCAATCACCCGAGTTCTAATTCAGAACACCTGCACCTCATCTGCATCCAATCACCCAGCACTACTTAAGCACACACCCCACTTCAGTCATTTTCCGATCTCGTCAAGACATAGTGGACTCTCTCTACTCTTCGCCTACTACTTACCTTATACTAACCTGTTGGTATACGTACCTCCAGTTATCTCCACCGCTGTTTCCCTGGATCCCCATCATCTGCTCCACTCCGTGGATCATCCTCTCTCTCCTCCTCCGGCAACCTGAGGTGTGTGCTTCCCCTCAGCATCCACGAGTTCCTGGCAAGATACAAACCACGTCAGTTTATCCTTTCTCCATAACTTCAAGTATTCACAGACTCCACTCACCTCCATTGACTCCTTACCCTTGCTGAATCAAATAAACATCACGTTGTGTTCTAATCCTCTGTGTCCTGTCTACTTCTCTAACAGAAGATCGGACCTACAAGGACAGAGTGATTCAGCATGAGCCAACCGGATCCTTTCCAGGAGCTCGTGGATAATCTCCGGCAAATTCTCCGTCCCGCACCTCCACCAACACCACCGAGCACTTCCGTATCCACCGCCACCACTTCTTCGATACCGGTGATTGCCAGTCCCATGGCCCAACCAGCAGCTCCAGAAAACTAAACTTCATTAATATGACCATCGGCTGCATGAGAGGACATTAATCAAGTTTATTAACATGACATAGGCAGAAGAGGAAAACTGTCTGTTGTTTTTTGGATTCACAAAGTCACCAAAGTGTGCTTTACATTTGTGATGTCTTTATAGTTTGCTCTCTGCAGCTAATAATCTTCTGTAATTCTATTACATATATATGTGACCCTGGTCCACAAAACCAGTCATAAGGGTAAATTTTTCGAAATTAAACAATTTGGGGAATACATAAAGTGATTCATCTTGAAGAGGCAATCCGACAAACGAAGTGCTTGTAACACCAAGTCTCAGGCATTGTTTAAATAAGTACAAGCTAGCAAGGGAAGGAATAAATAAGGAGAAAGAGTTTTTTTTTTTTTTTTTTTTTGTGTAGGGTGAAGTCAAGTAGTGTCGAAAGAGATGAGTTTTCAGCTGTTGCTTGAAGATTGACAGGGATCCAGCACTCCGAATATGGGTGGGAAGATCATTCCACCAGCCAGGAATGGTGAACGAGAATGTTCTGGAGAGTGATTTTGAGCCTCTTTGTGATGGTACCACGAGGCGTCGCTCACTAGCAGATCTCAGACTTCTGGAGGGGATGTAGATTCTTAATAGTGAGTGCATGTAGGTGGGTGCTGAGCCTGTGGTTGTTCTATAAGCAAGCATCAGTGTCTTGAACTTGATGCGAGCCGAGATTGGTAGCCAATGCAATGAGATAAAGAGAGGTGGAACATGGGCTCTTTTGGGTTCCTTGAAGACCAGTCGTGCCGCCGCATTCTGAATCATTTGTAGAGGTTTGACTGTGTTTGATGGAAGTCCAGCCAGAAGAGCAGTGCAGTAGTCCAGCCTAGAAATGACAAGGGCCTGGACAAGAAGTTGTGCAGCATGCTCCGTCAGAAAGGGCCTGATCTTTCTGATGTTGTGTAGTGCAAACCTGCAAGATCGAGCAGTCTTTGCAATGTGGTCTTTGAAGGTCAGCTGGTCATCAAAGATTACACCAAGATTTCTGACCGAAGTTGATGGGGTTATTGTTGATGAACCTAACTGGATCGTGATGTCATGCTGTAGAGTTGGAGCGGCGGGAAAGACAAGAAGCTCAGTCTTTGCCAGGTTGAGCTGGAGGTGATGTTCTTTCATCCATGCCGAGATGTCCGCCAGGCAACCTGAGATCCTTGCAGCTACCGTTGGATCATCTGGTTGAAAGGAGAGATACAGCTGTGTGTCATCAGCATAGCAGTGGTAGGAGAATCCATGTGCCTGTATGATGGGACCCAGTGATGTAGTGTATGTGGAGAAGAGGAGGGGTCCAAAACCGATCCCTGAGGAACCCCAGTGACCAGTGTATGTGCTGGATACCTCCTCCCAGGCCACCCTGAAAGACCTACCAGTGAGATAGGATTCAAACCAGCGAAGTGGAATTCCAGCGATGCCTAGTGATGAGAGGGTGGACAGGAGTATCTGATGATTGACAGTGTCAAACGCGGCAGATAGATCCAGCAGAATGAGGACTGATGATTTGGAATGGGCTTTTGCAATTCGCAGGGCTTCAGTGACCGAGAGAAGCGCAGTCTCAGTTGAATGGCCACTCCTGAAACCTGACTGTTTAGCGTCCAGTTTGTTGTTCTGTGAAAGAAACAATGAGACCTGGTTGAAGACAACACGTTCAAGTGTTTTCGCTATGAATGGAAGGAGAGAGACAGGTCTATAGTTTTCTATAAGAGAAGTGTTTAATGTAGGTTTTTTGAGCAGTGGGGTTACCCGAGCCTGCTTGAACGCAATGGGGAAGATGCCTGTGAGGAGGGATGTGTTGATGATGTGTGTGAGTGCCGGTAAGAGCGTGGGAGAGATTGCTTGCAGAAGGTGTGAGGGGATTGGGTCAAGAGGACATGTAGTAGGATGGTTGTAGAGGAGAAGTTTGGATACTTCAGCCTCCGTCAGGGGACAGAAGGAGAAGATGGGAGTTTTAGCAGTGGATGTGGTTGGTTGGGGGTCCTGTGTGCGTGGAGGTGAGAACTGATCACTGATCGATCTAGTTTTGTCTGTAAAAAAAGTTGCAAAGTCATCAGCTGTAATAGAAGTGGTGGGAGGTGGTGGAGGGGGACAGAGGAGAGAATTAAATGTTCTGAAGAGATTACGCATGTCTGGAGCGCTGTTGATCTTGTGGAAATGTGAGGATTTGGCAGTGTGGACATCAGCAGAGAAAGATGAGAGCAGAGACTGATACCTACTCAGGTCCGACGGGTTGTTTGATTTGCGCCATTTTCTCTCTGCCGCTCTGAGTTTAGTCCGATGTTCACGAAGAACATCAGATAACCAGGGGTTAGAAGGGGCAGCCCGTACTGACCTAGAGGAGAGAGGACAAATGTCATCTAGACAAGAAGTTAAGGTAGAGCATAAAGTTTCAGTAGCTGCGTTTACATCCAGAGATGAGAAATGGGTGGGTGAGGGAAGAGAGGATGATACTACAGAGGAAAGATGGGAAGGAGAAAGGGAGCGTAGGTTTCGTCTAAAAGTAACCGGTAGGGGGGTTGGTGGCACACGGGTAGCAAAATGTAGTGTAAATGTAATGAAGAAATGGTCCGAGATATGTAGCGGTTGTACCAGAATGTTATCTGCAGTACAATTGCTTGTGTAAATTAAATCAAGTGGGTTGCCTGATTTGTGTGTGCTAGTAGTGGTAAGGCGATTGAGATCAAATGAAGCTAGGAGTGAGTGGAAGTCTGTAGCATAAGGCTTGTCTAGGTGAATGTTGAAATCACCAAAGACTAAGAGTAGAGTGCCATCCTCCATGAAAGAGGACAACAACCCGTCCAGCTCCTCTAGGAAGGTGGCTAGAATTTGTCCAGGGGGACGGTAGATTACCACAATCTGGAGTTTTATCGGAGCTGATACAGTAATGGCATGACATTCAAATGAGTTGTAATTGCATAGGGTAGAGCGGGTTGAGTATTTCCAATTGTTTGAAACGAGCAGGCCAGTACCCCCACCCCGGCCAACTTGACGCAAAGTGTGAGAGAAAGAGAAATTAGTAGAGAGAGCAGCTGGGGTTGCTGAGTCTTCTGGACGAATCCAGGTCTCAGTCAAGCCCAAGATGCTGAGAGTGGATTTTAAAGAAAAGGCAGAAATGAAGTCAGCTTTGTTGACGGCTGACTGACAATTCCAGAGACCCACAGAGAAAGCCAGAGGTGTAGTGGAAGATGTAGAGATAGGGCGTAGGTTAGCAGGATTACGTTGCCGTCTGCGAGTGATGTTAGAGCGAGGCTGAGAGAGAACCGGAATGTTTTGGAGACACATGATAGAGGTAGAAGGAAAGAGGATAGGAAAGCAGAGTGTGTGAGGAAGGAAAAAAAGATACTTAAGTGTGTAGCTCGGTGTCATTGCTCGGTTAAGTCGCGCAGGAAAAAGTCGCAGGTCTTTACACTCCTCGGTCTTCACACGAGGAGGCTGAACACGACAGCTGAACGCTTCCGCGTCAGCGCACAGACCTCAAACAAATACACAGTCTAGAGTGAAAAAAAAGCTGTGGTCGCTTTTAATTAGCACAAACACCAGCCATTCGCAGGGCAATGGCTCAAATCGAAACTAACACTTCGCACTTAAGTGCAGGAAAGGAGTTTAAGCTAAAGGGGCAGTTATTCTAATGACCAGCAATCAAAAATATAAACCACAACGAAAAAGCAGAATAGAAATAGGTAGGAAACAAACTATTCTTTCCTAGCAGCAAGTAATTAATTTAAACAACAGAACTAAGAACAAGTATTAAAACACTTACGCGCTGCCGTCCGTCTCTTCTGGTGACTAATCGCCTTCTCCCTAATCAAAAATCACCTTAAAGTTGTCCAAATGAAGTTCTTAGTAATGCATATTACTAATCAAAAATGAAGTTTTGATATATTTACAGCAGGAAATTTACAAAATATCTTCATGGAACATGATCTTTACTTAATATCCTAATGATTTTGGCATAAAAGAAAAATCAATCATTTTGACCCATACAATGTATTTTTAGCTATTGCTACAAATATACCCCAGCGACTTAAAACTGGTTTTGTGGTCCAGGGTCACATATCTGCAAACTGATCATACTTGTTAGTTATACTTTCATTGTTTCAAAATGCACGATCTTTGTAATAACACAGCAACATGATGTTCTTTCAGTTTAGTACTTTTAAAAATCATTTCATTTAAAAGCAAAAAATGCAACATGCATGTTTCAAATCAGCCATGTTGCTGAATTAGAGATGTTACAGTAACACAGGCCACAGTTGTCACATTAAATAAATACACTTACATTTTCTAAATTACATACTTACATTTAAATTAATCATTTGGTACAATACACTTATTGTGTGCATACATGTTTTTACATTGTACCTATATTTTTAAAAATACCTGGATGTAATTACATCTGTAATTCATTTCTGTAATTACACTGTTGACCAATCTTTTACACCTAAACCCACCCTTAAACCTACCCATACCACCAAACCTGTCCCTAACCTTACCTGTATCACACCTCAATAGCAGCAGAAATGTTTTGCAATACAATGATCACAATAAGTAGATTGTACTTATTTTTTCAACGTAAGTACACAGTAGTTAATGCCACCTAATAAATGTTTACATACACAGGCAGCTTTTGAGAAGCTTATAGTCTAAAATCTTGTTACACACTGCCCTCTTGTGGTGTAAAGGTGTAAATATGAGTGCACTGTTATTTCAATATAATCACTGCTTCAGCTGCTGAAATACTGAATTAAAACAGAAATATTTTGTTATTTAGTAGCTTTAGCTGCCAAAAGAGTTCCAGGGATTAAATACATGAAACATTTAGTGGATTGGGAGTAAACAACGTTTAGACACATCTAGTAAATATTTGCTTCTAGTGTCTTTAGTTAATGTCTTACTGAGTATAACAAGATTTTTTAAATTGCTGTATCTGGAAATGTCATGTCATTACCCTTTTTTAAAGATATCTTGAAATCAGTCTTTATTAACAGTTTATAAATCAATCACATTGAGCATAAAATGTTTGACAAAAAAAAAAAAAAGCAAAATGATCTTAATTGTGTTATTTATAAATGGACTGCCCAAAGTTTTTCATTTCAAAGTGGGATTTGCCGGGAAATATTACTTCCATTCAGAAAAGAAAAACACATTTTGGAAATGGGAGACAGAATGGAGAGAGGCAGCAGTAACGACTCTGACAGGAAATGACATGCATGTTGTTCCTGGTCATTGCTAATTTGCATCAAAAGAGAAGAAACTAAAACATAAATTTCCTAGGAGGGGGGCAGTTGTCATTACTGTGGCCAGCGCCGATCCTAGACTTCTGGGGGCCCTACGCAAAACTCTGTCGCGGGGGATGGATGAAACGCATTTGTCTGTGTTTCTCTCAGTCTCGAATCGCGCTCACAGAAAGCGCTCGAGAAACAGCATCTCTTCCGCGGCTCGGTACGCTTTCAAATAGTTTTTTTTAATAAGAGCAAGAGACTGTACGACATTCACGTTGCATGATTTGGCTGATTTTTACGTAGAGAGCGTGACAGTTCACCGCATTAAAATAAATGATAATTCGTGTTTTCATCATTGCTTGCGTATTCTGCGTATAGGGAGGATCGGCTCTGACTGTGGTAAACCTGGTCATGTGGGGCCGCTTGCTGTTGGGTCTGTGAGTGCTTGATTTCTCCAGTAATCTACAACGAAGATGAAAGTGTACAATTCACCTACAGGACACGGACCGGTGAGGAGCCCAGGTTAGAGCCAAAGTGCAACAGGCCTCAGTGGACAACCCTGCGGTGAAGACTTTCTCATAGGTTTCCCCCAATCAGGGGTCCATAGGTGTCAAATCACTAGATTGAGGGGAAACACTATACGATCACCAGAAGTGTAATGTAATAAGGTTTCAACATAAAAACTAGATCAATAGAAGTAAAACAATCAAGCACTCTAGTATGGAGCATCACCTCAGACATCCATGATGTAAATCAAGGATATAACAGAATAAGTTTTATGTGCCTGCAACTTCAAATTACTTGATGGCAAGATGGGGCTTCTGTTAACACAGACTATAGAATGGACCAATGAAGGTTAAAATGTGCATTATGTGAGAGATATTAGAACTCATGAGGGACTGTGGGAATATTAATCTTCTAGAAAGCAGCACTCTTGCTTGTGTGATATTCTTGTCTATTATATTATAAAGAAAGAAAAAACAAAAAGAGGCAATTCATCTCTTAAATTTTGGGTGCATTTTTATTTATCTTTGTGGCATTTCTGACCTTGCGCAATCCTAGCCAATGCCAGACTCTCTTTGGATAAAAGCGTCTGCTAAATGCATAAATGTAAATGAAGAGGGAGGCCAAATTTAAATAAAAATAAAATCTAAAATCTAAATAAGCATCTTGCAAAAAGGCACTTATGCAGTCAGTCTGATGCTCAAATCCAGGCTTTTACAATGGCTTTTTAAAACTGGAAATAGATTTAGTTTACACCTTCAAATGCTTCAAAGGGTGAGAAAATACATTTCCCATCTGAAATATTTTTGTTTTTCATATATTTTATATGGCCATATGGGAGCGACCTTCTGCCTTTAATCTGAAGATAACCTTTTACTTCATGGAAAGAACATGCCAGTTTTGAAGAGGACATAAACATTTATTTTTATTCAAATCAATTTAAGTCACAGGAGAAAAAACATTTTCTGTTCCAGCATGCAAACATTGATTGGAGATAGAAACCCTATCTTGAAGTTGTAAAATGAAAGAAAATTAAGGATTATGGAAGAAATTAAGTTTTAGTCTACACTAAGCAATGAAATTAAATTTTTACTAATCAGAAACATTATTTTAATATGAATATAAGTGTGTTAAAGTCTGGGATCATGACATTCCTTTTATTCTCTTTTTTATATTTTATTTTATTTATTTATTTTGCATTTAATAGACCGCAATTGAAAAAAAGCAATTGAAACACATTGAAAAAAGAAAGGTTAAACAATTGTTGGCAACTTTTTATACTTTGTAATAAATTGTACTATGCTTATTAACTATCCTAGAGAGATACATGACAGATCATGACTATAATGTATATAAGTGGAGTAAATGAATTCTGTACTGAGCAATTGTTGTAAATGTGTATAACATTTGTAAATCAAAACTAAGTTGTGTCTAATATGAGTGTTTGGGTAAGAAAACGGAAGTACTTCATCCAGCATCTAACTTTGATTTCTTTCTTGTCTGAGAAGAGCAGAGAACTTCCACATTTCGATGCACTGCGAGAGCAGAATCTCTTCAGGGAAGAACTCGTCCACCTCAGGAGGAACGTCCAGATCTTTACGCTCCATGTAGGCCACAACAGTTTCTTTCAGACTGGAGGACAGACAGAAATCAATCAGTTATGATACATTTCTGTTGTATGTTCAACATATGCTCTTGCTCTGAGTTTGACAAGAGGCAGTACAAACGCAGGCTGATAGACTACATGTAAATAAAGCAATAAGCCCCGTATACGTAGTAAGGTTTCACAAAATAAAACAGAGCAAATAAGTGTAATGATATTAATAAAAACAGTATTCTTCCAACCACAACTGTTTCTGAGGAACTACATTGTTTGGTGGAACAAAGTGGTTGCCAAGCAAGTAAACAAAGGTGTATGTTTGTAGTGCAACGGCTTCGAACGTGGCTCAACCAATCAGAATCAAGGACCCGAACTATCCGTTTTATAATGTGACATTGGGGCTCAGAGGAAAATCGCTTCCACATAACCAGTCAGAAATTATGTCAAGTAACATTTCATGAGCCTTGAGTACACAAAAATTGCTTAATTCCAAACTAGGCATTACAAATTCAACAGGCTGAGAGGACAATAACATGCAGTTCGCTAAGCGAGTCAGATTCAGGGACCACTCTGATGAATTCATGGAATTCACTTATTAGTGAAGGATTCGTTAGACTCGTTCAAATCAGTAACTTGAGGGGAAATAATTCATTAACAAGGTAAGATACCCCTTAACAAGCTTTTTCAGAACACTTCACAGATGTGGTCAGATCAGAGATGGAAATCAGCTGTTGGGAAGTATACAGTTACATATAACAGAATTATGTAATTTCACATTGCCACTGAAAGCTTGAGGCTAAAACTTGTCTGAGACTTGCCACCATGGCAAGTGATACAATTTGTGTTCCTGTGTTTTAAAATTGCATTCCAGTGCTGTGCTTTAAAATTAATTTATTACAATCTTAATTCAAGTGATGAAGGATTTTGAAAGTCTGACAGTAATCAGTGTCTTGTGCTACCGAAGGTTAACTACTATAGGCTAAAAACACTAGTAAGAAATTTAAAAAAGTAATCAAATGTAATCAGTTACTTTAATAAAGTAATTAAAATAGTTACACTACTTATTACATTTTAAATAAGGTAACTAGTAATCTGTAACCTATTACATTTCCAAAGTAACCTTCCCAACACTGGAAATCAGAAATAGAAAACAAACATTTGGAAGTAATTATTACAATGGAAATGCATAAGCCATGTCTTACTTGCCACATTTATTTTAATCTGTACAATCTTAGCAATTTTATGTAGCACGGGTATATTTGTAGCAACAGCCAACAATACACTGTGTGGGTCAAAATGATCCATTTTTCTTTTATGCCAAAAATCATTAGGATAAGATCATGTTCCATGAAAATATTTTGTAAATTTCCTACCATAAATATATCAAAACCTAATTTTTGATTAGTAATATGCATTGCTAAGAACTTCATTTGGACAATTTTAAAGGTGATTTTCTCAATCTTTTGATTTTTTTGCACCCTCAGATTCCAGATGTTCAAGCTTGTTTATTCAGCTTTCAGAAAATGTAGAAATCTCAATTTCCAAAAATTGACCCTGATGACTGGTTTTGTGGTCCAAGGTCACATATGTACATTAACAACCAAAGTAGAAATCGCTTGTTCTGCATGAATCACATTAATGATCAATGTTGTATTCAAAACAGTAAATGTTGCTTACCCCCAGTCAGGCCTGTAAGTGTCCGTGGTTTTGGGTTCTTCAGAACTAAAAGCAGAAATTCATGAATCTCCAACAGGAAGGCACCAGCGCTAGACTTGGCGAAAAAACTAGTGAGCCTTGTCTTGTGTTCCTCCTGCAGAGGATGTTTGTACTCTTCACTGATGTCCTTAAATGGGTCCTAATGAGCAGATGAACATAGTCACATACAAACTCACTGAAGGCACACGGCAGAATACTGTTTAGTGTATTGAGTGTCTCACCCCCTTCAGACGTAGCAGGGTCTCTGACTTCAGAGAGCTGAGCAGCTGCCACAGCGCCACACAGTGTTTCAGGCTGCACCTGCTTAATGCCTGCACACACAGTTAGCACTTGTTCACTAAAGTATCATACATATTCAAGTTACAGTTATATAATGAATATGGGCTTACAGTGCACACTCTGAGCTTTAATTTAAAGGTATTCTCATCAAAATTGGAGGAAAGGTTCAGTTAAATGCAGCAAAGTTGATTGGACGGCGCTTTATAGTACAAATGGACGATGACCCAAATCACAGCAAAAGCAACCCAGGAGTTTTTGAAGGTAAAAAAGTGGAATATTCTGCAATGGCCAAGTCAATCTCCTGATCTCAACCTGATTGAGCAGCATTTCACTTGCTGAAGACAAAACTAAAGGCAGAAAATGGGGGACTGTGTATAAAAATGGTTGTAATTCCTAAACATTTTGTGTTGTATTTTTGTTCAACCCCTTGAATTAAAGCTTAAAGTCTGCACTTCAATCACATCTTGATTGTTTCATTTTAAATCTATTCTAGTGGCATACAGAGCCAAAATTATGAAAATTGTGTCAGTGTCCACATATACAGTATATGGACCTGACTGTATGTTTTATTCATTGAATCATGTTTAACACTACTTTGAAACAATCTGTATTGTATAAAGCGCTATATGAAAAACTTGACTTAATACCAGTGAGGATGGCATCCTAGTAACACTGCCCTGCACAGACAAATAATGAAGACAATGTGTGTTCATGACCAACCTTGAATACATGTGGGGCAATGTTGTCAGTCATCTGCAGCACCTCCTTCAAATAAGTGCCCAGCTGCACCTGTGGATCTCCCCCGGTCATGGCAAGGAAACCCAGGGCCAGCTCGACTGTGGACAGTGCCTCACACACGTCACTGTAGGACTGCAGCTCCTTCACGAGGTTGTGCTGTGTAAGAGCCTGCAGCAGCTCCTTTGAATGAAGGAAAAAAAATCACTATATGGCTTGTGAAATTTTACAACTATATCTAAGCATTGTAAACATGGATTTAATTAAATATACATTTTATGTTGCATATAAACAATTTAAAGAAATGTTCATTAAGAGCATTTTCACACTAAAGCCTTTTTGTGGACCTGGGTCTACAAAATAGTAACCAATACATTAATTTAATGATTAAACATGTATTATGCTAAAACAAATAATGCCACTTACTTGTGGAACTTTGCCCTTCACATCCATAAATATGATCTCATAATTTCTGTCCTGTCTTCTCACCACTGTCGGAATACCCTATACAAATAAATATATATTTTTTTTAAGTATTCTATAATCCTCAAGAGCATTTTCAACCATTGTTGTGATGTGACATACATTAAGGGTTATGAGAGGTTTGCCCTGTAGAAAGCGGGTTAAGATCTGTTGCTGAATGTTGGGCAGGTCGTACTCCGTCAGTGTTTCCTGACCGCGCTCCATGCTGTACTGGCAGTTGGACAGTATCAGTGGAAGAAGATCCCGCTCATACTCGTAATGGATCACATGCAGCTCTGTCAGGTCAGCTGGGCTTACCGTGTAACTGATGGAAACAGGACAGAGAAAAATAAGATACAGTAAAATTCAGAGGTGGACAGTAACTAAGTACTGTTGTTACTGTATTTAAGTACATTTTCAAGTATCTGTACTTTACTGGAGTATTTTTATTTTGGGAAACAGTTTATGGCGGGGCCCCTCTCTGACCACAATAGTGGACAAAGGTTTGTTACATTTTGATTGGATCTTGGTGGACTAACATAAGCAAACTGTCCAACACCATCAGATAAAGATGCCAGGACAACAGCCACCTCTTAGAGAGCAGGAAGACGACGTTTGGTACAAAGCCCGGGAAGGACAGGACTTCCTATTGGTCAAAATTCAGTTTCTGCCCTTCACCCACCAACAGACTGATTCCTAAGGTTTTGGCCTGTGACCGCCGTTAAAATTCCTTAGGACCTCTGGATGCAGCAGCAGTGGGTGAAACAAAGAGAGATCACAAAGTTCCATCCAAATCCATTCATAACCATGTTCTCAAACCTTAAACTGATGCAAACTACAACACACACATCTCATACTTGTTCAGAGAAATAAGTATTCTCAGTGACAGTGACGTGTAGTGCAAAATCTTACACAAACTCAGCTGTTGATGCACAAATGAATGCATGCATGACAGTTCAATCTTCTTCCATCATGTTTGGACTCGATGTGTTCATAACATTGCAAAAGGTATTCTGGTTGTGGTTTGGTAAGTGAATGATGCATTGGTAAAGCTTTAGTGACACTTTTCTGATTGTGTGTTTG
Source organism: Onychostoma macrolepis (assembly GCF_012432095.1). Taxonomy (NCBI): domain Eukaryota; kingdom Metazoa; phylum Chordata; class Actinopteri; order Cypriniformes; family Cyprinidae; genus Onychostoma; species Onychostoma macrolepis. The sequence continues at coordinate 8,832,381 of NC_081157.1, read as the reverse complement.
GACTATGCAAATAAGTTCCACAGGAGGTAGAAACTGCCATTCCTGTTGCTTTGAGAGTATGTGTGTTCTCTCCATTTTTTTTTTTTTTCAAAGACAGCTTCCAATTACCTTACATTGGGAAATGAGCTTTAAAGAAGGTTGCTACAGAGATGACATCCTGCCCCAAGGAAGATAATGTGGTAATACCCATAGGGACTGTTCCTTCAGAACTGTGTGCCCACGGAAGAATGTCTGCGGTAGGTCCTACCTTTTCTAGGGATGGACTGCTACAGCTTCAGAGATTGGACAGTCTTTACCGACTTGGAACCGTACCATGGAACAATACACACAAGGGATTACCCAAAGGGGATTCACTACATATGGAGCATCTAGCCCATCACAGGGGCTGGCCGGTCCCAGGTATGCTAACACAAGTGTTGGGGCTAGCGTCTGACTCCTCCGCCAAGTCTGACTGCTGAGAAGATGCCAGAGGAACTTACTGGAGAGCTTATAAGTCAGTCGCATCTCCTGATGAGGGGAATGGCACAGCAAGCGAGACACAGAGCCATCCTTCCCGCCAATTGCCAATCAACCTGGAGACTGTAGAATCTCACACAGTGTCGCCCAGCCTGCAGCTCTACAAATATCAGATAGAAAGGTGCTATGCGCCAACGCCCATAGACAGCAAGACTCCTAGCTGAGTGAGCAGTCATTCTGAAGGGGCACAGCTCACCTTGCAAATGGTACGCCAAGGCGATGGCGTCCACTATCCAGTGAGCCAACCTCTGCCAGCCTTCCCCTTCTGCTGTCCTCCAAAGCAGACAAAGAGCTGCTCAGAGATTCTAAAGCACTGGGTGTGGTCCACATAAGCAGAGCACGACCGGGACATAGCAATTCTAAAGCTGGGTCTGCCTCCTCTGGTGTCAGTGCTTGCTAGTTCACCACATGGTCCCGAAAGGGAGTGGTGGGAACCTTGGGCACATACCCAGGCCAGGGGGCATCAGGATAATGTGACAGTCGACCGGCCCAAATTTTTCTAGATACGTTCCATTGCCCGAAAACACAAAATTCAGTGACTCAAAGGGGTCCTCTGCAGTCAAGTGAGGGACGGCCTCTGTTCCAAGACTTCTTGCAGGAAGGAAAACCTAATGCAGATTTGGAGTCTTTGGGGGTCTTCTCTAGGAGAACATCACCACTCAGTGAACAGAATCAACCTCATAGTGTAGGCCTGCTTCGTAGGCCTTGTTTGGGTGATGGTAGCGACAACGGAAGGAGGAAGGCCACTGAAGTCCTCCACGTCCCATCCAGGAGCCACATGTGGAGGTCCCATTGATCTGGATACGGGTGCCATATGGTGCCCGGTCCCTGAGAAAGGGGGTCCTTCCTCAGGGGAATTTGCCAAGGAAGAGCTGTCGCGAGGAGCATTAGATTTGTAAACCAGGTCAGAGTGGGCCAGTACGGCACAATCAACAAGACATGTTCCTTGTCCTTCCTGAATTTGCACAGTGTCTGTGCAAGCAGGCTCACTGTTAGAAATGAATATTTGGCCAGCTGTGTACCAGTGCATCCGTGCCTAGGCCAGGGAGTAAAACAACTGGCAGGATTCCTGGGAAGTGAAAAGGTCTATCTGGGCCTAGCTGGACCGTCTGGGGATGGAGTCTCCATTCTCCAAGGAGCATGGGCTGTCATAAAAGCGCATTGGCTGCACAATTGAGATCTCCTGGGATGTGAACAGCCTGCAGCGATTTGAGTCATGTCTGACTCCAAAGGAGGAGATGGCAGGCGAGCTGAGACATACTACAGGAGCGTACTCCACCTTGGCGAAACCGGCGCAGGGCTAGAAGCACCGCCAGCAGCTCCAGAAAATTGATGTGTGATGTGGTTTCATATGAAGCAATCTGAGTGGGGTGACCGTGGCTGCAGATGCCATATGCCCCAAGAGCCTTGACTGGGCACGTTTGTTGGTGGGAGGTGATGTCATATTGACCAACTCCATTCTGAGGGGCTACATAACTGCTCTCGAGACTGTGCTAGGATTAGCCAATTGTCGAGATAGCTGAGGATCCTGATGCCCACTTCCCATAATGGGGCAAGGGCACCGTCCGTGACTTTGGCAAAGACATGGGGAGACAGGGACAGCCCAAAGGGGAGGAAACCTTGTACTGGTACGCCCGACCCTTAACCGCAAACCGAAGAAACGGCCTGTGTTGAAGTAATATCAAGATGTGAAAGTATGCATCCTTCCGGTCTATGTCTGCAAACCAATCCTGTAGACGAATGGACTTGAGAATGCGTTTCTGCGTCAACATCTTGAACGGGAACCTGCCCAAGAAACGGTTCAAGACTCGCAAATCCAGGATTGGTCATAGCTTGAGAAGATGTTGCGTCTTTGAAGCACCGCCTTCTTGGCTACTGGCGGAGAACGTCGAGTCTGAGAGTGAGGAAGTGGAGCGTCACTCACTGTCAGGCTCTGACTCAGATGACCCAAAGGGAGAGGAAACTGCTCTTTTTGTGAGTGGTTGGGCGGAATGGAATTCACTCTTTTGCGAGACACTCAGCCTTCCATCAGAGGCAGAGATATTGTGTGATATTGCTCGCCTCCTGAGGGGCAGGTGATGCCACCTTCCTGTAGCTGCAGGGGGATGTCCTCATTGAAAAGCAGACTGGGGGGAGCTGCGGCAGGACAGGGAAGGGTGTGCTTGATCAACCTAATGTGCTTTTGGACCGCTGAGAACTGCTGGGCGAAGTCCTCAACAGTGTCACCGAATAAAGCCAGCCTGGGAGATGGGGGTGTAGAGAAAGTGAATGCTGTAAGCCTTGGCAGCCAGGGCTGATGAGAACTTGCATGCCTTGGACGGGATTTATGGCCAGCTGTGGTCAGGTGGCGGAGTTCTGCGGGCACAAGCTCCACTGGAAGAATGTTCGCTCCCGAGGAAGGCAGCTCATCGGAATCAGACGACAGCCCACTCTCTTATGCTGTGATAGACGTCCGGTCCTTGGGGGGAGCCCCAAATGACATGCTGGGCTCACGGCGGGATGGACCAGCGATATTACTCGGATGTTCGACCGGAATATGAGCTGATAAGGAGTGGGAGGTCTGTGGGGATTGGCCCAACTAATTAGCTCCCACTGTAACCCTCAGGCTTCCAAGTGACGCCTCCCTTTGCTATGCAGAGGGGCGAGCACGGGTAGCACCCAGATCCACTTGCCTATGTTCATTGGCTCTCTTACTCAATGAAGCTGATAGGGATCCCAAGGGAATCTCCATATGCCATCACGACATCCGTTGAAGTGACAGACAGAAATGGAACTAGTATGTTTGCATAGCATTGTTCTTAAAATACTAACACATTTTGCCCAATGTGACTTCTTTTTTATATTGTATGTTTATATTTAACATCACTTTAGGAACAATATTTAGTTTTTCTCAATTCTATGTACTAAATGGTATATTTTGTTATTTTTAGTTGTTTGCACACTTAACTGCTACTGATAATTACTGATATCAGAGTATGGCAAGTTTTGATAATAAAAATCTTTTCCGTACTTCAATACATATGACGTTGCTGCATAATCCTCCATATTGACTAGAGAACATATGACTCAGAACCATTTTTAAATGTAACTATGGGTGTTTTTTCTCATCTTGTATCACTGGACATTCTATCATCAAGCCACATGATTTGATATCTCTAGGATGAGTCATGCCGTAATGATTATTACTTAGGGTTAAGGCTTTGCTCAACACAATAACCCTAAATGAGCAATGATTCCTATATAAAACACAACAAATTACATAAGACATCTGAACTCCTTACCCAGACTCCTCTCCGGTGTGTTTTTCCACAGTGTACATAAGGTCATTATGAAGGGCGATGAGGTAGCTGACAAGGGCAGTGGAGCACAGACCCAGACCACGTCTCTGTGGCAGCAGCACCTGCAGGTCAGTGTCCAGACTCAGATCCTTCTGAGTGTATTCAGCCGGCAGCTTTATCTCTCCTAAAAAAATATTCATTCATCAACAGAAAACAATAAACACTGCTCATCTGCCAAAGAAATTATTTAACAGTGGTCTAAAACAGGGTTAGTATGTAGGGGGTTGGTTTACCTGTGGTGGCCAGAGATACCCTGAGTTGGTTCCATGTTGACAAGAACATGTTTATGCACTTTTTATACCAAGCTAGTGAAGCTGTTGGTTGAAAATATGACACTATTACCGGGTTTACAATGAAAATAATAATTATTTATAGAGAAATGCCATATGCATGCAGAATTGCTGAAGACTTTTGCACTAAAATGGCTAAATTAACCACAAACAAGCTTGCTAAAATTATCAACAACTATTAATTTATCATAAATCAATCAATTATTGATGATACCAATGAACATCCGCATACTGACCCTAAGATAGGGCTGGACAAAGCTGCCCATTTAGATTCACATTCTTGCAGAGATCAATCTCCAGCCTGATCAAACTCTTGATTTTGACCTTGATTATTTTGTTCATGTTTGTTTGATTAGGACTGGAGTGAACTCTGCAGAAAACTTACTCTAGAGGGCCAGAGCTGTCCACCCCTCCACCAAGACAACATTTAGCCATGGCAAATGATTTCTTCATTTTCTATGACCAATTGTCCAGTACCTTCTTTATGGCTATCCAGAAACTCTCCAATGGTTTTGAAGGTTAAGTCTGCCACGTTCAGGAACTTCTTTACCAAATCCTTCTGGAGAACCAAGATGTCAGGAAGGAACTTCACTAGCCGTAACTCTGCTTCCTGAAATTAACAGTATAATGGCTAGATCAGTTACACAATTATTCATTACATTTAACAAACAATCCACAACAAACCAACAAGCAAACCCTGATGGTAGAGTCATATAAAAACCCTCCCCTGAATTGCAGGTAACTCCAAATGTAACACAGGCAAAGATGCATCAGCATGATAAAATGGAATTTAGAGAGAATTTTTTTGACAATTTTCACTATGAAATATACACATAATGATGACACAATTCACTATGAAGACAAATAATGCCTATTAAAAACTGACTTCTTTCCATTATTTCATAAACAGACTATTCTAGGGATGAACAAGCAGATTCCTAGGACATGGTATATTGTTACTGTTGTATATTGTCTTTCATATTGTATAATATTTTATAAATGCTTCATGAATAATAATAATAATAATTCCTTACATTTATATAGCGCTTTACATTGTGTGTGTGTGTGTGTGTGTGTGTGGGGGGGGGGTCTCCTCATTCATCACCAGTGTGTAGCATCCACCTGGATGATGCGACGGCAGCCATAGTGCGCCAGAACGCCCACCACACACCAGCTTATTGGTGGGGAGGAGACAGGGAGATGAAGCCAATCAGCAGATATGGGGATTGTTAGGAGGCCATGATGGTCAGAGGCCAATGGGCGAATTTGGCCAGGATGCCGAGATCACACCTCTATTCTTTTCGAAAGACATACTGGGATTTTTAATGACCACAGAGAGTCAGGACCTCGGTTTAACGTCTCATCCGAAGGACGGTGCTTTTTACAGTATAGTGTCCCCATCACTACACTGAGGCTTTAGGACCACAGGGTGAGCACCTCCTGCTGGTCTCACTAGCACCTATTCCAGCAGCAACCTAGTTTTCTCAGGAGGTCTCCCATCCAGGTACTGACCAGGCTCAACTCTGCTTAGCTTCAGTGAGTAACCAGTCTTGAGCTACAGGGTGACTGGGCTACAGTGAATGAACCACTAGTTAAATTAACCTAATTTATATAATGCTTGAAATCAAAATAATCCTCATTTACGTTACTATCAATTGGTGTATATCACACTCTTATAACATGCATTGTATGCTTGTTATATTAATCAGAGTATAAAGGGACCAAACTTCCTGCCCACTCTGATCATGCAAACGAGTCAGATTTCAAACAAAGAAACGTCTTTTTTATTGGTCAAGCCAAACTCAGGAGGTACGACATCGGCAGAAGTTAAAAGACCTTTATATCAGATCAGTTGTTCGTTAGTGGTTTTAGTCAAATGGCAAACTGGTTTCTCCTGTGAGAGGAATTTATGATCATTTACACTTTTATAGGAGTAAGGGAGAACAAAGCAGCTATGGCATTATTTATATTTTGATTACTGTGCACTATGATGTAAATAAACTACAAACAAAAAACTGACTCTTAATCTCCTCACATTCTTTGTTACCTGCCTCACAGTCACACTGATGGGCCATTAGGGGAGGCCCCTTTGTCTCTCAGGTGTGATTCACTAAATATTCATGCCCAGGATCATTTTCACATCATTTTGTAGCAAAGACTCTAGCCTACCACATCCACTTCTCAAAAGTCTGGCCCTCGAGATCCACTTTCCTGCAGACTTTAGCTCCAACCCTAATCAAACACCTGAACAAGCTAATCAAGGGTTTTAGGATTAGTAGAATGAAACAGGCAAGTGAATTTGATCAAACTTGGAGCTACACGCTGCAGGAATGTGGATCTTGAGGGCCAGATTTGAGGCTTGGCTAATGTGTGTTTACTATCGGTTTTATGCATAAATATCATTTTCCAAAAAAAACCAAACCAAACAAACCTGTACATACATGTTGCTTACACTAACATAGCACAGTTTGTGCAAAATACGATACAATCATACTTTAGCCATTAATATGTTTATAAGAAACTGAAAAAAGCACAAATGTGAGGGCAGGATCCAAAAAAAAACCCTCAGACCCCAGAGGGTTAAGTGTTAGAAGTAGCAGTTCCAAAGAGGTAATGTGCCAAGCCTTGCTCACATCTGTCCAGGTGCTAAAGGCTGGCCATCACATAGTGCAAACCAGCTAGAGCTGGATGCGTCTGTCGATATAAAATTTTGCCTAGAGACCAGGTCTATCTGTAAGTCCCTGTGGTCTAATTCTCATTCTTTTCTCATTAGATTTTAGCGTGGATGTCATTGCTAGGAAACTAGGAAATTGTTTTGCTTACTGTTGTAAACACATGCTCAAGTCGAGTTTGTTCTTGTGCGTATCACATAGCTTTTCAATTCCGGTTTGCAATCCTAATAATCTGCATACTGCAGACGTTTCCAAACTTATACTTTCCAATTATCCTACTACCTGTCCTATCCATCCTACTATCTGTCCAAATTCAAGGTATTAATGTTTGCCTACAAGACAACCACTGACTCCCCACCAATATACCTAAACTCGCTAGTTCAGACTTACAGTATGTGCCCTCCAGAAGCTTGCATTCTGCAAGCGAACGACACCTTGTGGTGCCATCCCGAAAGGCACAAATGGTGCTTTTCCACTGCCTGGTACGACTCTGCTCGGCATGGCTCAGTTCGGCTCGGTTTGTGTTTCCACTGCAGTTTAGTACCACTTTGGAGTGGGCGGGATTATTGACGTCACCTCTACTGCCATGATTCCTGAAAAACTTTTTAATTCCGTGTTGCTCCAACACGCTCTAACTGGATCCGCTCCTCAGCTATCAACGAGAGGACAGTCTGTACTTCCTCAACAGCCATTTTTTTGGTTGTTAAAAGGAAGGTGTGCTCATTCAAAACCGTTCCGCTCGATCCTTTGCTGGCTGTGCTCATTTAAATCTTGCGGGTCTGTTGTGTCTCGTGCCGCAAGTTCAATGATGCAGGCAGTGAGGATTTTCTCCAGCCAATCAGTGATCAGCAGAGTTTACGTGTCACGTTTTGGTAACGGTACAGTTCACTTGGAAACTCGGCCGAGGTGGTTCCAAAAATAACAAAAAAAGTACCAAGTACTGTACCCAGTGGAAAACCCCCCAAAAGTGAGCCATACTGAACCATACCGTGCCGTACCATGCAGTGGAAAAGCGCCAAAAATCTCTCATACAGACTATTTCCCAGCTGGTGGAATGACCGACCCATCTTAATTCGAGCAGCTGAGTCTTTAGCCATTTTCAAAAAATGTCTAAAAGACACATCTTTATCCTCAGCACCTGACAAATTAGTACTAGCACTTACCTATTCTATTCTATTTTACTAATTAATTTATTTGAAAAAAATAACACCTTGCTATGTGTACTGTGCTAGACTGAGACTTGTCACTGTACTTGTACACTGTTGCTCTTGTTGATGTGATTGCTTTATTGTTCTCATCATTTGTAAGTCACTTTGGATAAAAGAGTGCTAAATATTTAAATGTAAATGCACTTTCAGGTTGGAACAGAGGGAGCTGAAGTGCTGTAGAGCCAGCCTGAGCAGGATGGCACCGTACAAGCTCTTCTTTACTAAACATGCTGACGTTTTCTCAGACCTTCTTTGACTACTCAAGGAGAAAGTCATTATGGCATTTTTGAACACTACAGGCCACTGAATTTCGCTGGTGTGATTCAATTGGGCTTCAGTTTTTTGTACCGAAAGATGTTTCCCTATAGTGTTAGCTATTGATGCAATATCAAGAGAACTGGAACTGAATGGGAACCACAGTTTCAATCTTGCACGTAGTCTGATGACTTGACACAATTTAAGAGAGTATAAAATCCTGTTTATTGAACTGTATATTCAGTTTAACTTGTTTAATCTGTAAACTCTTTAGGAAACTTTCTTTTTGACAAATTAGGATTACAAAGTCACTTTTCTGCTATTTTTCTTAGATTCCTCTACACCTGTTTACCTTTATTTTTTTCCCCCATGCTGCTTTATTATAGTGAAATAACTTCAGATAAATCTGCCACTAATTTCTTACCCTTTGAAGGAACCTCCGGAGTATCAATAAAGTGTCCCGGCCATTGTTCTGTTCCACAATGTGGGCAAGACTCAACACCGAGACCTTCCTCCTGCAGCTCCAGATGGATGAATTATGGATGAGGGAGTTCTGGGGCAAAGAGCACAGGAAAAGCTCTGGTTTCCCAAACGTCAACTTCATCACTGGATTAGAAGACACTCGCTCATCTTCCCTGATGAATTCATTCACTTCCTTTAGCTGTTTCTCCAGAACCTGAGAAAAAGAAATATATAAAAAAATGAAAAGTAGAGCTTCAACTAATAGTCATTTCAGTAATCCAGAGGTTGACAAACTTTTTTTTTTGTCATCTGAACCTCTTAGATGTAATCTATTTACTTGAAGTACCCCTTGAGGTTTTAAGTTAATATTTGAATAATTTAACACTTTTGCATGTTCACAGTTCTCTGATGACACTTAATGGTCACATGAGCTGCAAGTAAACAGAAAAAAAAAAAATCTAATCTTTTTTTTTTCTAATCTGTTTTATATTGATATTTCAAAAATGTAAAATCCTCCAGCTTTTATATTGATGGAATATTGGTAAAAACTTCTGTCTTCTGCCAGTTTCAGTTGTTGCCTTCAGGGCAATGTTTTAGGTAACCTCGGGCAATTACAAATGTGTATCAGATGTCAATTGTGCCAACTGCAGTTAGAATTTTGTTCTATACTGATACATGAATATTAATATGTATGCAGATATATGTACATATGGAAATGTATATATGTATGTGCATGCTAATGTGAATTTTTGAGTCTATATTGGACTTTTACTTTTTAGAGTTGTTGTGTATTGTATTGGTCTTGACAAATTTCCACTTGTTGACAATAAAGAAAAGTAAAAAAAAAAAAAAAAACCCTATCGATTCCTGTATGTAAATTTTTTCTTCTGTGTTTATTAGTGCGCTGCTTTTTTTGCAGTGGTAACCAAGGAAACGCAGTATCACTGTTGTTCCATAAGCGCCACCTGCTGTCAGAGAGTGAATCTGGGTCTCATTGAGGCCCTGTTTACACTAGTGCATTTTTGTTTTAAAACGCATAACTTTTGCTACGGTTACGCCTATCGTTTACACTACTTCTGTGTTTTCAAGGTCGAAAACTGAGACTTTTGAAAACGCTGCAGACCCTGTTTTACTTTGAAAACCCCGGGGTTGTGTTTCAGTGTAAACGGAGTAAAACAGAGACTTTTGAAAACGATGGCGTGGCTGCCCACATTCTCTCTGCGTATCCTTGACGACCGTGTAAACAATAACATCATGCTCGTTATTGTACCCATAGATATGTATGGGTAGATTCCCCATTCGACCGCTCCAAGCACGCAGACGCGTCCGCCATCTAAATAATAGGGATCCTACCTATACATATCTATGATTGTACCTGCATGAATGGTCACGTGACATGCGTTTTCGGTTGTTTAGTGTAAATGGAGATCGTTTCTGAAACGCAGCGGAAACGCCAGTGTAAACACTGATCAAAGTCAGTTTCAAAAAACTTCTGTAAATGGATTCAGACCTAACATCAAGTCCAAGTCTGTTACATAAAGTGCACCAGACTGATTAATTTAACTTTAAAATGTTTTACCCCTAGAGGGACAGAGGTCCACCCCCATAGTTACACTTAATTATTATTATTTTATTTTTTTGTCAATTTTCTATCCATTTCCGACATAATGAAAAATCATGGAAATACATGAGAAAATACAAAATCAAACGTGATACATTAAATATACTGGATACATAACACACTAAAAGAAGTTGTTCACCTTCAGCTGATGTGTAATGACATCAGTATTCATGGCATTTTCCCATCCATTTCTTGCATCTTTAGTGGAAAGGTTTCTATCATAAGCAACAGGCCCTGTTTATAATAACAAAATGTAACATTTCTTGAATTTACGTGGCAGGAGATCAGTATGGAATGTGGAAATGTAAGGTGAGTTTTGGGAACTCTTACACTGGCTGGACTGACGGGGTTCCAGTAGACTGTGGATGGTCAAATGGATGGTACTGACCGTATCATCCACCCCTTTACCCAGAGCTCTGATCAGCTGCTCCATGTCCTTCAAAAGATGGGCCATCAGGAACGACCCGGGATCCGGCACAGCAGGCTTGATGATCTGCATTACACTCTACACAGAAACATGCAAGAATATGGAATGAAGATAGTTAAAGTTGCTCTCACTAAGTTACCCTATGTCAGGGGTGTCCAAACTCGGCCCTGGAGGGCCGGTGTCCTGGAGAGTTTACAGTGGCCCTCCAGGACCAAGTTTGGACACCCCTGTCCATTTTTGGTGAACAATTGATTTGTGCATGCACAGTTCAAATTTCTCACTTTTTGAATAATTAGAAATATATTTTACCTGCATCGTTATGCTTCACCCAGGGCTAATTAATTAAAGAACAAATATACAGTACATAGTTGTATGCTCTTCATTTTGTGCCAAAATATAAATATAAAAAGTTGATACACAATAAAAAAAAAAGAAACAGTTTGAAAGCAACATGATGGTAAAGTCACAAATTCTACATCATAAAACGCAGTACAACACAACTGCATTATCAACCAATGTTGAAATTTCTCTCACCAAAATTCACTGTCAAAAACATACTATACAACACAAAATCACCAACATAAAAACAAGAGGGAGACATAAAATAAATAGAAACAAAAGATAGAAACAAATCAACAACTGATCCATAGAACAAGTCCCCACCCTACACACAGTGTGTATATATCTATCTATATATCTATATCTATATATATATAGATATATATATAGATATACACATATATCTATATATATCTATATATATATATATATCTATATATATATCTATATCTATATATATCTATATCTATATCTATATCTATATATATATATATATATATATATATATATATATATATATATATATATATACACACGCATACATATACATATATAAATAATTATATAAGCTTTTTGTCTTGTGTTGTGTAATATTCAGGTCAAACTATACAAAGAGCCCGTGCTACCTTTGCTCAAAATTAACCCAACCAATTTTGTATTATTATCATCATGGCCACAAAATAAACAGAATTGCTAAAATATACTGATTTTAACGTTCGCTGGACGAGTCGTTAAGAAGGTATAAATTATAAGTTTTGAATTAATATCAATTCAATCAAATCAATATCAAATCTTTAATAAATGATTCCCCAAGAGCTGAAATAAGAGCTCAAATTCATTACAGAGAATACTTTTTGTACGCAAAGAAAATAAAAATAACGACGTTTTTTCAACAATTCGTCTCCTCTCTGTCTCTCTGCGTCAGCGTAGCGCCATTTTAGAGATTATTCACTGGACACAAACTGTGTAGGCTCTTCTGTATCAGCCGCAACACAAGGATGCGATATTTTCGTTCAAACCAAACCGTAAATAACGTAGAATTGTGCATCCTTGTGTTGCGGCTAATGAATACAAAAAGTATTCACGTCGCATCATTAAATTCAGATTGAACCACTGATGGCAGATGGACTATCCTGACGATGCTTTTCATACTTTTCTGTGACTTGACAGTGTAATTTACTTGGCAGTCAATGGGACAGTCACAAGTGTCACGAGTGTTGTCGGAGCAGGGAAACGAGGAGACGCGGAGACGAGGAATATAGTAACTAACACCCTCTTTAATGATGAGCTTCAGGAACACATGAACAAACAGCCACATAGACAATTCAAGACGGAACACAGAGGTCAGGGAACGCAGGACTTTAGAACACTAGGAGATTAGGAAACTAAATACACAGGGCTGGGGACTAATTAACTCAAACACAAAACTAGGACAGGAACGCCAAATATAGTCACAAGAGGAGGGGGAAAACACAGGACGCGGAGACAGTCTGAAAACCGGGAGGCTTGTTGTCATCTAAAATATTTTAAATTGTGTTCCGAAGCTTGGGCTTGGGTTAGTTCACGTTTCGCGTATTTCGGTCCGTTCTAAAGGATGGCCCTGGGTGCAGTCATAGCACTTATTACACATTTCACCATATTAATATTTAAGGCGATAAAAGATGTTGATTAAGATATAGATAAAATTGTTTTTAAATATTACCAGTTTGTTAGTTATCCATTACAGTGTACAAAACACTGTAGCAACACTGCAGCAGCTGCGTTTGTATGAAACAAGAGAGAGCGAGTCCACGATACCAAGATGACAATTAAATAATTGTACACATAATATTGAATTGAGTATAAATATATATATATTTTTTTAAAACTGTTCCCAGCAAGACTGTTCAGACTGTGCAGACTGATTATGCTAGGAAGGTTGTCCGAAATCGCCTACCCTACCATTAAGTTTGAGATTAAACTGACTGACCACCCCCTGGAGGAAGACCAAGTCATAAACTCTGGTCTCTAAAACAAGGTTTTGAGACTATCCTGAATGCTGGAGCTGCCTGCACTAGGAAACTATACGCCCTGAAATGGCAGCTCTTTGCATGGAGCACACAGGGTCAATATATTTTTTATTAGTATATTAATTAGTATACTCTATTTTTTGGAAGCTCTAATTCACACAAAATATTTTGGAAGGCAATGTTAATTTTACTTGAGTATATTTTTTAGTATTGTTTGCACATCTGCATGTCACAAAACCATAAACGGCAGAAAGAATGTAATACCTGTGTGTTGTTTTGAGCTCCCAGCAGCATGGACATGTGTGTGAGCAGTCTGAGAAGAGCGAAGGGTGCAGGTGACATATTCTTAGTGTCCTGCATGTCAGGCTGGTCACGACGTTGTGCATCACCCAGAATGTGTCCTGACCGAGTACGGTCCGCTCTGCAAAGAGGAACAATTGCCTCAAACTCATGAAACAACTGAATAAACAATTAAACAGATATACAGCACCATTTTGTAGGGAAATTTTCAGCCAAAAAAAGAAAATCACAAGTTTTGTAAAGACATTAAATAACACTTTACAAAAAGTTCTATACATTAACATCAATGCATTTAATAATCTTGGTTAATTTTGATTTATATTAATCCTTTTTCATTTGAAGTTTTTGCATTAATTTGCATTAAAGTATCATTATATTAATAACCTACAATTCATCTTTATTAATAAATGCCGTAAAAAACCCGGTTCATTATTAGCTCATGATACCCAATCCATATAGAGGAACAAGTTATATGGTGAATGACCAATCAGAATCAAATATTTCAGACGGCCAGGTAATAAACTTAACTGAATTAAAAACACATAAATTAATAACAACAAGCAAGAGTAACTCACTGTATCTCCATGGTTTGGAAGCCGTCAAGAGGTTTGTGGTGTTCGCCGCCTATTTTTGCATTACACTCAAGACAGTAGCCAACCTCCATGGGCAGGCCACACTGGACAGATGCATGAAGAGAATAAATGTTTAATTTAAGACAAAAATCATAATTTGATCATATTAAATTAAAACTAATGCTGTGTTCTGCCACATTTAATGTATGTAGTTAATGCTATGCCGAATCATAGAAATTAAATTACCCTACCATATCAACGATGCATGGATGACCATTAGGACAGGCTGTTAAAAACAAAAGAAGACATTAAGAATTGATTTAAAAACAGGATGTAGAAATGCTCAAATACAGAACCACTTGTCAATGCCAAGGATCTGTCAAAATTCCACCCCCTTGTTTCCCAAAGCAATTCTATTGGCTGAAATCAGTTTTAGGATATTTCGTATCTGATTAGAAATCCTGCAAGTCTATATAACAGATAATCCCACAAACCCTATTGGTCTGTGTAATATTGCCAAACAAAATTGCGTCAGTCAAAAAGGTTTCAAATGGGTTCTTTTTTTTCCTTCATTATTATTAATAGGTAACACTTTATTTTAAGGGTCTAGAATTATGCATTAGTTAAGCATGAACACACTAGTAATTAATGATTAACATATAATAAGGGAATATTAGCCATTATTTACTATTTATTAAAAATTCGAAGGGTCCACATTCATGCAATAAATAAGCTAGTAATTAATGATTAACTGAAGGTACAGTAAATGCCTTTTAGGCATTATTTACAACGTAGAAAACCATAAATTATTTTTTGTTTAGTAATGCACTTGTGTATATTTCAGTTATTCACCATCTATTAAGTTAACTGAACAATATTAAGCTAGTAATTATGTTTAATTAGTGCTGGTTTTACAGTTATAAATTGCTAAAACAGTGTAATAAAGACAATTTGACCCCCTGTTTTTAAAGTGAAAGTTATATACACCTTAAATCGCACTTATTGAATGATATTCAAGTTTACTAGATTTTACAAGACTAGAATAAGGCAATAATTATTGCTAAACTGCCACTATTAAAATATTAATGAAGAAAATTTGACCCCGTTCTAAAGATCAGATTCTCATTTACACTATTAGTTTGTTTATCAGTTACTCTGCAACATGATCTCATGAGAATACTCATTTTGAAGGATTACATAATGTTAAACAAGACTATACTATAAAACTTTAAAATGAGTAACATTTCTGTAATCGTTTAACCATTATTAATATTCTAATTATCTAATATTTATTTTGTTCACCGTGGGACACAAAAGGCGTTTTCTCAGTATAGTCCTATGCTGTGACTGACAATAAAACCATAAAATACATCAAAACGCAATATAAGTTCACAAACGACATTAATTTAATTCGCTCGCTGTAATCCGCATCTTTGGAATCCATATGATTGCGATGAACAGATCCAAATTCAAGCCTTTATTCTGCGATCTTCATCTACATTCTCAGCAGCAATGTAAACGTCTAAACCGCGGTTGTTATGAATTCTAAAATGCTAAAAAGCTTGAAACAACACATTTTATGGCAGTAATTTCAAACTCTCATTGGCTCTCACCTGCTTCGTCGAAAGATTGCGACATGCCGTGTTTTGGGTTTAAATGAGAAACGCACGCGCCTTCAAGGAGCGAAGAGAAGCGGGATATAATTTTTGTCGATTAATATCTTATATTCTTCTCTGTACCTCATAAAACTATTATATACAGAGGACTGCAGCTGCAACACATTATCATTTGAACAGATTTAGGTACTGCTTTTGACATTTTGGCAATAAATTAAATAGTGTGATTACGGTTGTTTGTTATGTTTTTCTTTATAACTGTACATTTAAAAACATTTTTTGGTTATTAGGTTTAGAGGTTTGATTGAGGTTAGAGGCTCAAAATATCTTCTCAATGCTATATACTGTTATTTTCTTACACATTTCTGTCCATTATGTTTTATATATTCTCTATATAATGGTTTTGTTTTTGTTTGGGGTTGGGTTTAGGGATATAACATTTAAATTACATAGACATTTTATGATATAAAAGATTTGCAAATATTTAACATTTTTTAGATGTAAAAACATAATAATGTTTACATTTAAATGTTGCCAATACGTCCATATTGTACATTTCAGCAGCTATCCGAAGAAACAAGAAAAATAGTGTGTCTGTAAAAGTTACCTTTTAATACCTACATAATAATGCAATTATTATTTGGCTTATTCTAGTCAATAAACTTGAATATCACTCAATAAGTCCAATAATTGATGTGGATATAACTTTCACTTTACACTGTGCGCAGAATTATTAGGCAAGTTGATATTCTGGTCATATTTTTTTTCCAAGAACATTTTACCAATTCCAAACCACATCAATCTTAATAACTACTATTGATTTTGTATTTAATAATTTCTAAGTGATATATAATTGTCCATGAAGGCTGAAAGTAAAAAAACTCCTTATTTCAGGTGTGCTGAATTATTAGGCAGGTTTTCTTTTACAGATAAAATGAGCCAAAAAAGAGATTGAACTCAGTTATGAACTCATGTCCATGAGAAGGATGCAATACTAATGCAATAATAGAATTAGCAAAGACCATTGGGCAGCGAAATGATCATTGGGTCAGAAGGGTCAGAAAAAAACAGGTGGAGAAGAAAAGACACGTTAACTGCAAAAGAATTAAGAATTAAGGTGAAGAATTAGATGAGAAACCATCAGGAACCATTTAGTCTCCAGCGCCACCATTTTCCAGAACTGCAACCTTCCTGGAGTCTCCAGAAGTACAATGTGTCAGGTTCTCAGAGACCTTGCTTGGGTAAACAATGCTAAAAAATAACCCTCACTTAATAAGAATAACATGCTGAAGTGTTGTGAAATACATGACTGATTTTGTATAGGCTTTATGGACAGATAAGTTGAGAGTGACTCTTGAAGGACCAGCATCACATCCTCTTGTACCACTGTTTGAAGAATTTATCTTCCAGAATCTGGCAGTAAGTTTTGGGAGCTCATTTTAGTCAATCTCTACAAGACAGACTTTTCAGGATAGGAGATGGAATAAAAATGAACTCCTAAAACTTACTGCCAGATTCAAACAGTGGTACAAGAGGATGTGATGCTGGTCCTTCAAGAGTCACTCAACTTATCTGTCCATAAAGCCTATACAAAATCAGTCATGTATTTCACAACACTTCAGCATGTTATTCTTATTAAGTGAGGGTTATTTTTTAGCATTGTTTACCCAAGCAAGGTCTCTGAGAACCTGACACATTGCACTTCTGGAGACTCCAGGAAGGTTGCAGTTCTGGAAAATGGTGGCGCTGGAGACTAAATGGTTCCTGATGGTTTCTCATCTAATTCTTCACCTTAATTCTTAATTCTTTTGCAGTTAACGTGTCTTTTCTTCTCCACCTGTTTTTTCTGACCTTCTGACCCAATGATCATTTCGCTGCCCAATGGTCTTTGCTAATTCTATTATTGCATTAGTATTGCATCCTTCTCATGGACATGAGTTCATAACTGAGTTCAATCTCTTTTTTGGCTCATTTTATCTGTAAAAGAAAACCTGCCTAATAATTCAGCACACCTGAAATAAGGAGTTTTTTTACTTTCAGCCTTCATGGACAATTATATATCACTTAGAAATTATTAAATACAAAATCAATAGTAGTTATTAAGATTGATGTGGTTTGGAATTGGTAAAATGTTCTTGGAAAAAAAATATGACCAGAATATCAACTTGCCTAATAATTCTGCACACAGTGTAGAACAAATTGTCTTTATTACACTGTTTTAGCAATTTGTAACTGTAAAACTCAACTCAACCTTGCCAAGACAGAACTGCTTGTGGTTCCATCAAATCCATAATTTCATCACAATTTCACCATCCAGTTAGGCACATCAACCATCACTCCTTCAAGAACAGCCAGAAACCTTGAAGTTATGATTGATGATCAGCTGACTTTCTCAGACCACATTGCTAAAACTGCCTGGTCCTGCAGATTTGCTTTATTCAACATCAAGAACATCAGGCTCTTTCTTTCAGACCATGCAACACAACTCCTTGTTCAAGCTCTTGTTCTGTCCAGACTGGACTATTGCAATGCTCTCTTGGCAGGTCTTCCAGCCAGTTCTATCAAACGTCTACAATTAATCCAATTAAAAGATTCATCTTTAATGAACTGAAAAGAACGTGCGTCACACTGCTATGTATTGATTTGCACTGGTTACCAATAGCTGCTCACATAAAATGAGCATTGATGTTTGTCTACAAAACCAGCACTGGCTCTGCACCCTTTTACCTAAATTCATTTCTTCAGACGTATGTGCCTCTAGAAGCTTGCGTTCTGCAAGTGAACATCGCTTTATTGTTCATCCCAAAGAGGCACAAAATCACTTTCATGGACTTTTAAATGAACTGTTCCCTCCTGGTAGAATGACCTGCCCAACTCAATCAGAGTAGCTGTGTCCTTAGCCCATCTTCAAGAATTGGCTAAAAACACATCTCTTCCATCTTTATTTGACCCTATAAAGCCAGAGACACATTGCACGATTTTCGGCTGTCCCAGACGAAAGATTGGCATCGAAAGATTTTGTATTTCAATTCAGATGCATTTACATTGTGACTGTGCCTCAGATGCAATCAACTGAAACCGTTTACAAAAGTGTCGCTTAATAAATACTCTTAGGACTGACACACCCAAGATTTTCTCCTAAATCAGCGAGTTATGAGCTACTTTTAGCCTTAAGATGTATTGTGAATACGGCCCTGGTCTCACAGACAGTACCTTAGGTTAAGATTGTTTGAAGGATAACACGTTAACGTCGCTGATGAAGATCTGCTACACTGCTACCTTCAATAAATTCTTCTCCCCACAAGAACTTTGGTCAAGCTAATTAGGAGAAATCTAGTACATTGGTGAGCCACCCAAACTACTGCTCAGTCAAATACAGCAAAATCCATCACCAGTCTAACACCAGTGTCTCGGGCTTAACTCTAGCACTCTCTATTCTAATTCTGTTTTATCTATGCAATTTTTATTATTTAAAAAATCTTGCTTGATTTCTTTAAAAAAGGCATCTAACACTAGCTTTCCATTTCCATTTGTTTTTATTTATTATATAAAAAAAAAAAAAAAAAAATTAAAACTAGCTACGTGTACTGTTAGGCTAACCAAGACTTGTCATAGCACTTACATCTTATTGCTCTTTTGTTGATTTTGACTGCTTCTAATGTTCTCATTTGTAAGTCGCTTTGGATAAAAGCATCTGCTAAATGACTAAATGTAAATGTATATGTAAAACGAGCACTACTTAAACAATTACTAGCTTCAAATTGTTCAGTTAACTTAATAGATGGTGAATAACTGAAATATAAGCAAGTGCATTACTACACAAAATTAATATATGGTTTGCTAAGTTGTAAATAATGGCTAAAAGATGTCTATTCAGTTAATCATTCATTACTAGCTTAATTTTGCTTAATCACATGAATGTGGATCCTTCAATGGCTAATATGCCCTTACTATATGTTAAGTTAATCATTAATTACTAGTGTATTCATGCTTAACTAATGCATAATTCTGGACCCTTAAAATAAAGGTGTTACCTTATTAATATGCAAACTGTCTTATATTCATTGAAATAAAAAAATGAAATAACTTGAAGTTCTAAGCGGCCATGCATTATTATTTTTTTCCTTCTTGTTTTCTCGTGATCACGACATGACATAAAAGTTTTGTCGTTATCACATCATTTTTCTCGTGATCTCGACATAAGTGTTGTTCTCAAGTTACACAACTGCGCCAACAGGTGGCAGTATAGAACTACGATTGGGGAGTTGTATACTGCCTGCTGTATCAGCATACTGTACGCGTTTGGGACAGAGTACCTTCTTTATGATAGGTTATGTATAATTTGTGCCGTTCATTACTGACATTTAATTAACTTATAAATGTTAAATGCTTGAATAAATATGATCATTTTGCTTGAAATTTTATCTGTTATCGTTAGGTTACTGCTGCACGACTCATCACTGTTTCTCATTTACAACGACGTAGCCCATTTCTAATGTGCATCTTTCTTATTTTTAATCTTTATTGTTAATAAATGTATATTAATAAGATATACATGTGTATAATTTAGTTCTGTGATGTTATACAGTGTTGTAGCCTAATCTTTTGTATTTTCTACATTTTGTAAACCACACACACACAGCAGCAGCATTAAGCTTGTAACGCACATGATATCACAGCCTATCCTACATGACTAATAAAATTCAAAAACAAATTGTTAAAATATATTATATATTATACAGTATATAATATATCTATATATTAATAGACTTGCGGCGTTAAATGCTTTGTTGTTGGACCATTTAAACATGTTAATTACACAAATAAAATGTTTAGCGTAGCCTAACTCTGGACAAAATCAGCAGTGTTTGATTAGCCCATTTATTTTATTGTAGACGTCATTTCTATATCCACAAGATACAGTATAAGAGTGCACGGTTATCTGTCGATCACTTGCGCCTCAAAGGGGGCATTCCAAAACGTTTAACGTTAAGAGAGTGTTTTAAAAGACCAAACTCAGTAAACACATTATTAATAAATTATAATAGCCTATGTAGGCTACAGACAAGCAGATGAGTCCAGGATGCGAACGCAATGCATTTTTCTTATAGCCTAACTGTTTTCTATGGGTAAAATTAAACGCATTGCATTCTTAATATGGGCTTATTTGTTTGTCTGTACATAGAATGCTTTATTAATGATGTGTATATACTGAGTTTTGTCTTTTAAAAACACTCTCAATTAACACATTAAGCCAGATTAAGTATTTTAAAATGTTCCTGTCAAGGTTGCGTTTGTTACTATTGCAATACTATAGAAAGTTAAGTCGTGATCACGAGAAAACAAGAAAGAAAAAAAATTATAATGTATGGCCGCTTAGAACTAAGCGGCTTAGAAATGAATACTACAGCTTAGAAATGACTTTCCCTTTTGCCTTAATTTTCCCAACTGACAAGACACTCAAAATAACAGTAAAATAATTTATTTACTTATTTATCTATTTATTTACTTTTTGTAATGCCCTGGAAAACCATTTTGAACATATATTATCTATATTATCACAATTCCGATCATGAAGTTCTGCTTCTTGTGTTACATGATTTATTGTGGCCTTTCTGATCAGGCATTAACTACTGGGTTTCCAGGTGTATATAATTTTGACAAATCTTGAATTTTTCATGATACAGAATCCACTCACAATACCACTGGATTCGCATGCCTTCCGGGGCTTTTATGGCCTGCTGGGCAACAGCCAACATGTCATCTGGCATAGTTGGAATGAATGAAGCCTGTAAGGAAAACAGGAAAGAAATATCACACTCAAACATTCCAGTCACCATGTGATGATGATGTAATAATGTGAAGGGTTCATACCATCATGTTGTTTGGGGACAGTGCCAGCTGCTGCAGTGGCTCCAGTAAAGGCAGATTTCCACACAACAGGACTGCAGCCATGTGAACTGTAACCTCCACCAGAAGAATCTCTCTGCCTGACATCTGAGGTTGTACACGCAGAGCATGGAGATTATTATTCACCAGTGCTTCAGCAAACGCTTTTGTTTCGTCATTGACAAAGATGTCTGTGCTTCTGATAAAATCTTCAAGGCCAGCCCGTTGCTATAAAAAACAAAAAAATGCATGAATATCAGGCATAGGGATATACATTTATCAAAAAGGTAACATATTAACATACCTTTCATTATTGATCATTAACAAACATTCTATAATGCGTGTTAATGGTATGTTAATATATATATTCAAACAGCAATTAGGGGTTTGGTGACTTGCTTTAGGGCACCTCAGTTGTAGGTATTGAAGGTGGAAATAATCAGGTGGTATGGGTAGGTTTAAGAGTAGGTTAACGCTTTCCCTGCCAGCGTTTTTGAAAAAAGTTGGCAGCCACCGCCAGTGTTTTTGCAAATTTTCACAAAAATGTCTTGACTCCCAGAATATTTTGTTGTATGAATATCTGAACATGCAATACACAAAATAAAGATTCGACCCACAACTTTCAAAAAGGAAGTTTTAAGTTTTATTGCCTGTTAAGGCAATAAAAAAAAAAACATGTTTTGCAAATAACAATGCGTTACATCTTTAGCAAGCATTTAACTAAATTAACCATCCTTTACACAAACTTTTTACAACAATTAAGTCCAAGGACTATAAAGGTCCTGAATCAATATTAAATATTTATAAACATATAAACAAAACGATGAATATTCTCAACTTTAGGTTGAGTATTGAAAAAAACATGAATAAATGATTAATGAACTGTACAAAAGTGTAAATAGGGTCAATTCAGGTCATTTGGGACACACTTTACCATTGAGATGATTGTTCAAAGGTATTTTTTGATCTGTTCTTAAATATTTACTGTTTAATAAGTCTATTTAAATATCTGTGTTTATTACGTTTGAAATATGACACCTTATTGTAAAGTGTTACCAAATATCCATTTGTTAACATTAGTTAATGTATTAACTAACATGAACAAACAATGAACAATGCATTTATTACACTATTTATTAATCTTTGTTAATGTTAGTTGATGAAAATACAGCTGTTTATACATTGTTTATTCATGTTAGTTCACCGTGCATTAACTAATGTTAAACACAACTTGTGATTTTAATAATGCATTAGTAAATGTTGAAATTAACATTAACCAAGATTAATAAATGCTGTAGAAGTATTGTTCATTCTTAATTCATGTTTACTAATGTTGTTAACTAATGTTAACTAATGAACCTTATTGTATAGTGTTACCGGATATTTATCTTACAAAAACGCATGGATTTGCTACAGGAGGCTTTTATTCACCCCCCGGAGCCGTGTGAGGGACATTTTATTACGGATGTGTGCACTTTATTTCACGTCTTCTGAACTGTTGACAACAAACACCCTCTTAACCCCATTGAAAGGCTTGGAGGGGCCAGGACAGTGTTGCCAAGTCCGCGGTTTTCCCATGGAATTGGGCTACTTTAACACTCTTTCCGCGGGATGTTTTTCATGTCTGCGGGTTGAAGCGACCCCAATAACGTGATATTTAGCCCCTGGAATGTGACTTTTATCAGGAGAACCCTGCCAAAAAACGTGTATTTTACCCCACCGGAATGCGATTTTTACCGGGAATCCCCCCTGAAAAGCGATTAGGCTAGTTTTGGGCTAGTTTTGAGTAGCAATTGAGTTGCATTGTCCTGTGGCTGCCGTCACATTATCCAAGTGGATGCTGCACACTGGTGGTGGTTGAGGAGAGACCCCCCCACGTGATTGTAAAGCGCTTTGGGTGTATTGCAATACACAATAAAGCGCTATATAAATGCCTCATTCATTCATTCATCTTGCTTTCTCCTTATTATGTCACTGTAATTCTGATCACCCAACAGGCAATCTGTGAACCCAGCGTCATCTATGTATTAAATGCTTGGAATAAAGAGGACGTTTTGAGTTCCAGAAGTTACAGTATTTTTTCATAGTACATGAATGTCTTTTATTTGAAAATATCAAGGACATCCCTATTTGACATGAGCCCTTTAATCATGACCATATTACTAGGAAGCCAGATGTAAACATTAAGTCATAAAGTACTTCCAAAACCATGTAGCAGTACTTCAAATTCGTAAAGCACAAATGTTTTGTTGTGTAGCATATGTTTGTGATTTTACCTCAGGTTTCGGGTCCAAGCTGGGGTTTCCATTTCTGTACAGGAAGGTGACTTCTCTGAACAAAGCCATTAGCAGATAAACAGCTTTCTTCATGGGTGTGCTTTTGCAATTCTTCAAACAAATATAAAAGCAAATAAACAATTTATCAGAGTGAGGAAGAGAAATGGCATTTAATTAATTTAAGCATTTCATTATAGTGTCCACAAAGACACAATAGCTCTGTTCCAAAACCTAGTCTTGCTACAGTCTAATGTGGCATCCAAACCCAACTGGAACTTCACAAATTAAAAAAAAAAAAAAAAAGTCTGTTGATAGTCATTGGCATACAGATGCATTCTGCCCTATGTGACTCTCTATGTTTGGGACATACATAGTGCGTGTATGTGTGTGTAAATAATTATATCAATACCTCAATCGCTTTCTGTATTTCATTCATGTTGCAATCCATCATGGCTTTGGCTACTGCATCTCTAATAGTTTTGTAGTCCAGTCCACATGCTACATAGTGGTCCATTTTTTTGTCATCTTGATTCTAAGAGAAACAAATTTAGCAGTTAAAGCACAAACACTTGTGACTCATATAAGCATTGTGAAGTAAATCAACCAAAACCCACCAAACTAAGAACCTCCTCAGGAAACAGCCACCTGAACTCCTTCTGTGGCAGAAGTTTCTGGACATATTCAACCCCATGAAGGCTGCAGATCTTTCTGATGAGGTAAACCCTGTACCAGTCATTACTGCTCTGGGAGCATAGATCAGTCACACTATTCAAAAATCCTGGGATAACAGATGAAGGATCATCCTGTGCACCTAAACCATGAAAAACATCATCAATATCAAGGGAAAACGTTCAAATACGACACACTAATTTCTCAGTTTTAAGTTAATACAAAGTGTTCTAGCCTTTCATGGCAAGTGATAAGCATTTGTTGTTCTTTGCTGAATTTATGAACTTGCCCAGGTCATATTTCAACTGATGGTGGGAAATGCATTTAATTGTCATTCCTTTGTACTTTTGACTGAATTGCTTAGCAACTTTATTAAATATTTTTATTCAACAAATTTTTTATATAAATAATAGCAGTATTTAATAATAATTTGCTTTGAGAAAGGTGATTTTGTTTATATTGTTATGCCATTAGATGGCGACAAAAGAACCAGCAGTAAAGACTTTTATATTGAAAGAGACTGAAACGCTGATGTAAACAAGGAAGTTATTTTTACTCTCAACAACAGCTTGTAATCTGAGTCAACAAATGGAAATCACCCTTAACAGATGAAAGGAGAGCAAGACAAAGATATTGCTTTCCTCAGCGGACATTCAAACTAATGTTTTATTGTGAATATGAGATTGATCTGAAGAATGAATGAGAATGAACGAATGAGAGATTTGAGACAAAATGTTTTTTTTTAAGACACTTCATGGTTGTTTCTTATTTACTTTAAAAATAAACACTAAAGCATTTACCAGCTCTAGTCACTCTGTTGAAGAGCAGGTCAGCAGCCATATCCAGGCACAGTCGAACTCTGGCCACCTGCTGCAGGTGCTCTATAGATGCAGTGTGTGCAGACACAGAATCTGAATGAAGGAACTCCAGCAGAAAGCATTTTTCCTCCTCCAAACAGATCTGCTGCTCCGCCACAGAGTGCCATTGTGTCCGATCATACATTGAGTCCTGCAGACACAGGAGAAACATACAGTACTTTTAAGCTTAAAATATATACAGTAACATATGTTCATATATTCAACACCATTTCTTAAGGAATTAAACACTGAAAACACAAACATTTTATTAATTCGTAAAAAAATTTAATTTAGTTGTTTTTCAGTAAAACATCTACACGCTTATAACATACATTTACTTTAGAACTTACTTTCTCTTTACGTTTTTACATCTTTAAACATAAACCTAAAAAAACTAATAAATAAATATATAACTGGTAAGGATTATACACAAAACAAATTTATTACAATATATACTTGCAATCCCAGTCAAATGTTTGAACATACTGGATAGAATTTATTGTTTGCATAGTCAACAAATATTTTAACCTAACTGTTGCTTGAAATGGGTTTTGTAGAAAAATATTATTTGTGCCCATGTATGTAATCCTCTAACAAATTTAAAATTTTAGTTAATTTATTATCATTATTAAAAAAACATTTTTCAGCAAACACATGAGCTTCTCCAATACTTCTTAAAAAACATCCCAGGATGCACCTTATGAAGTTGGCTTAGAGAAGCCCAGAAAGCGGAGAAATGGAATCTAGCAACACTTTAGAATAGGGAACATATTCACTATTAACTAAGAGTTTTTCCTCAAACTCCTAATTAGCTGCTTATTAATAGTTAGTAAGGTAGTTGTTAAGTTTAGGTATGATGTGCATTAAGGGAGCTTAAAATATGCTCATGCAGAATAAGGCATTAATATGTGCTTTATAATTACTAATTAACAGCCAATATGCTAGTAATATGCATGATAATAAGCAACTAGTTTAAAGTGAGAATAGGTACTTAAAGTGTTACTGACAAATTACAGCTCATACATAAGACAAATGTCCAGCTTCATTAGAAAACACAGCACTAACCGGCCTTTGATCAGCGTGTGTACAGTCGTGGCCAAAAGTTTTGAGAATGACACAAATATAAATTTTCACAAAGTCTGCTGCTTCAGTGTTTTTAGATCTTTTTGACAGATGTTACTATGGTATACTAAAGTATAATTATTTGTATTTCATAAGTGTCAAAGGCTTTTATTGACAATTACATTAGGTTTATGCAAAGACTCAATGTTTGCAGTGTTGATCCTTCTTTTTCAAGACCTCTGCACTCCGCCCTGGCATGCTGTCAATCAACTTCTGGGCCACATCCTGACTGATGGCAGCCCATTCTTGGATAATCAATGCTGGGAGTTTGTCAGAATTTGTAGGTTTTTGTTTGTCCACCCTCCTCTTGAGGATTGACCACAAATTCTCAATGGGATTAAGGTCTGGGAATTTCCTGGCCATGGACCAAAAATTTTGATGTTTTGTTCCCGAGCCACTTAGTTATCACTTTTGCCTTATGGCAAGGTGCTCCTTCATGTTGGAAAAGCATTGTTCATCATTAAACTGTTCTTGGATGGTTGGGAGAAGTTGCTCTTGGAGAATGTTTTGTGTCATTCTCAAAACTTTTGTCTTCTAAAGTTGATTCAGCTGTGGGATCGAGGCACCTGCAGTGCAGAGCTTGCTCAGGAATGGCAGCAGGCAGGTGTGAGTGCATCTGCGTGCACAGTGAGGTGAGGACTTTTGGATGATGGCCTGGTGTCAAGAAGGGCAGCAAAGCCACTTCTCTCCAGGAAAAACATCAGGGACAGATTGATCTTCTGCAGAAAGTATCGTGAATGGACTGCTGAGGACTGGGGCAAAGTCATATTCTCCGATGAAGCCCCTTTCCGATTGTTTGGGGCATCTGGAAAAAGGCTTGTCAGGAGAAGAAAAGGTGAGCGCTACCATCAGTCCTGTGTCATGCCAACAGTAAAGCATCCTGAGACCATTCATGTGTGGGGTTGCTTCTCATCCAAGGGAGTGGGCTCACTCACAATTCTGCCCAAAAACACAGCCATGAATAAAGAATGGTACCAAAACACCCTCCAACAGCAACTTCTTCCAACAATCCAACAACAGTTTGGTGAAGAACAATGCATTTTCCAGCACGATGGAGCACCGTGCCATAAGGCAAAAGTGATAAACTAAGTGGCTCGGGGACCAGAACGTTGAAATTTTGGGTCCATGGCCTGGAAACTCCCCAGATCTTAATCCCATTGAGAACTTGTGGTCAATCCTCAAGAGGCGGGTGGACAAACAAAAACCCACTAATTCTGACAAACTCCAAGAAGTGATTATGAAAGAATGGGTTGCTATCAGTCAGGATTTGGCCCAGAAGTTGATTGAGAGCATGCCCAGTCGAATTGCAGAGGTCGTGAAAAAGAACGGCCAACACTGCAAATACTGACTCTTTGTATAAATGTCATGTAATTGTCGATAAAAGCCTTTGAAATGTATGAAGTGCTTGTAATTATATTTCAGTACATCACAGAAACAACTGAAACAAATATCTAAAAGCAGTTTAGCAGCAAACTTTGTGAAAACTAATATTTATGTCATTCTCAAAACTTTTGGCCACGACTGTATGTATATATATATATATATATATATATATATATATATATATATATATATATTTTTTTTTTTTTAATATATATTTACAGTGGGGCAAAAAGTATTTAGTCAGCCACCAATTGTGCAAGTTCTCCCACGTAAAAACATGAGAGAGGCCTGTAATTTTCATCATAGGTATACCTCAATTATGAGAGACAAAATTAGAAAAAAAAAATCCAGAAAATCACATTGTAGGATTTTTAAAGAATTTATTTGCAAATTATGGTGGAAAATAAGTATTTGGTCAATAACAAAATTTCATCTCAATACTTTGTTATATACCCTTTGTTGGCAATGACAGAGGTCAAACGTTTTCTGTAAGTCTTCACAAGGTTTTCACACACTGTTGCTGGTATTTTGGCCCATTCCTCCATGCAGATCTCCTCTAGAGCAGTAATGTTTTGGGGCTGTCGCTGGGCAACACAGACTTTCAACTCCCTCCAAAGATTTTCGATGGGGTTGAGACCTGGAGACTGGCTAGGCCACTCCAGGACCTTGAAATGCTTCTTACGAAGCCACTCCTTCGTTGCCCGGGCGGTGTGTTTAGGATCATTGTCATGCTGAAAGACCCAGCCACGTTTCATCTTCAATGCCCTTGCTGATGGAAGGAGGATTTCACTCAAAATCTCACGATACATGGCCCCATTCATTCTTTCATTTACACGGATCAGTCGTCCTGGTCCCTTTGCAGAAAAACAGCCCCAAAGCATGATGTTTCCACCCTCATGCTTCACAGTAGGTATGGTGTTCTTTGGATGCAACTCAGCATTCTTTGAGTTTTTATCAAAAAGTTCTATTTTGGTTTCATCTGACCATATGACATTCTCCCAATCCTCTTCTGGATCATCCAAATGCTCTCTAGCAAACTTCAGACGGGCCCGGACATGTACTGGCTTAAGCAGGGGGACACGTCTGGCACTGCAGGATTTGAGTCCCTGGTGGTGCAGTGTGTTACTGATGGTAGCCTTTGTTACTTTGGTCCCAGCTCTCTGCAGGTCATTCACTAGATCCCCCCGTGTGGTTCTGGGATTTTTGCTCACAGTTCTTATGATCATTTTGACCCCACGGGGTGAGATCTTGCGTGGAGCCCCAGATCGAGGGAGATTATCAGTGGTCTTGTATGTCTTCCATTTTCTAATAATTGCTCCCACAGTTGATTTCTTCACACCAAGCTGCTTACCTATTGCAGATTCAGTCTTCCCAGCCTGGTGCAGGTCTACAATTTTGTTTCTGGTGTCCTTTGACAGCTCTTTGGTCTTGGCCATGGTGGAGTTGGACTGTTTGAGGTTGTGGACAGGTGTCTTTTATACTGATAACGAGTTCAAACAGATGCCATTAATACAGGTAACGAGTGGAGGACAGAGGAGCCTCTTAAAGAAGAAGTTACAGGTCTGTGAGAGCCAGAAATCTTGCTTGTTTGTAGGTGACCAAATACTTATTTTACAGAGGAATTTACCAATTAATTCTTTAAAAAAACCTACAATGTGATTTTCTGGATTTTTTTGTCTCTCATAGTTGACGTATACCTATGATGAAAATTACAGGCCTCTCTCATCTTTTTAAGTGGGAGAACTTGCACAATTGGTGGCTGACTAAATACTTTTTTGCCCCACTGTATATATATTTATACGCTGATTAAAGGCTGGTTAGTGCTGTGTTATACATATACATATATATATATATATATATATATATATATATATATATACATATATATATATATATACACACACACATACATATATATATATTTATTTTTTTATTTTTATTTTTTATTTCGATGCTGTGTGCTTGCTCACTCCATCTATCTACTTATTCTATGAGGAAGAAGAAATGTCAGCCTCATAGAGCACAACTGAATGCGTAGGCATGAGTTGGCTCGTGAGAAAAGGAAGAATTTCACAAATCATGGAGAGGATCGCTGAAAAAAATGTGTCAGCGTTAGCACTTTTGAAAATGCTAAAATTGCAAAAACTAGCACAACCCACAGCATCCCTGTGACTAGCAATACTACTGGACCACAACAAGATGAAGATCATGATGGCTGTAGTGACTAACATATTTCTAATCTAACATTTTAGTTCAATTAAACCATCACACTATCAATTTACCTCTATTTCTATTATCTTATTAGGGGCTGTTTTGGAAGATGAAGTCCCGAACATTTCTCAAAAATACACTTTTCCAATGATGGGTTGTATATCTGAAGAAAACAGATTCTATATTTTGCTTTTGTTGTAAACTGGACAAACCTTGGACAAATCTTGCTAATGATGCCCATAATGTTGTCAAATTTGATCCCACTATGCAAGTCAGATGCATAAGAAATAAGTAAACTTGTAGATATAAGGGTGCACATTATCTACGGCATGAAATTCAGAATGTCTGACCACGTGTGTCAAAACCACTGCTGTGAATGACACAGAGAACAAAATACTTTTCTGTGCTTCTTGGTTATTTGTTTTGTCAATAGGACATCTTCAGGACTGAATGTAGAAGAACACTTCATTGATTTCACCCCAGTAAATGACCAAACTATTAAATGCACTCCAAGCTTAACTAAATGCTCTTGGATGAAACATAAATGACTGTCAGGGCCAAGAATACAATGGGGCAAACATCAAAATTTCTTATCCATATTCTACATCTCAATCCCCAGACTTTGTGACATGCAGTTGCCACAACCTGAATTTCACACTGGTAGATAAAGCAAAAAATGTTTTTACTATATTTGCAAAATGATGGGAAATACTTAAAGTGAAAGTCCCATCTCTCCCTATTAAACCTCTGTCTGAAACAAGGTCATGTAGAGAGTACCCCATGAAGCAATGTAAAAGCAATATGCTATCAAACAAGTGATATTAGGGACGCTTCGCTTTAAGTGGAAGAGGACTATAGTGACCCTAAAATTAAAAAAGCAAATTCCCTGCAAAGCTTTGAATTCCTTTTGTCTGTAGTCATATGGTATGACATTCTGTTTGCTGTGAACACCGCCAGTAAGACACTATAGTTGGGGGACATGCAGCTGGATGTGGCACTGCTGCAGCTAAATGAACTAACTTCATTTAAGCCACCGGACTTGTGGCCGCACAATTCTTCTTCAAAATGTATACAGCATGCAGCTACAGTAGATTTAACTCTAAAATAGCTGTATGCATGTGATTCTGACTCGAAACTGAAATGACCCATGATCTAAAATCTAAATTATTTATACCCCCTATAGACCTGAATTTATGAAATGTAACATGACTTATGACTTCCAGCTTGTTTTGATTCAGAATCCCCCTTCACAAAGGCAGAGGGCCTCACATACAAAGTTATATCATCAAAAAAAGAAATAAATAATCACACACCACTAAAAATAAGCTGTAAAACATGGTGAGTGAACATGAGTTGATATACACACCTCCAAACAATTTATGTACAAGGAATAAAGCTCGGTTTTATCAGTCTCCTGAATGACGTTGCTTTGCTCAACTTCTGTCAGATGCTGCTGAAGATAGTGCTTCACATCATCAAAGCTAAAAGAGGATAAGAAAAAAACTATTACGATGAGTAAGAGGAGTGTGCTGTGAGCTGTTAAAAGCCCTGCACTCACCTGTACTTGAGCAGGAGTTTCAGCACCACCGAACGCACCACTGGATTTTTATCCACACAGTCATCAAAGGGAGAAAGAGCCTTAGTCAAGAACTTGCGATCTTGCCCTTAGAGGATGAGGAACAAATTTGTTTAATTCATTCTAATCTGTTTCTAGACCTCCATACATATACTTTACAGACAGACGTACCTCTAATCTGAGGGAGCGAGCGGGCCTCCACCATCAGGAGGGACAACAGATGGTGGATGATGTCCATGCTGGGAGGAGTTCCGTCCTTGAAGCATATGGTGGACACCAGATGAATGAAGAAAGCATTGCATCGCTTTCTGAACAATGCATTTTGAATGACGAGACCCCTAATGACCAAAATAAGCACATAATCTTTTAGACTGACAGAGGCAAACAGAGAGATAAAGCACAACTATTAAGCTCAATTAGTCGATTTACTGTATTGTCTCAGAGGACTTGAGCTCAAAGTCATCAGGCACTTCATGGCGACACAGAGGACAGATCATCTCTCTAAGCACCAGCCACTGTTTGATACAGGTCAGGCAGTAGATGTGGTCACAGGGCAGACTCAAAGGGTCCTGTGGATCTCCCGTGCACACTGGACAAAGCTGATTGCCCAACCTGGGGACAAATCACCAATATTCAATAGTAGCCTCTTACTAAACCCTCATAAACTATAACTAATAACAAATCATACCTAAAAATGCTTCGAGATACTTTATCTTTGCAAGCTTTAAGTATGGTGACCACTGCCTCAAATGGCTGCTTGATTTTGAGGTCTGAGTCCTGCTCCAGGACCTTCAGCGAAGAGATGAGTATTGATGAGCAGAAATGAAACTTGTTTAAGAAGCTATTTTCCAGTAAGGGCTGAAAGCTGACTCACTTGTGCTAAGCGTCGAGTGTGTTCAAGAACCACCGGCCTGAGGTTCGAATGCACATCCTCAACACCCAGTAGCATGTGCTCCACAAACAAGGCCAGAGAGTATATGCGACGCCAGCCATGTCTAAAGTAAAGAAAATTCATTGAGATGACCTGCTTCTTCATTAACTGAACTATAAATAATTGTATCAGTGCAATACAATCTAAAGCACTGGCTTTCTACCAGAGGAATAGGGCTTTTAAGTGTATTTATAGGTAGTGATCAGGACAGTCAAATCAACCTATTAAAATGAAAATTGTTGTAGATAATGGGGGAATTTGGAATCAAAAAGGTCGATGACCACTGATTTACAGTATCTAAAGAGGTATAAAGCCAGCAATTCCAACACAGACAGACTGAAGAATGGCTTCTTTCTCAAAACTGTACGTGCTATCATGTAGAAATGTAACAACATGCAAAGAACATGTACAAATAACGTTTCCCATAGGACAATATATTTTAGAGCTCATAACTCACTGGATGTGAGTGACAATCTGTTTGCTTTTTTCCCCATAGTGGTGCAGGCTCTCCTCACAACAGATCAACTCAATTGGCACCTGTAGCTTTTTAACACGTCTAAGCCAGGCCAGACTCTGAACATCTCCATCTAGCATCTGGGGCTCCAGGATTTCAACACAGGCCACTGCAGCGTACATATCTAACACCTGAGAAACAGAAAGACTGTCAAAGAGAAGTAACCAAAGGAAAACATGCACATCCAATCCATGTAATACAAATTATGCAAGCACTTACCAGCTCTGTTCCCTCTCTGGCACATGTGTTATCTAGAAGGCTCTGAGCAATCTGAGGCTCTATACTGATCATCCTGTAGAGGTTCTGTATTCGATTCTTGAAGTGATGGTAGGCAGCATGAACCCACGGCAGAGAAATGACTTCACTCTCATGCACTTCCTGACTACCTCTTAGCTCATTTACACCACAAGTAAGGGCTCCACATAAGAGCTAAAAGGTAAAAACAGATATACAACCACATCAACACATGAACAAGTATATGTGCTTGGACTGCAGATAACGTATAGAAATGTATCTCTGAAAGAGTCTGACTCTCACCTCGAGATTCACCACTGATGTTACCTCCATGGTCATGGAGATGAAATCCTGGAGATACCTGTGGAAAAATTCCATCTGCATCTCTTGGTTTGCTTCAGACATATACCTGCCCAAGGGGATCTTCCAAAAAAATTCTTCAAATTGATCTAGAGAGTGTCCTGTTGAAGAAATGCATGGACATGTATTGGACATGTTTGTTTTCCCTGGAACTGTAAAAAAAAGCAAGCCAAAAAAAAAAAAAAAAGCAGTAGAGGCCTGCACGGGCCTCAAATATACGCCGTAGCCCAAGATGTTCAGGTTCTAAACCAGCCCTTGACCAAGAGCTTGGCCCGAGTCCGACTGAAGCCCGTGTATTTTTTCCTCTCTCTCTTTCCCATTATACAGCTGCTGTTGCAGCCATTAAAAATTTTCAGTTTTGTTTTTAATGGCAAAGTCGTTATATTTATTTTAGTTTTTTTTATTAAGTTAATTTAGAAATATGTTTGAAACATTTTTTGTTAAATTCAAGTTTTTCTTTTTTAAAGTAACGACTGAGTGACCAGCAGCAGACAGTGAGTTGATCATATGTTTGATCAATTTAGCCTTCTCAAATTATCATGACTTGCCTAAAATAAAATTTATGGATTAAAAAAACACCTCAAGCTTATTACAATGCTATTTTAAACATTTAACCTAGATAAAAGTGTGCTATTAGGCGCATATGCAATCGTTTGTGTGGAGAGCGGAAGCTAAAGCACACTTTGCAGAACATGAAAGAGCCAGCGTGATCACTTGCATTTTTTCTTATTAACAGTGGAAACAACTTAAAATACACTGCCATTTTTGCTCATAAAGATGAGTAAAATATCATTCGGAACTGTAAAGGATCTACTTTTATTTGTGTGCACTTGCAATATCAACAAAACGGTCACACTTTATATTAGGTGGTCTTAACTACTATGTACTTACATCAAAAAATATGTACAATGTACTTATTGTGTTCATATTGTATTGTAAAACACATTTGCTGCTATTGAGGTGGGATATGGGTTAGGTTAGGGACAGGTTTGGTGGTATGGGTAGGTTTAAGTGGGTGTAAGGGATGGGTCAACAGTGTAATTCTAAATGTAATTACAGAAATTAATTACAGATGTAATTACATATAGGTATTTTTTTAAATATAAGTACAATGTAAACACATGTATGTACACAATAAGTGCATTGTACCAAATGATTAATTTAAATGCAAGTAAAAAGTAATTAAGGCCACCTAATATAAAGTGGGACCAACAAAACATTGTGCTTTTGTAAAATAAAGGGGAAAAACAGGATGTGCTTTCTGTGGGCTCGGTCTTGAGCAGGAGTGCTTCACGCTGAACTGAAACTCAGCGAATACTTTCCTCACAGACATGATAAATATATTAGTAGAAAGCTTTAAATTACTACTTTAAAACGAAATAATTTACATCTAAAAAACTCTTTCATTATGTAATCCGTAAAGATGCATTTCTCTCTAAAGGCATGTCCAATGAGGAGATGTTGAGTCAGCATAGTCAACTTCATCTCTGCGACACTGACTCAGAAAACACTAATTTATTAATTAATAATTCAAATATTTGTTTATTATTTCTCCCACACATTCATGGTAATTACTTTTGCTGGGGATTTGCGGCAAGCTTTAGCCTACTGCATGCATTTGAATGCGGAACTCTTCCAGCTGCATTAATGGCACGCTCGCTACCACTGCTGCTGGTGGGGAAACACCATCCGAGCCAGTTGTGACAGTTGCGGTAGCAGAGTCTTGTGTTGCTTCCATCAGCACGACAAATCTTTTTCATCACCATAATTGATGGATGTCTAAAATATAAAAATTAGTAGAAGCCTAAAACAGGCCCAATGCCCGGCCCACGTCTGAGCTATGACGTGAAAATTGGCCCGAAGCCCGGCCCTAGGGGCATAAATAAGTCGGGGTCTGTCTGCTCTAAAAGGCAGCAATAACTGTTACAAATCACAAGAGAACAAACCACACTGATTTAAGTGTGATTGCTGAAACAACAACGACAACAAACAACAACAAGGATAGCAGTTAAGTAAATATACCTTCGCGCTGCAAAGCATGTACCCAGAGTTCCTCTAGATAATCTTTAATTCTCCAGCTGAAAGGCATGGTGCAACCCACATTGCTGTCAACTGCAATGTAGTTCTGAACCAAGATTGTCTTCTCTGAGCTGTTAAAGACCAAATGTTTCTTTTTTAGTTACAACATTACTTTAAAGCCAAGAAATTTACAATGCACATGCACCCATTTTCAGTGTACAGTCATGTTTTGTTTACTTAACATGTTTTTTTGCTTCCCATGTGATCAGACAATTTGCCTTGTGTTGTTAATGTTATCATTTAGGTAGCTAGCTATAATGAGGCTGACTCTAACTAACTTGCTCAGAAGAATTCTGTTTTCAACTACTGCTTTGAAATGACAGCAGGTGACCTGAAAGAAAAAGCTAAGAATGCAGTGCAGATTTACATTGCATTGTGAACTGCTGTCCGACACATTGTGGAATTATCAAAAATTAAGCTTGTGTAGCTAGAAGCATTAGTGTGTTTTGGGCCCAAAGGCTTACACAATTCATCTTGAAATCAAATAATTACACACTTGTTGTCTAGGCTTGTGTAAGGAGCATTCAGTAACTTGACATCTCCAAAAATGTCCAGCCACAATTTCCTCAAGGATTCATCAGAGTTTCTATCCAGCAAGAGGTCTAGATTGCAGTCACGGTCAATAATTGAAACAAGTTGTGCCAAAACGGAGTTACTACTGCTTGAACTCGTCTCCAAAGAGCATGTCTAAAATACAGAAACGAACAAGTAGAGTTGTTTTAAGTTTAGGGTATAGTTTCACAAAGATATACAATTCAAGACCTTTATGCATTTTACACCTTCTCTCATACACTTACCTGAAAGTCCCACCCTCTTGCAATGCATCAATATTTAGTGCTTCCTTGGAGACCCAACTCTTGGCAGAGATTGTGTTTTCATCGTGAGCCATCAATAGAGAATGAAGCCGTTTCTTTAAAGCTTTGATAAATTCAGCTGGGTAACCTAAATATGTACATTTCAGTGACCACATGTAAGTTGGCAAATCAAGGCCATAAAAAAATAACAGAAAGAGTGATAAGTCTCACCTTGTAGACTCTCATTGTCATCCAAGAGCATTAGAAGAATCTCTATTCTCTTGGTGCTGCGGGTACCTGCCCCTGTCTGATCTCTTAGCATGCCAACTGCACTCTGAACACAGCTACGAACCAGCACGTTGGTGTCCAAAACACTTTCCCAGCCCTACAGAGCATCAGAAACAGAAATATATTCTGAAGCTTATTAAACTCAACAGGGTGACAACAGTTCATAAATATACTTAAAATATATTGCTGTTGTTGAGGTTGTGACCCACAGTATTGTCTTCTAGTTCCATCTTCTCTTCTTTTGTATGCATGTCTTCGACCTCCATAGCTGCAAACAATAAAAAATTATTTGAGAACTCTGATCAGTCCTTTAAAGACAACTCTCAATAATCTGAAAATAAACCAACATCACCTTCAGGCTCATCTGTTTTCTCTGCTTTATCTTCAAACAACTCGCTGATGGTCAGACACTGCAAGGCTTTTATATCAGAGATAATGTCTTTTGATGTCCTCAGGTCATCAATGTGGACTGACGTCCAAGGGCCTTAAAAGATGAATCTTTATTGAGATTTTGTCTAAAACAAACATGATTTTGGTCAGTGATGCAAATAATCAGTTGTCTTACCACCATGAAATCCAACATAGGAAGTTCCACCATCCATTCTGGGTAGCTTAGTGATGAAGTACACAAAA
Source organism: Onychostoma macrolepis (assembly GCF_012432095.1). Taxonomy (NCBI): domain Eukaryota; kingdom Metazoa; phylum Chordata; class Actinopteri; order Cypriniformes; family Cyprinidae; genus Onychostoma; species Onychostoma macrolepis. Next base: position 8,794,940 of record NC_081157.1, on the reverse strand, counting down.
ATCTTTCCATTGGACTCTTCCTGAATTTGTTGATTTCATTGAGAGAAGAATATCTGGAAATATATAAAATAATGCTGATTTCATTGAATTTAACAAGTAAAGAAGTGATTTAACAAGTAAAGAAGTGAAGAAGTAAATTGGGCCACTAAACACATTTAGCTCACTTTGCAGATGCAATTAAATTTACACTTTGGGTGCTTTCATCAAAATTGGTTTGGATGATAAGTATCTTATCTCCAGTGGTGTTTTCCAAATAATTCCTGTACACAAAAGAATTAATTAAATTAATAATAAATATGCTTTTGTTGTTGTAATATGATGTGATGTTTTGAGCACAATACCTGATTGTCTTGAGGAATGAGTTTTCCATGTCAAACTGCTGTAATGAGAGGAGCTCAATGTTTTGAACTATGTTCTGTAGCTGTTCAGTTTCTGTTGCGGTCAGAAGCCTTGAGAATGTAGTTACCTACAGGATAAAAAGATAGCAAGAAACAACTTTGTGCACAACTTGCAAAGATGCAAATATTAAATACTCAATTAAAAAAAAAAAAAAATACTGTTTACCTCTGTGAAAAAGGCATGGCTAGGCCCTGCTTGCTGTATTTGAGAAAGGATGAAGTCAGAAAGTGAGCTATGCTTCTGGTCTTCAAAGTACACCCTTGACAAGTGCTCAGTTTCTACTTTGGAGAAGGAAGTGCAGTCTAGCCTAACCACTGCATCTGGTGTAGCACAGTTCAAAAGGATCAATTTAGCCTCATCTAAAATCCTCTTTGAATCATCTGAAATTTGCCCTTTGAGTTGCTCTGTAACTTGAAGGACAACAGAGGCACAGGTGTCTGAGTGGTAGCCAATGAAAGCATCAGCAGGACGGCAGCACCATGCTTGGGGAGGAATTGAGTGATTGCTTTTAGCTGCAATGAAGCATGCAACCCACTGCTCAAGCTTCTTAGCAAGGTCTTTTGCTCACTTTTTAGTATGGTATTGATGTCAAGATAATGTTTCTCCAACCTGTTGATCAACGGAATGGGAAACTGCTTGTATACAACATCCTTATCCTCAATGACAATGAGCCTGAAATCTCTGTGCACTCTGCATTTGACTCTGTGAGTTCCAAGCCCCAAATCCACATATTTCTGACCTCCAAGCCAAACATAATATTGGTTAAGAGCATCATACAAACTTTCGTACAAGTTCTGCAGGTTCAGAAGCACAATGGTTTGACCAGTTTCCATACAGATCTTCACACGGTTAATGTTGCGGCATATCTGAGTATACTCCTGGTCTTTTGGAAAACTTGAACCAAAAATAATCTCTGGTTGGCAGTGGTCTGAAAAAAACATATGCTGAAGAATTTGAAGGGCTGCATAGTTTTTGGTCAGAACCAGCAGGTATCTGCATTCTTCCTCTTGACCAATGGCTGTGATGTTCTCTCTTACAAGCTCAATGGTACTGATATTCTCAAGTTTGGGTTTGATATTTAGACTCTTGGTGAACACTGTGACAGCATCCATATTATCCTTGCCACTGAAGTTCCTCAGCACAGCTTTCACAATCTGTTCTGCATTAGGCTTGTTCCTCTGTTCTGAAGCTTTGGCAACAGCAAATATCATCTTTATCAAGCTGTAATAGTCTCGCAAACCAAAGAAACCTCTGTCTTGTTCGTTACAGATGTCCAGGTAAGCATGGGCAAATTCCTGAATGCAATCTCTTACCTTATCAAGGATCATGGGATCCGAGGAACATATTCCTTCAGCAGTCTCAATCAATTCCCTTTCATCAGGATCACCACGTGAAACAAATATCCCTCTGTTCATCTTGGCTGGATCCAAAGCCCAGTTAGAGATACCGATGAATCCAACCTTCTTGTGCGGTACGGGCTGGTCATCTATGCATCCCTCTTCCAACAGAGGATGTAAAGTTTTCAGGGGCATTTTCTGGGAATCTTCAGCCAAGCCTATCTCATCTAGCACTACAACTGAGACATACTCTGATAGATTCTTGCCTTCCTGAAAACGGGCAGACTGCTTGAATGTATTGATGATCCCATCTGGTGTAGAGTGAGGACTGCACTGGAAGGAAACAAGATGAATTTGCTTTAGATTTTTAAACAAATCCGAATGAGCTGCTTGTCCTTGCATGCCATCTGCAACTAGAGTTTTTGACAAAGACTTAGAGCTTCCAGGTTTTCCAACCAAAAATAGAGGTATTTTCAGTTCAATGCAAATAACCATCATGAAGACATTTTCCTTCAAGGCATTGTTTCGGGCAATAGTTTCACCCAATGGAACTCCACTCAGAAAAAGATCCTGAATAACTGAAATCTCCTGCATCACTTTCATTGGGTCGTAGGTCTCTGTAAGGTATTTGCAAATGTTTTCTCTGTATTTCTGTTTATCCTCCAAGCAGGCATGGTAACAGACACCAACAGCCATAATTAATGACCACAGAATTGGGTTTCTTATTTCAGTCTCTCCCTGAGGTTGATCATTTCTTTTTCCACTCTCATACTTGTCAAGCTCTGATAGTAACATTTCGTGGTTTTTGTAAAACCAGTCAAAAACTTGCATGCAACGCTCTACGTCCCTCAGACTCACAAAACTACATTCATCCTGTCTTGTTCGCATATACATCTGTGAGGCTGACAGAACATATGTGATGGTTTTGATGCAGTTTGAATCAATGGAATGGGTTTGAAATATCCTTTCGACTATTTGCTTGACGTACATTTTCTCAGTCTGGTCATTGAGTTGTCCAAAGTCCCACACTAGTGGAATCATGCTAGGTGGTAAAGCATGCACTCTGTACACAAGCTGACGAAGTGGAATGGATCCAAGTTTTTCTTCTGTTTCCTCAGCACGAACTCTGTATCCTAAACCAGCTGACTCCAATCTCTTGATCATTATGTCTGTGTGTTTTCTGTATGGGTTGCAAGCGGCAATGATTTGCAAGCCAGAGCCATCTGTCAAATTCTCTCCCATAGCAGTGTTGTCACAGAGGACTTCCTTAATGCTGCTAATGGCCTCCGTTGTGTTTGCTTCATCAAAAAACAGCACAGAGTCTAATCCATAGTTCTGCTTGTTTCTTAACGCCATGTCCTCTGCTTCTCTCACTTTGGTGTAAATCATATCTGAACTTGTCCCCCCATGAACCTTGACTAATTTTATATTGTCAGTGGCAATTCTACCTTTGTGCACCTCACAAAGGAATTTGATTAGTCTGGTCTTCCCACATCCTGTCTCACCCATGATTATAACGGGAATCCCGCAGCGAAAGCGCATGTGAATTGCCAGCATTTTCAACATGTTGTCTGTGGTAAGCTCATATGTTTCATCTGGGTCAGTAGGAGACTGTATTCCCAACACTCTGGAAAGTCTCTCAAATTTCTCATGTCGTGGAAGCTGGTCAAAATCAATATCAAAAGGAACTCTCTGTAGTTTGAGGCCCTCATAGAGTTGTCTGGTCATGATGTTCTGCTTGATCACTGTTTTTGTTAATGGATCAATAGCATCAATCCCTTTCTGTGCATTTGGCTGAAGATGAAAGCCAATGAATGTCATGGACTCATGGTCATCATTGAAGAAAATATATGGATGTGGTTCTGACTCCCATCGTTTTCTTATCCTAAAGGGAGCCAGATCCTCTTCATTGGCAGAAGAAAGGTCATTTTGCGGTCTTCCTGGACTCTGGTCAGAGATGCTAAGTGAAGGAGTGGCAAAATCCTTTGCCATGAGAATCATGAAATCAACAACAAATTTTTTAAATCCCAACAAAATGTCACCTATAACAGAAACATCACAGAAAACTGAGTTCTCACAGTCCCTAAGTTGTAAGTTTAGGAACCAAGAAAAATTCCGCAACTCTGCCCAAGAGGGGTCTACGATGCCGCAGTACACAAACAACATCTGAAGGCATTCGACATGAGTGCCCTCAACTCCTTGGTACTTGAAGGTATCCAAATTAATACTATTGTAGAAACGTTGCAGGTACTGATAAGGCCGCTGGTAGGCCTCACTTTGGAACTCTTGGTCATCCATGAGGGGATCATCACCCTCTACTAATGACGGATCTTCCTGGATTCTCATTTCTAGCTCAAGGACCTCTTTAGGTGGACGGCAGTAAACACTTGGAAACACATCCATGAAAGCACCCTATCATAAAAAGGCAAATAAATTCATAAGGAATTTGCATGCAAAAAAATTCCTACATGATTTAATTAAGTAATTTATATTTACTTACAGTTTTTATGTCACTTTGTGATTTGCTGCAATCTGGTCTTAGTATCTCAATTACATACAAGTGCTCATTATTCCTTTTCCACATATTTCCTTGTGAGTCTATGAGGTAACCAAGAACCAATAGCCTAAACAGAAATTCATGAAGTCCTGTCTTTACCTGTAAGTATAGAAACAATAACAAAAAACAGCAACAAAATTTCTTTCTATTTGTTCATCAAATTGATCAAGAAAAGTAAATACAGGTAGCTACCATGGTGGTGATGTCAAAATGATAAACTGAAAGTTCCCGTTTCTTGAGGTTGTTGAGCAAGGACTTGAGGATGATATTTTCATCAACTCTTGGCTCAGTTAACCTGATGCACTTCAGCTGCGTAGGCTCATCGGTGATCTTTTCTAATTTCTCATGCATTCGTTTAATGTAAAGTGATTTCCCTAGAACGCACAACAGAGATTTAACTTATTTGACAAATTCCAGTACAAAAATATTTCGATTCATACGCACAGAAAGCAAAGTTTTTATGCATTTATTTTTATTTATTTTATTTGGTCGACTAATAAGAATTCTGAATCTGAAAACTAACTTAAATCCATTTTATTGAATTTATACTCACCGACTCCTGACCTTTCAGAGAATACAACTCCCACAAACTGTCTGTCTTTGAACACAGCAGCGGCACTGGATGTGCCAGCTGGGACTGTAAAATGCCTAACAAGGTATTGCTGAATACTGATTATTGGTTCTTGGGGAACCAAGTGCAATCTAAACTGACTAAAAGCAGAGGGAAGGTATGCATGTTCCTTATTAGAGCTGCAGACCAACACCAGTCTGTAATCATTTCTGCTTTGTGCATTTTGCTGGTGAAAAAACTGCTCCACTTTGTAGCTCACTTCATAGGCAAGTTGGTCCACATAGAGCATTGTGTATATTTTCTTTCCCCTGTAGCCATCAGAGAGACAACGCCTGAGGAAAATCTCCACTTCTTCATATGGAGTGGAACCACTGCAGAGAAGTACTTCATCATAGGTTGGTAGAGGCTCTCTTTTGCTTCTCATGTAAATTGAAATACATGTTATTAGAATTTCTTCAGAAGGGCAGATAATCAGATTTGGTTTTCCAGTAGCCATTCCATTTGGCAGTTCCCTCTGAATATTACTTGTTTTCTCATCCTGTTTGGAATCACTCTCACATTGACTGGGGCTGTTGGCTAAAGTTTCAAGAAGATATCCAAGGCTTCTGACATCAAGGCAGTCTGGCAGGAAGTTGTTCATGTCTCGCATGAAAGCGTTCCAAATCACACATAGCTTTTCTGACCCATTAGCATGCCTCAACTGACTTGCCAAGTTGTCAAACAATGCACATGGCTCATCAGTATTCAAATCATGTTTAATCATGCTGGGAACTTCTGCAAATGTTTGAAATTCTAAGTCATCAAGGTCCTTCTTAATTGCTTCATACTGAAGCCTGTGCCAAGCTTGTGTCACATCTGAAAAGGAGCAATTGGGTTTGATAAAGGAGAGCATCATAAGAACTTGATCTTTCATATCGGTGTTGTTTTTCTGGGTGAGCTGACTGCACAGGTAGACCACCTGTTCTGAAGTAAAATAGTTTAGGTAATAATGCTGAGATCTCTGCTTATCCATAAAAGCCTTCCAGAAGCGTAAACAGCTCTCCATTTTCCGGCAGACTTCTGGCAACTGTTCTGTGACTTCACCTTCCATCATGACACTAACAACACTTCCTAAATTGAGGTCCATAATGATGCATGCTTCCTTACTATTACAGTTGACATTTGCCTTCCAGTGTCTGAACAATGGATTCCCAGCAACAAACAAATCAATAAATGCACAGGCCAACCTCTGTACACCGGCAAAGACCTGGAAACAGAAAAGAAGTTCAGGGATAATTACAACAACCATGGTGAAAGACAGCGGAATAAAAAAGATAAGTTGTAAAGTCACCTCTGCGAATCGATTGACTTCACGCTGGCCCTGATCTCCTTTGCCCGACATTAGCATCAATTTATTCTGAAGTTCCCTGAGGTCTTCAAAAGAATAAATGCGTGTCTCACAGCCCTCATCGTGCTCTTCCGTGATATGTAACTTAAGAATATCTTCCAAGCATAACTGAAAAAAAGCAATATTCAAGGGTTGATATTTCCAAAGTAGTATCTGCATCATATATACTATTTATCAGAATTGAGAGAACTAAAATGTATGTATAAGCATTATTTATATAACTGAATAATATGCTATATTATCATAAAATAAAAGTGGTTTACATTGTATTAGAGAATTAAAAGTGGTAGCCAGTTCAATACATGGCTTTATAAAATATTTGTTATGCTTAATATCTATCACAATTAAAAGTGTTTAAAATTTACATTTAATAATTCCACTAATAAAATACCATGTATTTCAACATGTCATGCCGTCCTTTGCTATTCAATATCTGATATTTTTATGTAGCTGAAGTAGGCTATTAGAGGTTTACTATTAAAACTAAAATGATTAAAACTAAAATAAAAATAAGTAATAAATCTGTACTGATACTTTGTTACACTGGGTGATCTTCCCCTTGTTTCTTAATTATAACATAATACAAGTCAATAAACGCATAGTTTATTCCAAGCGCACCGGGCATGAGAAATGCCCCATACGCAAATTAATATTAATGACTGGTACCATACCATGACTGTAAAAAACATGATTTGCAGTTCAAAAACAGGTTTTTCATAAATACAAAAAGTTTTTTATAGTAATAAACCTCACATTTCAGCCTTTAAACCATTTTTAATAAAAGGGATTAGTCAAAAGTATAAATTATCTTAATTTAAAACACACACACACAGAGACATTTTGCTTTGTTAATTGTTTGGATTATTGAAGGCAGCTTTTATTTAATGTTGTATTTGATTTGTATCTATATTAACGCTACATTATCAGACATTACACGTAGGCAAGATGAAATGAAAATGCCACTAAAAGTTCCCTTCAGAGATAATTTCATATCAAAACACCCATGCCGCATTTTGACTTTGTTTTGTTCATTCAATGAAATCATACCCTTATGAAGGTAATCGTCACATTAAGCCATATTATGATCATTGTCTTTCTGTCCTTAAGTTTTAGACCTCTTGAAATTATTATATTAGTCTTTTCTTGTACCGTTTAAGGCATTCAAGTCTTAAATTTTATTCAAGTTGATGTGACAATGACGATTAATGTCGATTACGTTTTTGTGTGGGGGAAACGACACGTCATTTTCATGACTTTCTTCACATGGGTTATTTCAGTAGTAGGCTATTAAAAACAAAATGGTTATTCAAATTGGAATTAGTAACAAACGTTCCCCATCACTAAAACAGACGAGCTCACTTCCATGAAAATAACAGACTTTACAGGAGGCTACTCAAATATTTAGTTCTCGTTTTAACCATAATTTGTATGTGTCGTTCTCAAGCTGTCCCTGACTGAAACGGCAACCTCTCAGCATGTTTTTTTTCTCCCGCTCTGTTCCATCAGAGGCAAGCGTCAATAAAGACCGGTGGATCACACTCTAGCCACCTGTGCAGACTTGAGCGGAGCCATTACGCTTATTTTATGTAAAAAATTAACTATTCATCAAGAATGAATTATTATGAAACCAATGCAACTGCATTTTCAAGTTCTTTCAAGCACTTTAACCAAAATCCAAGCACTTTTCAAACCTTGAAAACAGTACATTAGAATTCAAGCACCCGTACAAACTCTGTATATTCATCTGAAAGAAGAAAGTCATATACACTAGCCCTAGCGAACTACCCCTTTAAGCTTAACAAATAAGCTGGTCTGACATTTAGTCTGACAATTAGCATCATGCAAGGACGGAAATGCCCCCCAAATTAAATTTAAGATATGAATTTACTCTATATGAGCCTTAAATTATGTTATCTTATACTATATAGGTAAGCAATATTACATGAGCAAAAGTGCTATTTTCTTAACTATCTGCATGATTGCAAATTTAATATTCATGTAAAGTTCAATAAACAATTTGTTTATATTAATTTAATGTTTAAATGCAGCATTGTTAATTTTAACTTTCACCAATGAAAATAATTTCAAACAAAGCAGAACACTAGAGTTTGAACAAATCAGTGAATGAATGATTCTGTCACACACTTACTGAGGCTTGCCACCACTTACAGGTATTTCATTTTTTACAATATTTCATATTTCTATTTTCTAAAAAAAAAATAATTACATTTAAGACACTAATCTGTGTAAAGCAGTGTAAATACCCATCACTAAATAAATATTTTAGGAGTAATAGTAAATAAATATAACTTTTGCACAGTTGCAGCTGCCCTTAAAAATTGGGGAAATGCATTCAAGGGGTGGGGGTTAATTTCATTCATGCACAACACTGATTTTGCGCATTTACCAATTCCAGTATAATGCCAACAAAGGGCAGGCTAAAATGCCTAAAAGAAAGGAAACTATAGCTATATATACTGTATGTATGTGCGTGCACATATATATATATATATATATATATATATATATATATATATATATATATATATATATATATATATATATATATATATTTCTTAAATATATATTATATATACACTATTACATATAATGTGTGTGTATTTATTTATAACTTTTAAGTATACACAATACACACATGTAATAAACTTTTATTTTAGATGCTATTAATCATGATGAACTAATCGATTTGACAACACAAAAAAAAAAAATCACGAGTATTTCAAATTTTGTTGCGCTTCAGTGTAATGTAGTAATTGCAAACCTTTTGATTTTGTGCACTAATAATGTAGACGCCGTTCATGTTGATAGCTGATGCCAGAGACAGAGATGAGGTTTCCACTGACCCATGACTGTCCTTCACTGTCTTCAGCCATTCTAAGTGTCTTGCAGAGTCATGCTGAAATCAGAGAAAATGTTGATGAACATTAATGTGAGAAATCCTGCTTTGTTTTTCTGGATGTTAAAGCAGATTCTCTCACCAGTTTCTTTGGGAGGTTGGGGTCATTGTCAAGTGCCTTCCATAGTTTCTTCAGCGTCTCTTTAAAAAGCTTGAAGTCAGCATCTGGCTTCAAATCATAGAGCATTGAGGAGTAGCCAAGAACTGCATCATGAAAACAAGCCACACGATCCACTTCCAGATCATTCTCTCCGGCAGAGATTGAAGCCAAATCCACAAAGACTTTCAACTCATTGATGTCTGAAGTGATAGAGGAATAACATTTACATAGAAAAGAGCATAAAAACACTGAAATCTCATTCAATGTGAATATCAGTTCAAACACACATTTACTTACTTCTAAGAACATCTTTTACCCATGTAACAAAATTCTTTGTGAGGCTGAGCTCCTGAAGGCACAGTCTGCGGGATTCTGTGATATCCACAAGCACAATTTTTGCCTGCACCAACTCATCATCAATGCTGTCAAGACGTTCCTTTTTAAAATCCATGCGTCTCTGAAAGAAAGTCAGCCTTGTGGGTTAATCATGTTCCTTATTTATGATAAAAATGTACTTATGACGGCAAAATATGATGATTTACAGTATCAAGCAACTTCTCCAAGACTAGAAAGTCTCCTTCTAGGCAAAGAGCCTTTTGACCTTCTTGACCACGTCAGCTGACTCTACTGCCAGATGAAGCTCATGGTACTGCTCAATCTGATGGATTCTTGTCCGGACCCAACGTTGGTCACCATTGCGATCCAGATTGCATATGATTGCAAATTCTGCTGCCAGTTCTTCATATTTTCCCTGGTAGGCTCTGAATGTTACATCAATATTTTTAAAAGTAATACTGCCATCTTTAAGCCCTATGTATGTGTTTTTGTAGCCACTGTAGCATGGTGTGAATATTTCACTGTGAAGCTCTTTGGGTGTGATAACCAAATCTGTTCCTTTGACTTCCAAACTTTGTTGCCTCATTCTTCCAACACATTCTGAAGATGTAGCTGTCTTTGAAGGTGTTTAGGACCTCTGCCATAGATCGAATATCATCTTCAAGCTCAAAGTAATGGACTACTCTTTTTGCAGGGGTACTTGATTTAATAAATGGACATCCACAAACTTGTCCAGGTCCATCTCATCAATGTCATTACGGCGTTTGCCTTCCAACCCTCCAAAATCAACTGTACAATAGAAATGTAGTATTAAAATCTCTTTATAAAAGCAATCTTTTTTGTCAGGTGTTCAAAATAAAGCTTATACCCCTCGGATGTTTCTGTAGATTGTGGCACATTGTAATGAGAGCATCCACCAGTGATTTCTCATGATAAACAGCATTCACCTCCTCTTGTCTACAGTCAAAAAGCCTGTTCATGGCATTGGTGTCCCTGTATTGTTCATTGTCACAAAAACAATCTGGAAAAAACATTAAAGGTCATGACTCCTTAAATTACAGTATGTGCAGTAAAAGGGAGAAATCTTACATGTATTTTACCTAATTTAAGCAGGTCAAAGAAAGCCCTCTTCTCTTGCAGAATGTGGTTGAGTAGCTTTATTTTTATTTTCCCTGACACAAGTTGATGTAAAATTTTGTGAATGATGATATTGCCATGGTAAATTTCACTTTAGCTTCTTCAGAAAGCTGACTGATCAGTTTTTCATCAGCACCTAGAGTAAAATTGTGCATATACATTATCTAAAATTATATATACTTCTGTAAGACTCAGGATGATAAGATCTAACATAGGATTGCTTTGCACAATGCAGAGGGAATCCGTACATACCATGAAGCTCAAAGATATTCTTAGCTACTCTCCAGCGAAGAAGATGTTTGAGAACAACTTCCTCATCTTCCAGATAGGTTCCTTTGTCATCTCTTGGCCAGGAATTCAGGATGATGGTGGATACAAGTGTGTCAATTTTCCAGTTTATGTGGAAATCATTAAATTTCTCAAAAAGTTTCCACTCGGATTTAGTCTGTTAAAAAAATTTAAAATAGGCCATGCACATATTTTGATATTTGTTATCGGTCCTTTAACACATATTTCCTTACTATGGAGAACTGCATAGGTCATGCATATGGCCACAAGAACATGCTTTATCAAAGAGACGCTGTGGGATAGAGGTGATGTTTGAAGTGTGCTGCCGCAGTGGAGCTTTTCAACAACATCCCAATATTAAACAACTCAAACCCAACCTAAAAATGCTACATTTACAGATGACCATAAATTAATGAGAACAGAGTTATATGAAAACTCTAACCTTAACTCATGACTAAAGGCTTGTTCACACCAAGAACAATCCCATGATAACTGTTATGATAACTATAACATTTATTGCTGTCAATGATTTTTATCATTCATCGGCTGCAGCTTGTTGGTCTATGCCTTTTCTTTGCTTTTGCCAGGTTTTATAACCTGGATGTGTCCTCTCTGGCACATGTGCTATCTGTGCAATCTGTGCATTCTAACGTCTGTGCATGAGACTGTACAGACTGAACTGTACAGCCCCTGCTGGAGCAGTAGTGTTTAACAATTACAAGATCATGCTGCCTGTCAGAGGCATGGATTGTCATGCAGTGTACTGTAGGTTTTGAATACAGAATTTATTTACAGAGTTTTCATCTGCAGAATGAAATGAATATCCTGAGTAACTTGCAACATCAACTTACAAAATAAAAGTAATTACAAATCAAGAAAAAAAAAAAGGTTTGACAAAATCACAAAAAAAAAAGAAGGATCAGCTGTTACAGCAAACAGACATGGCCTCTTACCTGTAATGCCTTTATTGTTTCAATGTTAACTACAAAAACACTAAAAAGATACATTTTGGTAACTACAGGGTTATTTAAAATACAATTAGCAACTTCCTAGGTTTACCAATTATCTGTCGACTTTTTGACAGCGGAGCACCTGTGAGATGTTGTCAATACATAATTATATTGTCTTAATACATGGCTTTCTGGACTATCTGATTCTGATTGGTCAGTAATGACATTGCGAGGTGTGTTATTCCCCGATAACAACTCTTGTCATTAGCAACACAGAATAAAACACTGCTTATTTGAATATTTGAGGTTGGCACTTCCTGCACATCTCTCATATCACATCCCTGTGCTCTCTTTTGTTTCATTCAAACACAATTGCTTTCATCTTGTGCCTCGATTGACTGTTTACTATAAAATTAATTAAACCAGAGGATTTAAGTAATAATAGCAGGCCTGCAGTAATACTGTTTAAGTGTTCGTTTTGTTGCCAGAGCGATTGTTTTGTACACTGTAATCGATGTTTATTAGATGTCTTTAAGATGTTTACGATTTAGAATGTATGTAAAACTGACATCTTAAAGATGTTTGTCAGATGTTTGTACACAGCAGATGCTTTCCAGATCAAGCGATCTTTAACAGACATCTTGCAGAGGTACGTGTGCTATGTGTGAAAGGGGCTAACGGAGATGTCTATTTGACGTCTGTATTTACATCTGCAAGACATAGTGTTTGCTCATCTGCAATACGTCTATAGGACATTTCCTATCAGATTCTCTATATAGTGATGATATGGCAAGGAAATAATACGAAGCCTTTGCGATTCTAAAATCACATTAAGCAATATCGCAATTTGTAATTAATGTTGGTATATTGTGCTGCCCTAGACTGAACTGTGTGTGTGTGTGTCATTGATAACGCAAATTTAATTGCAGCCAAGTGACTTTGTGCGATCCACCTTGTCCCACTCTGCGACCCAGTTTGAAAACCCCTGATTTAGAATGCATGTAAAACTGACATCTTAAAGACATCTGTCAGACATTGCAGACATTGTACATTGCAGATGCTTTCCAGATCAAGTGATCTTTAACAGACATCTTGCAGACATGTGTACATGTGGGAATGTATTTGGTCTTGGCAGAATAGATCTGCTACGCTGCTGCTGCGGCAGAGCAAGTACTGAGACTTGCTACTGTCAATACATCCACAACATGCTGCTGTGAGCATGTAGGAAATACTGCTGCTGCACATATAACACATATGAATAACCCCCCAACAAAGCGGGAGACCCAAAATGGACTTATGAAGTCAATATAATTATGTCATACATTATAAACTGCTAAGTGGACATAATCAGTGGACATGCATATATCCACACAGGACAGGATAGAACAAAACACCCCCCAAACAAGCAGATCTATATGTACTGCTGCTGCTGCTCTGAAGAGCCATGTGAACCGCATGTATTACTATCTATGTGTGCCTGGGCTACCACGCCGTCCAGCTTATCACTAGTTAGAACGCGCTTTATTTGTAGTTAACAAATAGAAATATGTTGGAAGCTAATCAGAAACCCCAGCACCACCTGAATCAAGATATCATAATCAAAGTCATTTGATAATTGTCCTTGACATAACTTTCACATTCTTATTTAATAAAGTATGGATCTAATTTCAATTTATTAAATGTCCTAATGTACAGTATGTGTGTATGATTCAAATGACTCACGTTGTCAGAGAGAACAAAAGTAAAAGACCTTTACCTTGCACTTTGCAGTAATAGCCTGGAGAGCACACTTCTCCACACTACCCAGCAACAAAGGCTTGGAGTCACGAAGTTCCTCAATCTTTGAGCAATAAACCAGGATTTGATCGAGATCATCTTCCTAATAAGAGTAAAAAGTCATATACATTTACAAATACAGAAAAACAGACACTGAAAACAGACGTCAGTGAGGGTTTTCAGTTGTTCAGGTCATTGTGAAAAGTTACACTAGAGTCACATTTACTGCAGTTCATCAAGATGCAAATCTCAGTTGCTTAAGATATCTCAAGCACTTCAGTGGAATGTACAGGAAGGCTGTTTTCAGTCAAAATCCTGTGGTTTGATGCCACTTGTACACTTGTTTACTTGAATAAACTACAGACTAGGCTTGGAAATTTAACAATTCAGTTTCGCATTTCAATCAAATATCAATTACAGGTTCTTAAATTTAACATTTGATTCTCTTTGCAATTTTGAGGTAGCACCCATATCTAATAATAAATCCTATATACTAAATAGACAAACTTTTCTACTTGGTTGTGTACCTTTTTTTAGCATTAAAAAATGTGCAGGGTCTGGATAATTTTCTTTTTTGCTTGATTTATTAAAAAGAACAGATTGATCAGTCTTTGAGTATTTTACTGCAGTATTCCAGGCACAGAAGAAAGCAGATACAATGTCAGCTAAACTAAACGTTATGAAATTTAAATGATAATTTTAACCATACATAATTTTGTGACGAGTACCTTTTGATATTTTCCCTTAAAGTCCTGTGCAAAGGTCTCTCTCCATTGTTCAGTGAAGTCCTTACTCATGAAATATATGGTTATAATGTTATTCCACATCTGTAAAGCAGAGCAAACTAAATTATTATAATAAACTGTATATAGATGTACATGAACTCAGTCAGTTTAAATGAATATACCTGTTCTGCTTACCTCAATCTCTGTAGTGAAGTTGGCAACCTTTCCAGAAACTCTGTTTAAAAGACTGCCTCGGAAAGCTCGTCCAATCCATCTTCTCACAGTTTCCTTGGCATCACTGAGTAACTCATGAGTCTTCTCAGGAAAAGTGTCCTGTTGTTGTGTTGTCTTTGGGGTGAACAAATGTCAGGCATATTCAGTCATTGACTTATGAACATCTAATGGCAAAGATAATATGATCTCATAATGGAATACCTGGGCAAATGTTGATACTGAGGCCACAAGATTCATGCAAGCAACAGGAATATTAGTTTGCCAGACTTTTTCGCAGATCGTGTCTAGAAGTTTACAACTTGCTTGTATGCACTGAATGCCATAATCCTCATTCAGACAGCTACAACAGTAATGAAAAACAGTTAACCAGTGCACACTGATATTGGATTTTTTTCTTTTGTATTAGGGTCCTTTTATCATTTCAATACCATGGAATGTCACAATTTGGCACAAAATCATCTAGAGGGTCTCCTGAGATAAAGCTTTGCAGGTGCCAGTCAAATATCTGGAAGTGGCCTTTTCATAATATATAATAAACACAAAGTTATATTTTATTTTTATCTTTGTCCCAAGCCTTTGTTAATTTCTAACACTGACTGGAGGTAACATCAACCATGGTTTGTCATTTTACCCACTACTGGAATAAAACAATTTTCACCAACAAGATGACATCTGGACAACATTCACTGAATTAAAACATGCAACATGCTAAAAGCACAGCTTTATAATGCGTGAACAAATTGATCCTGAGGGATGGTCTGTTATAATTGTTGGCTCTCTTCTCCAAACTCCAGTTGTGATGGTGAATATTTACTGTATATACCCAACCCTACAGCTTTCAAATGAAGTCACATTTGTTTATATAGTGTTTTATACCATACAGTTTCAAAGCATCTTTCAAAGTTCCAAAGCAGTTTCAAAGCACAGTAATAAACAGGAAAATAACACCGTTGTAAAATTCATAAATTAATTCAGTTTCAACTATAAAGCAGCTCTACAGAGTACAAGAGAGTCAATAGTGTTTTCACATCCCTTTTTCAACTTTTTTTGATCAACCATCATATTTTAACTTTTGCAGTCCCTACGTATGATAAGTCAAATACCAAGTCTCTAGATCAGACAGTACAGCTAAGGCAGCCATCTGTATTGTACAAAGCCTTACAGAAATAAAGGTGATGTATGCACATTCAGTAAATATTTACAAAAAAACTAAACAAATGCAAAGGTGAAATATTTTTGTTTCTAAAAACAAACGGTTTTAAGTGACCAAATTAGGTATATTTACACACAAAAAAAAAATGCATGGGGGTAAAAATTATTTATTTCTTCCTCAAAAACATTGAGTTTTGATTTCTAAGTGAACAAATGACGTCCAAGTGTTCATTGATCATTGAGTGCCAGTAATCAGTAAAAACGAGTGGCATTTAAATGGAGTTGTTTCCAAAATTGAATGCAAGACCTATCACATATATTATATAACAAAAGTCTCAAGCCACTACCAACAAAGATGTTTAAAGGCAGTTATTTCTATCTTTTGCTGTAGTGTGTCAGTAGGAAATATCAGTTTACATGTTCAAACATTCTTTTTGCCATTAATTGTAATAATCCAGTGAGATTTTTGTTTGCTCCACACAGAGAACTGATCTCATCATCTGGTCTGTCTGGAACGACATGAAGAAACAGAACAAACTGAGACAGACTAAATCCAGAAGAACTGTGGCAATGTCTAGAAGTTGCTTCAAGAGACCTACCTGCAAAGCTACAGTACTGTTAAAAGTTTTAGGCACTTGTGTAAAAATGCTGTAAAACAAGGATGCTGTCAAAAATAATGTCATAAATAGATTTTCTTTATCAATTAACTTCTAAGAACTAAATTAAATCAACATTTGGTGTGAGCATCCTTTGCTTTTAAAGCAGGTTTTGCTCTAGGTGCACTTGCGCATAGTTTTTCAGGAAGCTTTGCTGGTAGGTTTTTTTAAGCATCTTGGAGACGTTGCCACAGTTCTTCTGGATTCAGTGAAGCCCAGTTATGTGATCCGCAATAAATCTTCATCCGAAGGCCAGAGGGCGATCTCGTGCGGAAACTCCAAATACACCCCACATAAGAAATCCCCATAGCAGTAGCTGAATAAACAGAAGATTTAACTGCTTTCATTGATTCAACATGACTAATAAACACACGACTATATATGGTTTATCTGCATTCTTCTTATTTTCTTTATAATAAAGTATATAATAATGCAATGGCTTTATCACTATGAAATATGTTGCGTGCCTTATTCTGTGTAAGAAGCCACATCATCTCACAGAAGGAATTATTTCAAACAATCGACTGACGTTATGAAGTGAGTTTGGAGTAAAACATATTAAACATGGTATTTTTACGTGCTTTCAGAACAGTGGCGGCTGCTGGTCTTTCAAAGAGGGGAAGCTCATTTTCGGCCTACATCATAAAAATTGTCCATTTATTTAAAATTTACAATGAATAGTACTAAGGGGATTGCTGGCTCAATTCTTTTACTTCATTTTATAGTATGGAACTTTTCAGCTTTTTTTTTGTCATTTGAAAGTCAAATTCAATCTCTGAAATGTTTTATCATGCCTTCATCTATTTTGGCTACTTTTCAAAACACTTTTTGATTAGATTACTTTTTGATAAAAGATGATTACTTTTTTTTTTTTTTTACCCTTGTCCCAGATCCAGACATTTCAATAGAGAATTATGTTATTATGTGTTTTAAACTATAATCCAAAATAATAATAAATTAGGCTACTTTAATTCGCCAAAATAAGGTCAACAATATTAGCACTGTCTGCCATCGTGTGCAGTTTGCTAGCTGGCTAGTTCACCGCTCCGCTAGCCTAGCCTACTGTATGAATGAATGAATGAACAAATGATCTTAAAAAAAATAAAAAAAGATATTAAACTCGACGGAGGAAATGTGGGAATTAGGTTAAACTGAAACAAGGAATGTGGTGTATAATTGTGTGAAATGTATAACGAAAATTGGCTAGCAATTTCGCCAAGCAATTACCAACAAATAGGTTTTGTTTGTCTTTCGACTACACTTGCAAAATCCGCGATGGGACTGAGCTTGAATAGCATAAGCGTCAGCGACTTTTTATAGTACAAAATCGCTGTCAATCAAAAGGAGATGCAGTTTTTCGAGTTATTGACTTATGAACATCTAAGTGGATGTCCTGGAGTCCAGCCCACTCCTCCATTCACCTCCAGAGACGCTGAGCGTCCATGGGTGGGACATAATCGCAGCATTTATCCAATGACCGTCTAGTTTCGAAGCAATGAAAAAAAAACTGTTCAAAGCTGCCCCATTTAAGTCAATGGACGCTCGGCTTCAACGGGGAAATGCACTGTGACGCTACGGGAATGTATGAGAAGGAAATCGAGTCAGGCGACCTGCTATATGTAGCTGATTCTGAACGAACTCGTCTTCGAGATGAACGTGTTCTAACGCATTTTTAGTCGATAAAATGTTAACACAATAGTACATATTTGACCATTAATTTTTTTACATTATAGGGGAACCCAAGCTTCCCTTGCAGTCTTAAAGAAATCTCCACTGTTTCAGAAGGAGCAGTACTTATTTACAGAGCCGTAGTTCACTGAGAAGCTATGCACACAACTTTTTAATCGCAGTGTGATTTCATAATATCGATGTATAATAACGAGGATATCGTCTGTGATTTTTGCATAGCTTGTCAGTGAACTACAGCTCTGCGTAGTAAATGCTGCTTCATCTCAAAGCACATGATGGTGATTTACTACTGATTACAGAACAAGTTTTTACTGACAAGATGGGCACGAATATCGCATGCGGAGGATCCGGAGGGCCAAGGTGGAGCCGCTGGGACGACAGACCAAGGTGGAGTCCAGGACTCAGAAGTTGGAGGCGTAGGCAAATGGGTCTCCAGCCACGCTGACGATGGAGACTGGCAGACCCACGGTGCTCGCACCGAACAGATGGTGGACTGAGGGTGAGCAGAGGCGCTGCCAGATGACAGTGGTGGAGGAGGCAGGAGCAGGAGGGTGGGTGGGCATTTTTGAGCCTCCAGGCTCTCAGGAGCAAAAGCCCTCCCTGGGCCGAACTTGGGAACGGAAGCTCTCTCTGTATTGGACTCAGGGACACGAGCCCTCTCGGGGCTGGACTCGGGAACGGGAGACCTCTCTGGGCTCAATTCAGGAACAGGAGCCCTCTGGACTCAGGGACAGAAGCCCTCTCTGGGCTGAGCTCGAGAACAGAGTCTCTTTCTGGGCTGGACGGGGAAACAGGAGCCCTCTCTGGGTTTGATTTGGGATCTGTTGCCCTCACTGGGCCAGACGTGGGAATAGCAGCCCTCTCTGGGCTTGACGTGGGGACAGGACTGACAGAGGGCTCCGACGAAGGAGGGAAGAGAAGGGGCAAGTCGGCATAGAAGTCCGATTCGGGATCCCCTTCAACGTTCCACAGTCCCAGTTCCTCAAAAAGCTCACCCTCAGCCATGGCACAGTGGGCGGAGCTCCTCTCTGTGCCCTCGCTGTCCACGGATCTTTCTCTTGTGGCGAGCGTTTTAGCCGGCTCTCGCACCTGGACTGACGTCATAAACAGCTCCTGCTCTGCGGTGATCCTCAGCTCTGTCGCTCCATGCAGCGATGGCTCGTTGGTCGCAGTGGTCTAGGGCTCTCCGTCAACGGTGGGCTCAGGCTTTGGCAGCAAGGTGATGGTAGGCTGGGCTCTGGGTCTGGAGTGGAACTGGCGAGATCATCCTCGGAACAGACAGTGAACAGAGATCCATTTCTCACCAATATCCACTCCACAAAAGCAGCAAACTCCTCTCAAGGCTCATCTTCGGAAAACGACACTCTGCACGTGGAGTCCGGGTAGCTGGTAAGATACGCATTGTCCAGGAACAGTCTGGTATAGACCTCGAGCGATCTTTCCCCCTGCTCCAGCAGGAGGAGGAGGTATCCAGGACGGGATAAGGAGTCGAAGGGAAAAAAAAACACTGAACGAACCACGGGAACGAAACGGAGGGGAAACATGCAGTTTTACTTTTCTTGGGCAGTACGGGTCTTCTGTCACACACTGTGTCGGAGGGAATGACGGAGACGGAGGAAATGGATTTGTTCAAACAGCTGATTCGTTTAGAAACAAAGATTGCCTTCATGAATGGTTCACTGAATCACTGACTTGCTCGATTCGTTTAAAAACGTGGATTCATTACTGAAACACCGCTGTGTGTTGATCAGAGATGTACAACAGGGCTTTATTTTTGTTGGCTAAATTAAAATGTAATTATTTGCACCTTTACCTTATCTTCATTTTTAAGTAAAAACCTATTTTTTATTCTTTCTACCAGCCAATGATGTTTCTGAAAGAAAACACGTAGTGCTTGTTATCTGCATCTGACTGACAGAACCATGCTCTTGTATTTCAGCATTGCTGTTAACGTTATGATTATTTTAGCAAGTTTGCTCCGTAAATTCAGTTCTACAGCATTAAATAAATAAAAAGAGGAGGGTAAACTTTATCAGTCAAATGAATATGCACATGCATTTTAGGTGTTCTTGCTCGGTCCAAGCAATAAATGTGCATCTTTGAATGAGCGCTTCAATCACTCAGGTAATGTCAGTACAACCCATTTCAGGGGCTGCCAAAATTACATTTTAAAATCAGTCAGGGCTATAGAAATACATATTAATATTTACAAGTAAATCTCCATATGCATAGGCTATCTATCCTACCCCCCTACATCTAGTTTTGATGTCCATCAGGAGGGAGCAAGCCTTCTTCAGGGGGTCAGAGCCCCCCAAACCCACCCGTAATTCACAACCTGACGTTAGCCAATCATAACAGTGGCTGATTACTGACAAGCCTTAAAGGACATGCCCCTTAAAAACAGGTTGTTTTCGACAAAGGGTCAGAGTGAGGGTTGAAAATATAATTAAAAAGCATTTTCCTACATATAATGTTAATAAAGTAGGTTTTTTTTGCACAAAAAACAAATAAGTAAACCTCAAGGAACATATAAATATATATTTTTTAAAATACATGTCATGACTCCTTTAAATATAGAAACAATTTCAGAGGCAAATTAATGAATTATTTATTTTAATTTTAGTGAAAGAACTTCACCTGTATCTTTGGTTGAGCAAGTCAGTCTGAATGTGTTCCAGAATCTTCAAAATGCTCTAAAATAATATAACAACAATAAAATATAGATAGCTCAGACTGTTTTTCTCAATTATCCATTTTTTCTAAAGTTCTACTACACGTAAATTCATTTTGTTCTGATTTTTCATACAAATGCTTATTTTTTGTGATAGCTTGACACTCACTGTTGAAGTGCGGTTTGAGATTTCTTTGGGGCATTTCATGGTGAAAAGTTGTAGGATCTCCAGGAGCTCTGCATGGATGAAGAAATTGTACTCAACCAACTCGTCTACAGTCATCAAATACATCCAAGACCGCGCCAGCAGTCTGTCCACCTCCATCAAATGTTCATGTGTCTTCATGAGTTTCAGCATCGCACTAAAATAGAGGGATTAAACAATGACAAGTCTAAAACCACAAAAATTAGGACCCCATTTTTCATGTTACTTTCAACTGAAACCCAAGTGGGTTCAAATGTTTAACAACATTTAGCAGGAAATTAAAATGAAAACCCCAGAAGAACATTTGGAAAACTATTTAATGCCTAATTAATTTAATACCTTCGATCTTGGGGTCTGGGGCCCAGCTCTTCTTAAGTTGTGAGTTGATCGGATTAAACACTGGCTGAAATGGTTTTGAAGTGCCTTTGAGTAGGTGCAATAGTGGTATAACAATGATCCAATTGTACATGTTGTCTCTTTTCACCATGTCGATCAGCACCTCCACCATGTCAGCTGAAGAGGGAATCAAGCTGAAGAGGGAATCAAAATGATCAAGACCTTTCCTCAGAAAACACTGGATTCAAATCTGTTCTCTGCACATTAAACCAATTAACCAAGCTCTATTGACTGCTGTCAATTATCAGAGAAAATTGTTACTATTACTATTAGTAATAATTAGGAATGCAAAAATGTATTGGCCAATAATCAAAAAACAAAAAGACGTGTCAGACTTCAAGTGTCTCTTTTGTACAGGGTTTCTACAGGATTTTTAAGCTCAAATTTAAGACTTTTTTTTTAAGACTCCACAAATAAAATTATTACCATATGAGCGGGTAGGGCAATGTCTATAATACCATATTAAACCGTAACATTACTGTAAAAAGCATGTTTTACAGTTCAGATACAAGTTCACAAAAACAAAAGTTTTATAAATGAAAAACTTTACATTTCAGCCTTTAAACCATTTTTAAGAAAATCAAAATGATTAATTATTATATTAATTTAAACAATTATGAATAAATTGTAATAGAAATTAAGTAACAAATTAGAGGTGTGCGATATTGACAAAAAGAGATTCTCAATATTTTCTGGGATTTTACAGATAACAATAATTAGACGATATTTTGCTGAGTGTGTTATTGTGCTGATATCTTAAGGACTACCGTGGACAGCTGACTCCTGAATTTTTTGATATTCTTCATATTCTGTGTGGTCAGTTCACAACAGTGATAGAAATTAATCTTTACCGTTAAGCCATTTTTTCTAAAAGTGTGCATCATCTTTTGAGTCAAATTCTTGCATTTGAGCTGTTTCCAAGCAAATGAAATCTGTATTAACAAAATTTATATTTGCAATGCAGAGGAAACACAGAAGCTGCATTAGAAGTGGCATTTAGATGTATTTACACACTGTTTAATGCAGCTCTTAGGTACAAATGCATAAATAATGTTTTGATATTTTAAACATAAAACATTAAAACTGATGTTTGAAATTATTTTAAAAAAATGAAAAGATACTTTACATGTGAAGTTAAAACTGCCAGTAGGTGGCAGTAAGTCACTGTTAATTAGGGTGTCATTATGATTGAACCGAATAATTTAAACCAGGGATGTCAAACTCAGTTCCTGGAGGGCCGCAGCCCTGCAGCCCTGCAGCCCTGCACACACATACCATGTAGTTTTCAAATAAGCCTGAAGGACTTCATTAGTACTTGTTTAATTAGGGTTGTAGCTAAACTCTGCAGGGCTGTGGCCCTCCAGGAACTGAGTTTGACACCCCTGATTTAAACGGTTGATTCATTCAGGAACAAAACAGCGCTGTGGCTGTGTTTGGAATTATTTTTGTTGGTGAAATACAGCAAAAGCTAAAATGTAACGTTACGTCTAAAATGTAAGTCTCTTAATATTAACTTCTCGTTCATTAAACTCTTGTATGAAATCAATATCACATTTGAAATCATGCTGACATTTGGAGAGAAAAAAAACTAAACAAAAAACAGCACTCTTCGTGTGATATTATACGAAATGATTTTACATTCGAAACATTTACAGCTCTGCGTGTTTGCAGGGTAAAAACATGCGCCGATTTTTGCATTTGTCTGAACTCTGAACAAAACTACAGTTTTACTGAAAATGCTCTTTCATTCTCTGCCAGCAGGTGGAGCGTTTGGTAGAAATATAACTGTTTCATCGGTAACGGCAGAACACAAAGCAGCGCAGCACCGGACTTTGAACATGCAGCGCTCATGTTTATTTAATGAAATCATAGCCTTTTGAAGTTTAATCGTCACATTAAGCCATAATCGCAATTCTGGTCTTTCCGTCCCCAAATTTAAAACCTCTTGAAATCATAATTAAGACTTTCTTGTACAATTTAATACTTTTTAAGGCCTTAAATTTCATACAACTAAATTTAAGACTTAAGACCTGCGGGAAACCCTGTTTGTAGAATATAGAGCCGTTTAACATGACAACACATTAACACAATCAATTTATTTTATTTTTTTTAATTGCGCTGTTCATGAAGGTTCTATTCGACCCTTTTAATCACTCGTAGTTTAAGTCTGGGTTGCCAGCTTCACTGTTTTCCTCCACCAAGCATTATTTATAGTGTCTCATCCAAAAACTGCAAAGAGCTTTGTGCTTTGTTACTTCTGATAAGAAACTAAGTCTCAGCCCTTAAATATTGTCCATTTTAGTCCAAAATTCTAACAATAAATGCCATTTTGCTGCTCTTAAATGTGGCGTGACAGATCGCAGTGGCGCCTCAGTTCAAGTGGCAGCACAGAGCGAAATAAACATGAAGGAACATCAGAAAGTTTTGAAACATCCAGTACAACTTTCCAAACGTGTCATGTAATTAATCAGCATTTCAACTGACGCCGTTTTATTCGTGTGTGATTACATGAGGCATGATACAGTTCGGCAAGTTTTACTGCATCTTTCAACACCTTCTGATGTTCATTCATGATTATATCTGCTGTTACTTATATATGCATGTTTGAATGCTTTAAATAGACAAGTTTTGGTAATACTTTATTTTAGGGTCTCTTAACTAGTTGCTTATTAGCATGTATATTACTAGAATATTAGCCATTTATTAGTACTAATTAAACACATATTAATGCCTTATGCCTTAACTACCTTACTAACTATTAATAAGCAGCAAATTAGGAATTTATTGAGGGAAAAGTTGTAGTTAATAGTGAATTGGTGTTCCCTATTCAAGTGTTACCCAAGTTTTTATAAAAAATTTAAAAACTACTTTGTGCAATTGAGATGTATACAAATATTTCAAACGTTTTTATTTGAGTGCGATTATTATATCGGAAAATAAATAGCAGTTGACTATAATAGTTTGGGCTCTGTTGTTAATTTTACTTTGCTCTCTATTCATTTACTAACTGCTTGTTTTCTTAAAAAAATAAAAATAAATACTAACTAGCTTCTCTATCCTTTTTGTATTCTATCTATTTTTTTTTTTAATTTGTTATACAATTAACAAAAGCAAACAAGGCCTCTAACACTAGCTTGCTCTATTCTTTTTCTATTCTATCCGTTTTCTTTTGATTATATAATGAAAAAATAATTGCTACGTGTACTGCGTTAAGCTAACTGAGATTTGTCATAGCACTTGCATATCATTGCTCTTTTGTTGATTTTGATTGCTTCCATTGTCCTCATTTGTAAGTCGGATAAAAGTATCTGCTAAATGACTAGATGTAAAGGTAAATGTAAAA
Organism: Onychostoma macrolepis; assembly: GCF_012432095.1. Taxonomy (NCBI): domain Eukaryota; kingdom Metazoa; phylum Chordata; class Actinopteri; order Cypriniformes; family Cyprinidae; genus Onychostoma; species Onychostoma macrolepis. The sequence continues at coordinate 8,770,114 of NC_081157.1, read as the reverse complement.
GAACTGTGATTTAATGTAAAAAAAAAGAATTTGTGATTTAAAAAGCAATGTGTGAGGCTTCTTTTATATATTTCTGTCATGCCAACTCTCGGTGGGATTGGTATGGTAATGTACATGACAATGTTAATGTATTTGGTCTTGACAGAATAGATCTGCTATGCTGCTGCTGCGGAGACTTGCTACTGTCAATACATCCACAACATGCTGCTGTGAGCATGTAGGAAATACTGCTGCTGCACATATAACACATATGAATAACCCCCCACAAAACAGGAGACATGGAACACAATACAATACAAGCCAATATATGCATGCCGCTGAATATAAGGATAAACTGCTGCATCAGTGGACATGCATGTATCCACACACACAAAGATGAAGACAAGGAAAGACCAGACACCCCCCACAAAGCAGATCTATCGCCAAGACATAATGTACTGCTGCTGCTGTGAAGAGCCATGTGAACCGCATGTGTACCGCACGCCGACCGGCTTAACACAAATGGCCTATGGCTATGTGAGCTTGGGCTACCACTTATTTAGTTTAACCTGTTTTCATGTCCGTTACTATCGACGTGTCCTCAGAGTGATTACATGCTCTAAACTGCCTCTGCTCCAGCTGTATAACCACAGATGCTAAGTGCTGCTGCTAATATGCTTAATATTTTGCTGCTGCATATGATGCAAACTGCTAACATGACACTTAGTTTAAACTTGTTTATGGTTGCTCATTTTTGTATTCAATTAGGCAGATCACGTGAATACACACAGCAATATGGATTAAAAGAGCATTCAGTTATCTTAGATGTTGATTTCAGCTGTTCTGAAGTGTGCTGCCAAACTGCTACATCAAACAAAAGCCAGGTATTTGAATACTGAGCAGTGAGCTCGTTGGCTACTGATGCAGGAGAAAACCAATCATCTGAGTCATGTTATAATGTCATTAGGTCAGACTGAGTTAGCACCATCTAGGATGCCAGAACTCTGTATATATGTACACACACACACACACACAATAGCCTGTATTCAAAATAACTGCACGAGGGATGTTTAAAATATTACTTAACCATGCCTAGATGTGGGCATGATATGGTCTTCAGTTCATTTAAACTGCTCACAGATATTAGAAGAAAACGCTCCCTCAAGATTCTACAGCCTTGGTTCAGTCACTAAACTGTCACACTGAGTAGTTAATTTAGATTTTAAATTTTCTTCAAATCTGTTCTGCTTTGCCACAGTCTTTTGAGATCTTTATAATTTACTAATAACCTGTAAATTATACAGCTGTACTCACTTGTTTATTACTGAGAATGTTTCTGTCATATCAGTCCAGAAAGACAGGAACTCCTCCTCAGGTAATTTTGGCAGGCAGAGGGCAGTGCAGAGACGAGAAAGAGCCTTGCTGTCTAATTCTAGCCTATACCGTCTCCACGCGTACAGCATAATAACAGCAGCATTCAGCGGCTCCATGATGAATGCATTCTTTTCTTTTTTGTCTTTCAGTAGCTCTGGAGTCACATACTTCAGCATGAACTCCTTCAGAAGCTTTCTCACCTGACAGGATGAAATGGAGACAATATACAGAATGTCATGTTGACATCTTCATTTAAGCTACAGTTAATGCCTTTGAGTTTGTGATACTAATTTTCTATCTTTTGCAAAAATTCATTCTTTCTTTAGTGGAAAACAAATTGCATACAATTTATAATTGCATAAAATTAATAAAATATTATTCCAGAGTGTTTTATCCATTAAAGAAGTGAAAATGTCAAGCTCAAGTGGTTAATTGGGCTAGCACTGAATCACAAAAATGAGATTTGACAAAAAAATATATATATTTGCTTGTTCACCATAACTCTCACATACATACATATATACAGTGGGTACGGAAAGTATTCAGACCCCCTTAAATTTTTCACTCTTTGTTATATTGCAGCCATTTGCTAAAATCATTTAAGTTCATTTTTTTTCCTCATTAATGTACACACAGCACCCAATATTGACAGAAAAACACAGAATTGTTGACATTTTTGCAGATTTATTAAAAAAGAAGAACTGAAATATCACATGGCCCTAAGTATTCAGACCCTTTGCTGTGACACTCATATATTTAACTCAGGTGCTGTCCATTTCTTCTGATCATCCTTGAGATGGTTCTACACCTTCATTTGAGTCCAGCTGTGTTTGATTATACTGATTGGACTTGATTAGGAAAGCCACACACCTGTCTGTATAAGACCTTACAGCTCACAGTGCATGTCAGAGCAAATGAGAATCATGAGGTCAAAGGAACTGCCTGAAGAGCTCAGAGACAGAATTGTGGCAAGGCACAGATCTGGCCAAGGTTACAAAAAAATTTCTGCTGCACTTAAGGTTCCTAAGAGCACAGTGGCCTCCATAATCCTTAAATGGAAGACGTTTGGGACGACCAGAACCCTTCCTAGAGCTGGCCGTCCGGCCAAACTGAGCTATCGGGGGAGAAGAGCCTTGGTGAGAGAGGTAAAGAAGAACCCAAAGATCACTGTGGCTGAGCTCCAGAGATGCAGTCGGGAGATGGGAGAAAGTTGTAGAAAGTCAACCATCACTGCAGCCCTCCACCAGTCGGGGCTTTATGGCAGACTGGCCCGACGGAAGCCTCTCTTCAGTGCAAGACACATGAAAGCCCGCATGGAGTTTGCTAAAAAACACCTGTATAAGATTCTCTGGTCTGATGAGACCAAGATAGAACTTTTTGGCCTTAATTCTAAGCGGTATGTGTGGAGAAAACCAGGCACTGCTCATCACCTGTCCAATACAGTCCCAACAGTGAAGCATGGTGGTGGCAGCATCATGCTGTGGGGGTGTTTTTCAGCTGCAGGGACAGGACGACTGGTTGCAATCGAGGGAAAGATGAATGCGGCCAAGTACAGGGATATCCTGGACGAAAACCTTCTCCAGAGTGCTCAGGACCTCAGACTGGGCCGAAGGTTTACCATCCAACAAGACAATGACCCTAAGCACACAGCTAAAATAACGAAGGAGTGGCTTCACAACAACTCCGTGACTGTTCTTGAATGGCCCAGCCAGAGCCCTGACTTAAACCCAATTGAGCATCTCTGGAGAGACCTAAAAATGGCTGTCCACCAACGTTTACCATCCAACCTGACAGAACTGGAGAGGATCTGCAAGGAGGAATGGCAGAGGATCCCCAAATCCAGGTGTGAAAAACTTGTTGCATCTTTCCCAAAAAGATTCATGGCTGTATTAGATCAAAAGGGTGCTTCTACTAAATACTGAGCAAAGGGTCTGAATACTTAGGATCATGTGATATTTCAGTTTTTCTTTTTTAATAAATCTGCAAAAATGTCAACAATTCTGTGTTTTTCTGTCAATATGGGGTGCTGTGTGTACATTAATGAGGAAAAAAAATGAACAAACGATTTTAGCAAATGGCTGCAATATAACAAAGAGTGAAAAATGTAAGGGGGTCTGAATACTTTCCGTACCCACTGTATATACGTCCGTATCTATACAACAGTTCTTTCTGGTCCTCGAATCTGATTTGCTGGTAAGAGTGTGATATTAGAGTCCAACAGTACTCCATCAGCCGTTTCACTGTTTGTATCACTCTGCTTGCCGAAGTTGCCCTATTTCTCACAGCGAGTGTAATGGCGGACGCCCAAATCCACTATGAATTTAAAAATAATACTGTTTTGTTTGGACTTCAAATATGCGGTTTGTTAATAAAGATAACATCTATTAAAAAATTTGCTTCAACGTTTTGGGAGTTGTGAGCTCCAGAGCGTCAGCGGCCGTTCATCGCTCATCACCCCACTGAGAGCGCCTGACTGAGGCCAGATCTTCTGGAATTTACCGCTGGCTCTGATGTAAACGAGATATAATTTGGGTAAATCTAACAGGCAGTCTTTGGTCTCATTAATCTATTATTTGTTCCAGAGCAAATAGTTTTGTCAAAATCTCATATTTATGTAATTTAGTATTAGGAAACAGAGTGTGAGTGTGTGTGTGTGTGTGTGTATATATATAAAAAATACATAATACAATAGTCACACAAACACAGTCTGGACAAAAGAAAGGTCCCCATCTGGATTTAAATAAGCAAATACTTAAGATTTTAGCATTGAATCATTATTGCAGTGATTAATATGTTTCTAGCATGTTGTATGTTTGGCAGCAATTCATTTAAACGCTAACTGATGCAGTAAAGTAGCTTTTCATTTCTAAAAATCACCACGTTGGAAGACGTACCCATGTACATATTACCAATAATGTACATACATAATTATCCAGTTCTAGACTCTTCAGTATTTGCTTATTTAAAACCAGTCAGGCAGTGTATAAATTGCTTGATTGATCAATAGATAGATTTTTGGTGATTTTACACTTACATCTTTTTTACCATAATTCAGTGAGGTCCATTTGACATTTCTCTTTTCAAATACAAAAGGGTCGCTATAGACGTCATAAAACTGTTGCAGCTGACACAAGAAGTTGCTGAGGTTAATTTTGCTCCAGCATCTCAGAAGGGCAAAGATAGTTTCCAGCATGACTGAACCAGCTATTTCTCTTCCCTTCATTATTTTTTTCCTCTGCTCAGACAACACAAAATCTACCACTCGATTTATTATACTTTTTGGTTCTGATGGTTCTGAACAGATCATATCATCATACTGATGCCATTCTCCTGCAATATATGAATATAAGAACACATTTGGTCCATTAAATAAGGAAAATTAAACATGAGTTTGAACTTCTGAGCTTTACCTACCTCCATTAGTTAGGAGATGAGGTTTGACAAACAGACATCTGTTGGTGATTTCTTTTGAAGCCGGGTTGTAGATGTATTCATAACGAAATGTATTATTTTTACGTTTATACACAACATACTTGTATGGGATGGACTCAGATACAGCATCAGTCTTTCTGCATTCACATTTCCCTTCCATAAGAAATCCATGCTCTCCAAGATCCCTGCAATTAAACTATCCTTAAACAACTGTTTCCAGTGATGAATAATCAATAAATGGTCCTTTACTAACCTTAACACATGCAGTTCAGCCAAATCGTTGTCCCAGCTACCAATGTGACTACCGGCCCTTACGAAGATACGATTTTTTTCTGGTTTAAACTTAAAGTCTTTTGAAACAACGGCATGAAAGTGAATGATGAGTCTGTCACTGGAACTTATTTGTTCATTTGATGTTGATTTCTGCAATTCAAAAATATTGATAAGATAATAAACCAGGAAAAATATATATATACTCAAACAAGTTCTATTAAAAATGACATTCATCAGACGATTTTGTGTTCACCTTTTTGGAGATGTGACATACTGACTTTCTGCATCCACACTTTCATTGTATTTCTGGTCAGCAGTAAAAACAGACTTCAGCTGCTCCTGACTGTGCTCGGGCTTCACCGGTGGATCTACACTGGAACCGTGATTCTTCTAAATGCAAAATAAACCAAAACAGTCATCAGTTAACTCCATGTTTATAATGCTTTCTGTGATTATCAACTTTAGCCAGCAGCCAATGGCTAAAGCTTTAAATCCCTTTTGGGCCAATTGTCAAGTTCACTTAACTTTTTTTTTTTTTTTTTTTTATTATTATTTACTTAATCATTTTAAGGCAACGGGTTTCCTCAATTTTTTTTAAGTTAAGTCAACTTATCACTTTTTACAGTGTACACAGCACCTCTTTCTTTGGGTTGGAGTTGTTGATATCTTCATTTGGTTGTGTTGGAGATACACTGACACTGTGGTAACCCAGCACTTCTGATTCAGGTCTGATATCAGTCTTTTCTTTATCAGGGCCATGTGGGATGTTTGAGGATGATTGAGACTCGTTGTTGATATCTTCATTTGGTCGTGTTGGAGATACACTGACACTGTGGTAACCCAGCACTTCTGATTCAGGTCTGATATCAGTCTTTTCTTTATCAGGGCCATGTGCGATGTTTGAGGATGATTGAGACTTGTCTTGTGATTTGTCTAATAAACACAAACAAAGGTCATGCAGCAGTGGTGAACATTTTACTTTGTTGATGTACTTAAGTACATTTTGCCATTTTTTTATTTTTGGGATTTTTTTTTAATTCACTGTACTTTAAAGTATTTCATAAAAACTCATAATTCCTTGTTATCTTAAATGGAATAAAACATTCTGAGATGGGTCCTATTCATGAATGAGCTCATTGTTTTCAATTAACCTGTTGAATTGAGTCACAAATCAAACAATATGGTTCATTCACAAATTGGACTGATCTGACTGCAGCTGTTCTCACTTATTCAATGACCGCTCAGAGTAAATCTCCAGTTAACAATTAACTGAATTGTTCATTTCTGACTCAAATGATCCAAGAACCAAGAGATCCTCAGAGCTTGAGTGTGCACATGACTGATGGCACTACTGTCAAATTGCAGTACTGATCATTTTTAAATAAAAAATTAATTATTACAATAAGAGTTAAGCCCATTGTTTGAAATGCTTGAATGTCAACATTTCACCAACTGTACAAAGTAGGCCACTTTCAGTAAAAACATAACACAAATTACTGCCTCATGCATCTACCTCATTGCTTTAGCAGTTTCATATTACAATAAAAAAAACAGAAGTTTGCAGAGTTCTTAGTATCTGTTTTTATATGATCTGTTGGTAATACCGCATTGTAGCTGTATAAGCGTGATGATGTGCTTGAATGAAACTTCAGCATCATGTTCATAAATACATAAATAAAATAACCTCACAATATGTCCAATACATATTTAAAGCTGCAGTCCGTAACTTTTTGCATTCAGAATTTACAAAATTTATATAATAAGTGAGTACATGAATCCATTTTCCAAACCATGTTTTTGGCTTATCCTGAATCACTACGGTACACCTGTAACAAGTTTTTATATGTTGACTATTTCAGGAGTAGACTGTTACATGTCACTCCAGACTACAGTTCCCATCATCCATTGCACCGATTACACACTCAGCTGAATGCACTGATTACACATACACAGCTATATCCAATCAGACACGCTTTATAAGTCTTGGACTTCCTCTTTCAGATCGCTGAGTATTGTTTAGCGTATATCACTCTTCTAGCGATAGCTACATTACGGAGCCATTCCAAGTTTCCGGTCCTAGTTTAAGTCTAATCATTTTGTGTTGCCTTGTTGTCTGGTTCCTGATCTTCTGCCTGTGTATGTTGGATTAACCCTTTGCCTGCTGTTTCGGACTATGTTTGCACCTCACCTGGACTATTGCTTGTGTTATTTGGATTACTCCTCATGTCAAGCCCTCTGGATACTGTTCGCCGATCGTAGACTCACGCTCGCTCTAGGAGTATTCTTTGCCTTGCCTGTGATGTACCCGTGTTATCTGACCCTTGCCTGTTTCTTGACCACGCCTTTGTAAATAAAGCCTTGCACATGGACCCACACGTCTCACGTCTCGTTCTCCCTGTAACACGTCATTCTACAGTCATAATTACTGACTTTAACACACAGGGAAAATGTGTAACAGACGCCTCACAGATAGCCTTCAAAAATAATGTTTTATGTTTTAATTAAAAGATAGTTAACATTAAAATGTCAGCAAAACCCTAAGAATTCACAACATTTTTTACAATAGTGCTCTCATTATAACGATATGTATATGACAGAAGTTATTAATGTTCTGCATTTCTGTTTTGAGCTCCGCGCGCTGAAGATGACCAGTAGAGTGAAGCATTTGATAGCAGGTTTTTAATCAATGGGATTTAACTCATCATTTATCTCATATAGAATATGCTTTGTTATTTATACAACATCACGTTAATATTATGACTTATAGGCTATCTGCAAAAAATGCCCTGAATGCGAACGTGTCTGCGCGGCTCTGAATGAACTCCTTTTGTGGATGCGTTCTTCGAGCAACAATGTGCAGAAACAGGGCAACTAAACTTTAAAAATTTACAGCGTCTTATTATAATAGTGTTCTCATTATAATGTTATGTATATGACAGTCTCAGTCATAGTTATTAATATTCTGCATTGTTGCTTGTCCTGCTCACACTGCGCGCTGAAGAGATAATCACCGTAGTACTACAATGAAGTGCTTTACAGCAGCTCAACAAATAAACAATACACACATGATATATATAACCGGCTGAAATCACTCGTACCCTGATAAAAAAAAAAAAACTCTCCCTGTGTCAGTTTGAGTCTTGTTAAAGTTTTAAATCCCTGCCGCCAAGATGCTCCTCTGCCTTACACGGATTGTGGAAAGTGAAACTTAAATCTATAGGGGTGGTTGGATTTAGTCACGCACGTTAAAGCTTCTTATTTACAGCATTATCTTAACAGGATGTATATTAAAGGGGTCATATGATGCGATTTCAAGTTTTCCTTTCTCTTTGGAGTGTTACAAGCTGTTTGTGCATAGATAAGATCCCTGAAGTTGCAAATACTAAAGTCTCAAAACCAAAGAGATATTCTTTATGAAAGTTAAGACTTGTCCATGCCCTCGTAAAACATCTCATTCAAACACACCCCCACATGTCTATAATGATCAGAATGGTCAGTGTATGACATCACAGTACTGCGAGAGCCATAAGAGAGCAGACGGATGCTTTCGAATAGCTCTCGCAGCACTTTGATGTCATACACTGATCATTCTGCGCAGCGCCGCGTCAAGTCGAACACACCTCATGACACTGTGTGGGAAGATTTGCATAACACCGCCCACATGGATACGCAAAGAAAGAGGGCATGATTTTTATTCTCACTGTAGGATTGTTGCTGCCGCCGGCGCCATGTCATGGAGACGTTGTTTCATTGTGAAAGCGAAAGTACTTTGTTTGGGCTTCCAAAAGAGGACACAACTAGAAATCAGTGGTTAAGTTGTATTTACAAAACTGTTCCAGAACAGTTCAACCCAAATATTAGAGTGTGTGCAGCGCATTTTACGGAGGACTATTTCCTGATCCTGGGAGAGAGTAGCCTACAATGTCAGCTGTGCACAAAGGCTGTTTTATAAAGTGGGGCAATTCCACAGCCTGGATGCCGGGACGGCATCACAATACGGTAAGAGGGAGTAACATTTACGTCTCACGCTTGAGGTATTCGGCCAATCACAACGCACTGGATAGCTGGCCAATCAGAGCACGCCTCGCTTCTCAGAATGATGAGCTTTGTAAAAATCGGAGCGTTTCAGAAAGGCAGAGCATAGAGGAGGAACAATAATGTACAGTATGTGGAAAATAATGTGTTTTTTGAACCTTAAATGGCATAAACGCATTGCATTACACCAAACACACAAAATAATGTTCTTTTTAGCAACGTCATGTAGCCAAAATGGCATGAGCACAACACCCCGCGAATATTCGACTGTGAGACTGGTATCGAATCAGGCTCCTCCTAATTGTCGGCTATTCGAAGTCACCCCTAGTGCTCAATAGTTCTCATAATATGAGAATCACTCTAAAGGAATCTGAAGTAAACATGAAAATCCATATTTTTCTCCAGTGTAGAGAGGTGTACAGGAGTTTTTTTTTTTGTCTCTCAGTGGATGCATATGACCCTTTCACCCTGCAGTTTTCTGTAAAATAAACATTTTCTGTAATATAATAATAATAATTTAATCAATTAATCATAACTAACGTTTCCCTTTGGTGGGATTCTCTGTGATTGGTATGAGATCCTCCCAAGTGGTGATTAAAGCACATTTAAAGGCATTGTCTGGAGTCTGTCTGTTACCGCTGCGCAAGTCCCAAGTGATCAAAAGGGATGAGATCACCCATAGCACCAGTAGTAATTCATTGGTAAACTTAAGTCACGGGTGAAGCCCCATTCACACTATAAGCGACACGTAGCAACAAAGCAACACAATCCCATTCATTTCAATGGAGAGCTGGCGATTTCCAGCGACAGTAAGCGATAGCGACCGTTGGCGACGCGACAAAGTTCAGAATCCTTCAACTTTATGCAAATGAAGAGCGACTTCCGGAAGCGACAGCCAATAGGAAAGAAGACGGTAGAGCTCATGTGATTGTTCTCCTCTCAGCCGGAGATAAACATACGCAATGGAAGAAAGTAGGCTCTGTTTCTCATTCATTTTTGTTTCTATGTACGGATTTAATTTAGATTTAGATTATATTTAGTCTTTTGCCTCCAAAATGTTTTAAACATTTATTTCATAATGACATTTCCCCCCATTTTAAATTTTTATTATCCAATGAAAGGTTAGATATTTGTGATTTTTTAAAATAAAAGATCAAAAGGATTTACAATACGGATTAATTTTCACAGCCTTCTTTGATAATATTTACCAAGGGTGCCGATATTTTTGGCCATTACTGTATGTATACATACATATATTTTTTTTTTTGTAAGAACCAAGTAAAAGAACTAACAACAGAATGGAAAATCTGGAAAAAGGATAGAAATGTGATGTATGAAGAGTCAAGCTCCTACCTGGTGCTGTCTCAGTTGAGAGAGATGACAGCTTGTTGCCACACTCACAGCAGAATTTTGCCTTTTCTGAAGACACATGATTGCATTGAGGACACTTCATTCTGAGATGATGCCTGCAAAGAGCATGAGAGTGAGGAAAGGGAACTTATCCTTTGCTCCATAACACACAAATGGTCACATGATTTGTAAGAAATCCATATTGCTTTCATTTACCATTTGCTTATAAACCAATGTCTGCACAACTCAGAATCAATAAATACAGATTTGTGACGTCAATAAACAGCAAAGAGGCAATGCTTCATCTGTTTAAGACAGACTATAACAAGTGGGGTCCAATAGTTAGGGCACTTATTTAAATGTTTCTATTCTGCCCTTTGTATTTAATTGAACGCAAAAAAAAAGATAGTTCAATGTTAAAATAATTCATGCAATATGCAATTGACACCGAAATGTCACAAATTGATTGACATTATTACTACATTTAAGTGTTTACAATTTTTTATGTATTTTATGATACTGTTGTGGATGCAGTTTAATAAAAGCGAAGTGAAGTTACAGTAAATATACAGTAAATCTTCTCTTGGTCCTGAGCATAGCGCTCTCAAACATGGTGAAAAGCACACCTTTTGTGACACCTTCCGTAGAAATGACTGTTTCAGTGCAGACATTGAGTTTGAGAGCAAGGATGTAGAACATGGAAATAAAGCATTAAGATAAATGAAACAAATAAACAAAATGTTTGGGCAGATCAGGTTCTCTTACATATGTCGCCAACACTACACCTTTTGCATCTCTCCTTTGTCAGACACCCATCTCAGGTCTGTACTAATGAGCTGATGATCTGAATCAGCTGTGCTTGATTAGATATGACATGTCTGTTTAACACATGAAACGTTCTTAGCTCGCATCTATCGACATCCTAGTGTCATGTTCTGTACAAAATAGATATTTTATCATTAAAGTTTCACATCAAACAGCCATAACAAATCTGATAAGGCAACACGCCAGTTAAGGGAATTTTCCTCAGACAAGTTTACTTAAAACGATAATCTGTCAGTGTTAATTTGCCTGCAGAAGATCTACAATCTGATCGCTTCCCTAATAAAGCTAAACAAGCTCAGATTTGTTTCTTACCCAGTGAAGGAGTCACAGATGAGCACACATCGTGTATCTGACACAGCTCAGTTCAGATCATGTACGTTTTCTCCACACGCGCTGAACCCAGTAGCCCCTCACTGCAGTACAAAGATCCAGGGGGTGGAGATGGGTGGGTTTAGGGATCAGGGGGTGGATACAGGTAGGTTTAGGTAAATGTAAGGTTGGAGGAGTTGGATCTAGATCCAACCACACCTCCTGGATCTTTGTACTGCAGTGAGGGGCTACTGGGTTCAGTAGTTCACTGAAGCTGGTGAGGAAGGGCAGGGCACTTATCTTACATCTACTTTCGTTTTGTGAAAAAAAGAAAGGGCGTGTATCATTATAACATTAACTGTAAATAAGCAAGAAAGAAAGCATGAGGTACATCAGCTGAATGGCTTTGAAATGACAGCAAAAAGTGTTAGTTTCCCTACTAACAATTCTTGGTTCCCAGAACGTTCTGGGAACGTTAGTTTTTGGTTCCCAGAACGTTATTTTTTATGGTTTGTTTTTGGTTAGCCAGGAAAGTTTTATTAACAAAAATAGAACGTTCCCATAACGTTAGTTTTTTGTTTGTATAATGTTATTCTAACGTTCCCAGAACGTTATTATAACATTTCCCTAACCTATTTACTCCAGTATGATTACTCCACTGTAGGTCAGTAATCATTCAGCACACACGACCCAGTGTAACAAATTGCATGGAAATTATCCGTATGGACGCTAATCAGCATTATAAAACCATATCTTGTTTTTATCTATTGTTTAATTAATAAAAAATAATCTGAGCACATCAACTATCATATGTAAGATTAAATCTGTCCATTACGGGGTAGCTTACCAATATTTTATTTCTTCAGCACCAAATAAAAATTACTTCACACAATGTATGGCTTATAAAAAATGACGTTTATTCACAGATATTAAAAAAATAATAAAAAATTACTTGATTTAAAGTAGGATATCAGTACATTCATTTCTTACCGCTAGTGTACAGTTTGTACAGCGGGACACTCCTCTTTTGATCCATGAACAAAAAATGTCTCACTTAACATCATGTTCAGTTAGGCATGTCAAATCCCTCCGAAATCATATTTACTGTCATAACTATATTCATTTTAAGTAATCATTCAATAAATAGATCAATAATCGAGCGAGTACGAGTAAACAAGTAAAATGAAATGACCGTTAATTTTTAAATTACGCAAGCGGCTCTCTTCAGATGAAAGCGCGTCATGGAGCAGTGGCCTTTTATTGTGGGCAGCCTAAGGCACACCTGTGCAATAATCATGCTGTCTAATCAGCATCTTGATATGCCACACCTGTGAGGTGGATGGAGTATCTCGGCAAAGAAGTTCTCACCAACACAGATTTGTGAACAATATTTGAGAGAAATAGGCCTTTTGTGTACATAGAAAAAGTCTTACATCTTTGAGCTCAGCTCATGAAAAACGGGGGCAAAAAAAAAAGTGTTGCATTTGTAATTTTGTTCAGTGTATATATATATATATGTGTGTGTGCATCTTGTATCTTTGATTTGAACTTTTATACTTACCCTGGCAACTGTTTTATTGTAATTTATCTTTTTGATTTTCCTTTTCTTCTTTTTATTGTTGTTTCTTGACAAAATATTGCATGTTACTGTTCTTTGAAAAAAAAAGAAAAAAAAACTAAAGCCGGGTTCACCCAACAAGAATTTTAAAATCCTAAACGATTATGAAATCTGGCTGCAGCACACACATAAGAATCTTTTTTCTTTTCATTTTCTTCTCCTCAAATCTTACCCATGCACACACTACAAGATTTGGACACCAAGATGACCCTCAGATTCTTGGAAACAGGTTTGTATATTTAACAAATGTACAGGTTTGTCTTTTATGTTTTCATTTTGCGGTAATGTTAAGGTGAAACCTACAAATCACAGTACAGAATTTCAGTACAGGAATGGGGCCACTACTGTATCTGATAATGAAACAGGTGTGCAGCCCTACATCAGGTCTTGAAAGATGATTTTCTAAAGGTTCAAAATTCTTAATATTTTTATCATTAGTATCACAACAGCAAAAATTCTGGCATACAGTATGTACAAATATGAAGATAAACAGCATACTTCATAATGACAAACTAAACATTTTATAAGTTAGTATGCTTGACTGAATTGATTGAACAATTTAGTTACTGCTGAAAAGTGTAGTGTTATAAAAGTGTGTGTGTGTGTGTAGGGGTGACTTGAACTTGACTTAGAAATTCAGTAGTTACTCTAGGAGATTAGATGAGGAGAAATCTTTTATGTTAACTGTTGTAAATAAATATTTTGTAATACATTTATATTTGCAGACACCAAAATCAGAGGAAGAATGGCGAGCAATTGCCAAGAACCTTGTGGAGAAATGGCAGTTTCCACATTGTCTGGGTGCCCTTGATGGCAAACATATCTACATCCAGCCCCAGCCCACAGTGGGAGCATGTGGTACAACTATAAAGGCAGATTTTCTGTTTTCATGATGGCAGCTGTAGATGCAAGTTATAGATTTGTTTATATTAGTGTTGGTATTCAGGGCAGGGTCTTGGATGCTGGGCTCTTTGCACATTCTGACCTGAAGAAAGCACTGGACCAGGGTCTCCTGAATGTTCCTCCTCCAGAAAAGCTTCCCTGTTCTGATATTGTGCTACCCTATATGTTTTTGGGGGATGAGGCGTATCCACCAAACCCTACCCCTTCAGGTAGCTGGACCACAACCAGAGGGTCTACAACTATTGGCCTTTGCCCCAGACAGTGTCACCAAGATCTCCCTTGCTTAAGCATGCCTTCTGTGATCGCCGTTCAGAGGCCTACATGACACCAGCACTGGCAGTCTGGGAGGATGCAGACCACAGAGTCAACGAGGGAGCATGGAGGAGAGATGATCTGGGGGCCATGCAATGTGTGCCAGCTGAAAGGTCAGGGAAGCAGCAACGTGACCTCCTGAAAGATTACTTTGTGTCACCTGCTGGCCAGGTGCCATGGCAAGAAAAATACATTTAGACAATGGACAAAAAGAAGTGTTTGCTAGTTGTAGTTTAGTGATGTATGTAATGTACATAGTTAAAAAGTGATTTGATATGTGGCCAAGTATGGTGACCCATACTCAGAATTTGTGCTCTGCATGTCACCCATCCAGGTGCACACACACAGCAGTGAACACACACCCGGAGCAGTGGGCAGCCCAGGGAGCAGTTGGTGGTTCGGTTCTTGCTCAAGGGTCTCTCCTCAGTCGTGGTATTGAGGGTGGAAGAGAGCGCTGGTCATTCACTCCCCCCCACTGACAATTCCTGCCGGACCTGAGACTCGAACCGATGTAGCCTAGCTAACAAGCATGTTTAAATACAAATTTTTAAATGTTCTCTTGTGTTGTTTCTTGCCCGTTTTTAACCACAATTACACTTGGATCATATTGACAATACACTTAGCCTACTTTGAGCATTAAATGTGATTTTAAATAGGCTTCCATTTACACTTTTATAAAAGAGGAGACGGGGGTCAACTTTTCCCCCTCTTTTTATTTATTGGATAATTACCCAAAACAATGCATTTCACTCTGTTTGCTTTATCAGAATGCATGTTATCTGAAGATGTGCATTATAAGAAAGAAAGAAAAAGCCTTAATACAAAATTAAGCAGGGCCTTGGCATCCGTGACAAACAAAACTATCTTTTATATTGGGTCTGTTTACACATTCCCAGTGAAACCATCCGTTGCAGCTGTCACACTGAATCTGAAAGAGACACAGACGTTATAACATGTTTTGAAGCAGGGTGAAACGAAGAACAGTTTGCTAATTTGCAGACCCAAGAGTCTTCAGTGTCTTCTGTGTATGGATATTTGTCCCCACAGGCCAAGCATAGTTCAGAGAGGTCCTCTGTGGAAATAAATTAAGCAAAGTGATGCACATAATATTGGTGAAAGAATGGGTCAGCTGTACCTTATGTCCATTTTATATTATACATTTACATTATATATACACCTGTTTCTAGTAGAAGACAAAGGCCTATGTCTTGGCGAATGACATTTATGTTGGCCACTGTGCTTTCAAACTCCAAATCTATTGGAATCAGATTTAGTGGCTATACAGTTTAGTATTACAGTTTTATTTGTATTATTTCTTTAACATGTACAAGGAAAAAATTAAATATAGTTTATTCACAAAAAAAAAAAAAAAAAAAAAATACACCATATACATATTAGTCTATTTTAAAATAAGCCTACATGTTGAAATGTGTCTGTGATCTTTCTTTATTTCATTGATTGATCCGGGATGTGAGGACTTGACTTGTGTTAATTTCTACATTTTCCAGCTCACACAACTTACACACAACTGCAGTCATGCACACCATGGAATTTTAAATCACTAACAAACACTACATTTTAGCTAACATGATTTCCATGCTAGTAA
This sequence comes from Onychostoma macrolepis, assembly GCF_012432095.1. Classification (NCBI taxonomy): domain Eukaryota; kingdom Metazoa; phylum Chordata; class Actinopteri; order Cypriniformes; family Cyprinidae; genus Onychostoma; species Onychostoma macrolepis. The sequence goes on along the minus strand of NC_081157.1, from coordinate 8,754,098 downwards.
ATGTTCAAGTTGGTTGAGTAGCCTACTTTTTTTGTTAAAGCAGTCTTCATGCATACACTGAAAAAAATGATTATGGCCCCAATTAAATTAAGTTTCAATTTTAATTCAATTTAGCTAGTTTAAACCATTTAAATTTAGTTTTTGATTTTAATGAATATATATTAATTGGTATTGTGCGAATTACATGTGTTTTAGATCCAAGCCATGCGAATTAATCAAATTCATTTAAAAATATTAAATTGGTTCTATGCGCATGCGCGCAAATGCACATTTTCCCTGGCGGCAAAAGGAGTTTCCAGTCAGGTTCACGGTGGGAAGTGAAGACATTTTCGTTTCAGCCCCGGAGTTTCCATCATTCGATCTGTTTGCACAGTAAGTAATATTTCATGTAATACAGCACCATTTATTACAGTAAATAGTTTGTTCGCTGTATAAAGAGTATAATATGCTCTAGTTCCGAACAAGATTTCACAGCGACCAACGGTCACATCCTACTCCGTGCGCACGCACACACAAATAACGTAAATATTACTTTTTTATGTGACGAAATGTACTTTTAAGAAATTTTTGGATGTAAATGTAGTTTTATAAGCTTAAAATACGCCGTTTATTTCTAAAGATAGCATCTATTTAAAAAAACTGCTTAAGTGCTTTCAGAGATGCGAGCTCTAGGCCAGCATCATCTGTTCCCGCCTAAAGTTAGCTTTACCACAGCCAGACCTTCGGGAATCTGCCGGCTTCTAATGTGGTTAAACATGAGATATAAGTCTTTTTGGACGGGTATTTTTAATTTTCTTAATTATTTGTTCTAGAGCAGTTTGTTTTGGCGGTGGGTAAAGTAACGTTAGTGCAAGCAGTGGCGGCTCATCAGGGGAGGCACAGCTTCTCCAAAATTTTGAGGTGAAATGGAAGGAGGATTTACGTTAATGTTAATAAAATTCACAATTCATATATATACTGTATATATATATATATATATATTAAAAAGGGGGAAGGGGGTGCCATAGTTTTCGTCTTAATTACCCTTGATTGTATAGACTTGTCAAAGACTAGTTATGAATCAAAACAATGTCTAATAACAGTTTCTTTTTATTTAAAGTCAAAGAGATGACTTCTTGAAAAACCTGGAAAACATCACCATAGGCATATGTGTCATTAAAAAGGAAGGAGGTGTTCTTGGAGACTACGACGATATTGGAATCGTTGTTGGTGGAGTAATGATTCTTGAGCAGATCAAATCTGTGGCACAAGCCTGTGCATTGATGCTGGGTACAATCTATGTGCTTAATTTGGCATACCCAAAAGAACTAAAATACTACTATGAATTTGTTCAGAAATTCCTTATGCAGATGGATTCTGAAAGGCTCTTCCCCCAAAATTCAAGGACTGAAAAACAGTTTAATGCTGTAATTGTAATGCAGGCATGTATGTGCAGGCTCAGCATGAAATGTTAGTCCAGATGTCACAGCCTACATTGCACTATTTTCCGTTTAAGACCTGTATATCAGTAGTTCAAATATTTTTAAATTCCCTTACAAATTGCAATTTGTTGCATGACGTGAACACTTTATTGTGCAGTTTTAGCACTATTGTTATGATTCACAACTGTACTGTTGCCTGTTTCCACATGATATTTTTATTAATTGTGCAATGTTAAGTCGGCACTCCTGCTTTTGTAAATTTGATTAAAGATTCAAAGATTCGAGTGGGGAGTGAGCAAACACATCTGCCTTGGGGGGCGCCATACTTTGTGCAGTTTTAGTTTTAATGATTCACAAACAATGTGGCCTCTTTCCACATGTGAATTATTATTTTTTTTTGTGAATGTGCAATGTTAAGTAAGCACTTGTTTTAAACACTTGTACCCACAAAAAACTTATTGAACATGCATTACATTTGACGACATTAAAGATGAGCTTAAAACATTAAACTTACTGCTGTGTGTATTTGTAAAACCATTTAAGGAGCTCCCCTTCAGAAAAAAAAAATTATATTTTTTAAGTTAAGTGGTTGCAAACAATTTATTTAAAAATGTTGAAAGTTAGTCAAGGTATGTGTTTATTTAAATGTAGCTAAAACAAACTGATTGCAACCACTTACCTTAAAACAATTTAGTAAATTCAATGAATCATTTTTTATCAGTAATAAATAAATAATTTAAGTAACTAAATAAAATTGATTAAATTCAACTAAATTAGTTTATTTAAATGAGCTAAAATAAATTGATTGCAAACACTTACCTTAAAAAATGTTAGTAAATTCAATGAATTTTTCAGTGTAGCTTTCTCTGTACAACTAAGTTATTTCCTCTATGCTCTTTGAAAACAAACAAAAAAATCCTATTGGCTTTTTGTTGAGGGAACCAGTGTGATGCTAACAGCCGATCAGTCTACAAAGTGACTTCAGCTAAGATCAACACATACAATTCTAGCAAAAGCACCAGGGTGCTGCAGGGCTTGCTGATCACATGAGGCAAAGTTAATGTAGCATCCTCAGTGCCTCTCTGTGCTTTATAAGCAAACTGCAATTGGTCTGACAAGTATTTGGCAGACGCCCTAACATAACCCTTTCCATGCATTTACATAGAATGCTGGTAAGGGCGATAGGTCTAAAATCATTAGGTTATACAGGGTTGCAGTTTTTAGGCACAGGGATGATTGTGGTCCTCTTCCAAGAGAGTGGGACAGTATGTGTATCAAGCAAAATCTGAAATAATGTAGTAAAAACACCTTTAAGTTGGTAAATGCACCCTGCAATGGCCCTCCGTCTAAGACCATCTGGGCCAGGTGCTTTATGAGGGTTTACCCTAGCAAGACAACCAGCTATCTCCTCCTCTGTAAGAGTGATGGTATTCCAAACTTGGCAACAGTCTTGGTCAACCCTACCTCAAATAATGTAAGATGTCATTGTTTCTGTTAACTTGTTTGCATTTGCGGAGTTATCAAAGAAAATGTCCCAGTTCGTATCATCATAACATCATCAATTTACAGACCTCAGACCACAGCGCCACTTCTTTTACAATAGGCTTCTCTTGTTTGAGTTTGGCTTTATACATTGGCAGCAGATGAATACTGTTATGGTCTGACTTAACCAGTGGTGGGCGAGGTAGAGGTCTTCTCGGGTCCTAAAATCCGTCCCCGCCCCGAATTACTTCTTACCTGAACCCAACGTGCATAAATAATTTTTTTTTTTAAGATAAACCCGACCCGAGACAGACCCGATGAAATAGACCTGAGTCCGACCCGACCGCATTTATTTTTGAACCCGACTGGACCCAAACGTAAACGTCATTGACGTGTGCACAGCCTGCAGCCCTGCATCGGTCCGAAAAAATCCCGGGGTCCTGCTGACTGATTTGGCCACTGCTCCATTACTTTCTTTCAGTTTAGTTACTTATTTATTAGCCTATTACCTTATATTTTTGCCTGCCTGATGGATACATGTTATTTCTGAGTTTGGCTTTCAATTGTAACCAGTGGATTTGAAATATAAACGTGATCGTTTTATAAAAATTAAATCGATAGGTTAATAAATCATGGATTTGCTAGTTTTGTCTGCAACGTTATTTAGCCTACCTCATCTCCGGTGAAGGGCTTCTGCACACAAAAAAAGAAAAGCCTTGCATTGACACGCAATGTAATGAAGTGAGTAGATTTCCTAATGGATCTCATATCTATAAGGTAACAAACGTATGTTCCTTTTTTACATGCGTTTCTGAAAAATGAACTTAACATGAATGCACAAGTAGGTTACGCATCCGGGAAAGTTTAAAAGAATTCAGGTCTAATCGGGTCCATTTGGGAAAAGCACATTTATTTTAATTACCCGAGGCTGCTAATACCGAATCGGACCTGTGTCCTAGGCACTCTAGGGCAGAGGTCTTCAACCCTGTTCATGGGGACCCACTATCCTGAAGAGTTTAGCTACAACCCTAATCAAACACACCTGAAGCAGCCAATCAAACTCCTCAAGACTGCTTGAAAATTGCAGGCAGGTGTGCTGAAGCCGGTTGGAAATAAATTTTCCAGGAGAGTGGATCCCCAGGAGCAGGGTTGAAGACCTCTGCTCTTGGGGCGAGGCATGGCCTTATAAGCATTCGGTATGTTACTATAACACTGATCCAGAGTCCATGAAAGCCATATGGGACAGTCTGTATACTCTTGTAATGTTGGTAAGTGACCAGAAAGTTTGCAGTTATTAAAATTATTATTTATTATTAAGCATCCGCACGTTTGACAGCGTTATCAAGGGAAGAGGGATTCGAGACGGAATAAGAATTGCGCACCTCACTTCCGGAGCCTGGTCCGAATACCCCCTCTTGAACGCCTTTTCTTCAACTTCTTCGCTTTAAGCTTAGGTTTCCGTACAATTTCAGGGCAATCGTGCATTAACAGTTCAAGATCCAGCTGTCCAGCATGTCTCCCTAGTGACATCAGGTGCTCTCTGGAGTAGGTCACATCTTGCCCAGGGCCAGACAAGGAGTTGTTGATGGAAAACAGTGAAAATAAGACGTTCAGAATTAGCCATATCCTAATTATCTCCATAGTCCACAGTGCAGGAAACTCTGCCACACAATCACAACAGAACAATAACACATAGCGAGACACAAACTATAAACAAATAAATTATGTTTAGCTCAGGCCCGGCGCCAGAGGAGTGCTTTGCTCCCCCATGGACATCCCTGTGCCCCCCCTCCGGACCGAGGGGGACGGCCGGACTTTAGTTTAGCGTGTATAATAGTCTAACTCATAGTGTAAAATAGTCTAACTGATTGCTTTTAGATGGAAAAGCTGCCCATAATTCCTGGTCTAGGATCAGTTTTCTTCGTAATAATAGCATAACGAAATAGCTTTGACAAACAATCCAGTGTATCTTCTGCTTTGGAAACGATTTTACAATGCATTTTCGCAGAGGGGAGCAAAGTAGCCTATCACAGATCTGTTTGTTGATTTCTACAACGCAGTCGCTTGTTTATGTTGGAATCCACGCACTCAACGCTTTTTGTCCAGCGCCGAGTTCTATCATGCTCCTAACTTCATAAAAAAAAAAAACATGTTTCATTGTGTGGTCACATTCATTGGTTAAACAGAACTTTGTAAGATCGTGAAGTTTTTAATAAATTTAAAGGGAGCGCTCTTTGCATGCTGTATAGGATAATATATTGAGAATTTAAACAAAACAAGCAGCCACGTACGACACACTACTACACTATATAGAAAAAGATAATCATTTCAGAAACACAGAGTGATGTGATTCTGCAACCGAGCCTGGTCCAAACGCAGGATTTATGTAAGGAAATGGTTATTAATTATTTGTATTGGCTGCCATGCCAAATCATGCACCTGCTTGCTTTTCTGTTTAATTTAAGTGATTTTGTGAACGTATATGCTTTAATAACAAATAATTGTAACATTTTACGATAAGGTTCTGGGCCTGGTTTAGCGGCTTATGTTTAGAGGCTCTGGGTCAGCTGCCGAGCAGCTCCCCGGAAGCTATAATCAGCCTCTAAATTGGAGCCTCTAGCCCTCTCAAAATGTTTCAAAAGATTCTAGGCCTCATGGCCTCTGCATCCCTGGTACTACAGCTGGGCCTGCTTCCGCATGAGACCCCTGCATTACTGGCTGAAACCACAAGTTCCGCCCCACGCGTGGCATCACGGACGCCTCCGAGTCAAGGTGAGCCAGGCCTGTGTAGCTGCTCTGGCCCCTTGGAAAGACCCTCAGTGGTTCGAGCAGCACCCCGGAAGCACTGTCAAATCTATAGAGCTGACTACCTAGGCATATGGAGACAGAGCACCACAAACAGAGTGTGAAGTCACGTCTTGTTAACACAAGGGTGAAATTCCTTCATTCTCTAATGTTAAAAAGTTATTTTAATTGATAATTGAAAAAATGTGTCTAGCATGACCTGTTGCAAAAATAATGAAATATGACATTTTCTCCCTGCTTTTCATAGGTTCTACAGTTCTGGTCGCTTTTGAACCAGTCATTGCTTTAGAGCAGTGGTTCCCATCCTTTTTTTCACAGGGCCTGCCCTATGTACAGACCCCCAATATATATATATATATATATATATATATATATATATATATGCAATAATAATAACTTTTTTTGTCTCTAAGAAATGCACATTTGACAGTAGCTTGAATTAACAGTTGTAGTAGCTTGAGTTAGGATTAGGGTTGCCAACCGTCCTGTAATTTGGCCTTAATTTATGTGTCCCATAATTATTATTATTGTGGCTGTTGTTGCTTTAATTATAAAAATTAAGACAAATATATCACTTTTATATTATGATTGTTCTGTAAAATAAAATGAATATTTGATAATATGAAATAAAAATAATTATAATGCATTATATTATAAGTAAATAATTACAATTATGTTATTTACGGTACAAGTTACAATACTAATATTTATGGAATAAATTCCTCTTTTTCAAATGTTCAAACCCTCCTGCTTTTCACATGTTAAATTCATGCTTTTCATTTTTATTTATTTTTTATTATCGTCAGACTTTATGCAAATGTGTAAATAAAGTAAACTTAGCACGTATTGCATTTCAAAAACCAGATCATATTATGTGATTATTTTGCAGCATATTATTAACTACAGCTATTAAAACCTTTTTTGTTAATTGAAAGGAAGCTGAAATTAAATTAAATAAACTTTAAATATAAATATTAAATCAGAAAGTTAAGCTAAATAAAAATATGAAATAAAATGAAGCACTAAAATTACTAACTGGAAATAAAAACTAAAAAAAAAAAAACTCAAATAAAAACAAGTTTAACCTAAATAGTGATTGGAAAAAAAAACATGACAAAAAATTAATATTGAATTAAGATTAAAATAAAAACTGAAAATATAAAGCTAATTTAAAATAATAATAAAAACTGTAATAGCATACAAAAAAAAAAAAAAATACTAAACTTACACAGTTGTCTGTTGCTGCCCCATTTATTTATTTTAATTTTACACTGTGTGCAGTCATGGTTTAAGACAACATAGGAAACAGAAGCAAATTTCAGACTTCATATTTGACTTTACATATTTGATATATCAGGGATTCCTGTCCTCTGTAGAAAACTCATCATCAGGCCAGTTTATGGTCATGGCCATGTTTATTACCAGTAATATGGTTTACATGTAGCTTGTTAAATTATCGTTAACTGGAGACCAGGGCTGATGAATGGTGGAATTTGGTGACTTCCAGGACCGGTCCATGAAGGATGTTTATGAGGACCAGAGCAAGGAGGCCCAAGCCCTCATCAGGTACCTGGTTAAGGCAGATGTCAGGCCCAACACCAACATGGACATTTACAAGACGTATGTCCTGAAAAGACAGGCTTCTGCTGTCGGCACCAGTGTACATCAGCCTGCACGTCCACCTGCAGCCTCCAGTGCCTCTGCACCTCCACCTGCAACCATCCGAACTGGTGTACAGCAGACCGCCACAGAGAAAGCGCTGCTGGCACGTGGAAAACATTTGTCACCTTCACAGGTGGCGAGAAAACTCATGTCACCAGTTAAAGCCTGTGAGTAGGAGTGTGAATACTGAATTTTCCCTACAGCAGATCTACATGTATTCATTGATCAGTATGGCAAACTTGTCCACTTACTGTTTCCAGAGCCATTACTGCACTCCACTTTACCTCCTCCAGCAACAGAACTCCCAGCCCGAAACTCCACACCGGCCCAAAGGCAGCTTTTCGCTACTGGTAAGTAAGCACCGTCTTACATACGTTTGTCTCTGTGTATTGTTCATAGTAATAGTTTTAACATTTGTGCTCCAGGCACCGTTCCCACTGCTGAAGATGATGATGAGGAGCTGGTGTTTGCTGCATCACAATGTGAAGCACAGCTAAACACAGGTGTGGCATATGACACAAATGCACATATAATAAAAATGTTTTGTGAAAACGCACTGAGAAGCATTAATTTTGAAAAAGAAAATCAATACTTTTTGAAATATTTTTTGTTTACAATACAGAATTATGTCACATCAAGCCTCAAGCGAGATGCATTCTTTGATTGCACTTTTCAAAACGTTAAGGATGTCCACGTCAGTCCTGTCTTCCTGTGTCTTGTGTTTCCCCTCCTCTCATGCCCATATTTGGTTTGTTCCTGTTCCTGTCCTCGTTTAGTGTCATTATGAGTTCATTAGTCTCTATCTGTGTTTGATTGCTCCCCACCTGTTTCAGTTCTCCTCGTTTCATTTACTTCTGTTTATAAGCCCTGTGTTTCCTTATCTTCATGTCGGCTGTTAAACGTCATTCCTGTGTTCCTGTGACTCCTACGCGTGTTGATCATTAAAGACTGTTGTTTGAAGTATTCCTCGTCTCCCTGGCTCCTACGACACGTGACAGTCCAAAGGTGTCAGTGTATTTATCTGCATTTCCGAACTTACCCGTTGTTAAACAATCACCAGATAACTTTTTCACACCGCTTGCTCTACTCACACTTTAGCTCCCCCTTAGCAGACAGGATGGTGGAGATTATTTGTTCTAATGATTAGAGGGACAGCTTTTCCATACTGTATTTGTGTGCATGCTTCATATCTGTGGGCATCATTACTTTATACTGAATTCATCAAACCTCATTTTCCTTACTCCATTCCATCTGATCCTCAAAGTGTACACTGTGTTCTTTGCTTCTTAACATTAGTACCATTTTCTTCACTAATTATTAATACTTGTCCAAAATTACTACTTTGCAGGCTGTTTGTGGGCTGCATTTCTGGCATATTACTATCAAATGCAACAGTCATCATTATATTGTTTTTGTTACTGTTCACTCAGAGGCCTGTGCCGGTCCGTCTCCATCAGCGGAAGCAGCCAAAACACCAGATCCTCCACATCATCAGCCACCAGCTGAGCTTCCAAGTCACTGGAAAGATCATCTTCCACCTTTCCAGCATGAGTGGATCCGGAACGCATTATTTAAGGCCAACCTGTGAACCGGCAAGCCAGAACTAGTGTCCCAGCTGAAGCTTTGGTGGTATCCTCCTCAGCCCCCTTTAATTCACACTCAGCCGCCCTCCTCACCCGACCTCTTCTTCTGTCGGCCCCTATTCTTATGGATGCCTCTGAAGATGTGGTTGTTTCCTCTTGCCTGTGTTCGCCCAGACTGTGGTAAGCACAGACTTACTGCAGCGGGACTTTACCGTACCGTGCGCAAGGTCTTGGACATCGACGGGTGGTATGACCTTGCCACTGAGTATCTGGAGTGCAAACGCTGCAAGAAGTAGTATCCCGCCTGGTCCGAGGACATCATGAGACAGCTGGATATGGGCCACCGCAGTCAGTTTCCAGCTTTGCTGACATACAGGTAATTTATAATTACAATCATTCATCATTAGGTCTTTTATTTGTTATTTTTTTACCAACCAAAAGCATTTGCATGATTATACTGTTGTTTCCTTAGATACTCATGTGACAACCGGGTGCTGAGGATGATGAGGGAGAGGACACTGGGCAACAGTGTGACTCAGCTTTACAAGAAGCTGATGGAACAGCACAGTGAGGCATGGACACAGCGTGTCCTGCAGTACCTGACAAGGTCCTCCCTTGTGCAGCCTCCTGTGTTTGCTGAGCCTCCCCTTTTACCTGCCCTACCTAAACCTAAGTGGCTGTTAGCTGTGTATGCCAGGGATGTTCTGGGGCGACTGCACGAGGTCAAGGCCAAAATTACATCTGTCTTTGGCTGTGTTCTCAAGATGGACTCCACAAAAAAGGTATTTTTTCAGCCCTGTTTATATCCAGAAATTTGCAAGATATGGATATGTGTGCATACATAATGAACACAGTTTTTGACCCTTTTATTTTTCCCAATAGGTCACAAAGAAACTTGCCGGTGCTGCTTCAGGAACAGCTGCCTGGTGCACAAATGTGGGAAACGAACACGGCCAAGTCCTTGTCTCTGTGCTGACAGCCGCCGAGGGACATGGACTGGACCCCATGGCAGCTGGCCTGATGAAACGCTACCGGGAGGCAGGAGAGGAAGCCCCAAAAGTGATGTACGTGGACAGAGATTGCTGCAGTCAGCACAGCCAGTCTCGGGTGAAGACCATGTTTTCGGAGTGGGATGAGCTCGTAGTGCGCCTCGACATCTGGCACTTCATGCGGCGATTTGCTGCAGGTGTCACGACAGAGGCTCATCCGCTCTATGGGATCTTCATGGCACGTCTGTCCATGTGCATCTTTCAGTGGGATCCAGAAGATGTGGCTGCCCTTCGCCGTGCAAAGGAGGGTGAGCTGGCGGCAAAGAAGACTGGCCACATCTCAGGAAGGGCGGTCAGTGCTCGCATTACCCGGAGGGAGTTGGCACTGCACTACCGGAGGAGGACCAGGGGGCTGGAGGAGACCACCAAAACAATTGGATCACTGATCGATCAGTTTGACAGTGCAGACGGAAAGGACACTCTGGGAGTTCCTCTGCTGGACCACGAACGGATCCAGCAGATATGGAAGGAACAGCGGAAGCACGTTCAGTGTATCCAAGACCCAGAGAACTTTCCGCTCTACATGAAGACGGGGACACTGAAGAAAGGCGGTGTGGAGCTGTGCTGCTACAGGTGTGCCCGTGGCTCTACCTCCTTGGAGTCATTCCACCTCCACCTCAACCGTTTCATTCCAGGTATTACATGCATATGGTTTACTAATTTTTCTATAAAAACTATAAGCCCTGTAACTGCTTCCATTACTTTAAAGTAATGTCACATTAATAAATGTCACACTCTACAGTAATATACAGTTCTGATGTCATAAGCATTGACAAAGTCACTAGTAACTCTGGCATAATGACAATAATTTTTAATGTAATTACATTACTCTATTAATACATTGGAGATATGCTCACTGAATATAAACCTGACAGACCACTCAGATCATTAGGATCGAGTCAATACCAAGGGTTCACACAAAACAAGGGGAGTCTGCTTTCAGCTATTATGCTGCCCGCAGCTGGAACCAGCTTCCAGAAGAGATCAGATGTGCTAAAACATTAGCCACATTTAAATCCAGACTCAAAACTCATCTGTTTAGCTGTGCATTTGCTGAATGAGCACTGTGCTACGTCCGAACTGATTGCACTATGTATAATCACTTTCTATTCTTAATCAGTTTTTAAATCACTTTTGTTTTTGTTGTGATTATTATTATTTTTAATGACTATTTCACTTCCTTTTATGTAAAGCACTTTGAATTACCACTGTGTATGAAATGTGCTATATAAATAAACTTGCCTTGCCTATTAGCACCTCATGTGTATGTGTATCTAGCCTTTTTTATTTATTTAACTTTTAGGAACCAGTGCCAGTGATGCGCATTTTCAGGCCTATCTCCTTGAGGGCTTGATGCGTTGGAATGATGACCGGATGGAAGATGCCATAAAAGGAGCGTCCTCAATCCGGTCATTTGGCAGTGCCATGAGAGAGGCTGTGGACCAGCTTAGCCGAACAGTCTTTGGGAAGCCCTGGGATGAGCGCTATCGCCCTCCTGGAGCATATACAGGCAAGAAGTTCATTCATTTGTTCTTTTGTAATATTCTTCTAAATTGTCTTTTTAGCCTTTAACCCGTTTTTTTCAAGACATAAAAATATGTACATAAAAATATAAACACTTCCTTTTTTTACCATTTTATTCTTGTAGGTGAATTGCTGGGAATAGAGTACCTTTACAGTCAGACTGGCAAAACACTGACTCCAGTGCTCCAGAACCCAGAGGAGGAAGACAGGCTGGTGGAGGAGGTTGATGACCAGGACCTGCAAGATGAGGGGTTTGAGGAAGAGATCATGGAGGACATCACAGTTCCAGTGCTGGATGAGGATGAAAACCGCCCCTCGTCTTTGCCTCTGCCTCAGTCCCCAGCATCACTGGCTGAGCCGTCCACATCATCTGGTGGAGAAGGACAGCATCTTGCCCCTTCAGTGCTGTCACAGCCACCCGACACTGAAAGCAGTCTCTCCGACGAGGCTCGGGTAAGACACTCTAAGGGCTTTATTTAATTTCTGTCTCATTTTATTCCACATACACTACCAGTGAAAAGTTTTTGGTCGACAATGTTTTTTAAAGAATTCTCTTCTGCTCACCAAGACTGCATTTCTTTGATCCGAAATACAGCAAAAGTCACACGATTCTTCAGAAATCATTCTAATATTCTGATTTGCTGCTCAAAAAACATTTATTATTATTAGGTTAAAAATAGCAGAGTCAAGTCAAGTCACCTTTATTTATATAGCACTTTTACAATACAGATTGTGTCAAAGCACTTAACAGTATCAAATTGGAGGATAGAGAGTCAGTAATGTATAATGATAAGATTAAACACTCAATTTTCAGTTAAAGGCAGAGTGTATTTTTAATTTTTTTTAGGTTTCATTGATGAATAGAAAGTTCAAAAGAACAGCATTTATCTGAAATAGAAATATTTTGTGACATTATAAATGTCTTTATCTCTTTTGATCAATTTAATGCATCCATGCTAAATAAAAGTATTAATTTCTATAATTTCATAATTTATTTTAATATGATTTAAATATACTGACTCCAAGCTTTTAAATTTTATAGTGTGTAATGTTACAAAAGCTTTTTATTTCAGATAAATGCTGATCTTGGATCTTTCTATTAATCAAAGAATCTTGAAAAAAATGTACACTGTGTACATGTAAACTGTTTTAAGTATTGATAATGATAATAATAAAATGTTTCTTGAGCAGCAAATCAGCATATTAGAATGATTTCTGAAGATCATGTGACGCTGAAGACTGGAGTAATGATGCTGAAAATACAGCTGCGCATCACAGAAATAAATGTTAAAATAGAAAGCAGTTATTTTAAATAGTAAAAATATTGCACAATATTACTGCTTTTGCTGTATTTTGGATCAAGATTGAGCAGAAGAGACTTATTTAAAAAGCATAAAAAAAACTTACTATCCAAAAACTTTTGACTGGTAGTGTATATTAACATTAATCTGCATTTACTAGGGAGGAGTCATTGGACCCGATGACATTGCTGGGTGGGACAAGGTCCAGGATCTGGCTGGTTACCTGGTGGGTCTTCGTGAGGCTCCTTACCTCACTGACCTGCAGGTGACAGAGGCCATCCAGCTGTGGACAGCTCTCCCTGATACTGACAAACAGCGGGTCAACTATCAGCCTCAGCTCACACATGGGCGCTTTAAAGCACCGAAGCGGTCCGGAGTCACACCGGGTGTGGAGAGTGTGAAACGATGTCTTATTGGACATCCTGGGGGTCCAGCACAGTGGCCCAGCACCAGCCGCTTGGTCGAGGCCATTTGTATCAAGCTTTGTGCTTTACACAAGTCACCGACCAAGAAGGCTGGAGTTTGCACCCCCAGGTGGTCTAAAATCCTCTCGGATTACCACCACATCCGAGAGCTGGTGCTTAACAGTCGCAGGCTGATGGATGAAACAATGATCCAGCTGTTTGAGCTAAACCAGAAGACACTCATTCAGTGGTAAGCAAGGCACAATATTTGCTTCAAATTAACTGAATACGTCTAAACATAAATATAATACAAGTCATTTATTTTCAGGTTTCAGCGGCGGCAGAAGAATCAGGAAATGAGTGTCCTCGCTCAGGGACTGACTCCACCTGACCCAATTGCTGTAGCTGATACACAGCTTCCTCCACCAAGGCAAAAATTGGATGAAGCGCCATCGACATCAGGCCCAAAACATCCATTTATCCTTCCGCCAAATCGAGAAGGACAGGCTCCAATTCTGCGACCAGGTCGACGGCCCGCTGCTGCCGCCACGGAGTGCCCCATCGCACCTGCCCCCACAGCATCAGGAGTTGTGCAGCCCATTTCAGCACCTGGGTCATTGTTAGGCACACTAGTCCTTAACCCGGACATGACTGTGTCAATGGTGATTCCCAGCGCCAGAAAAATAAAGGCCAAACTCAGTGATATTACGCAGCGCCTGAAAGTAGTCCCCAGCTATATTATAACTAGTTACCTAGCTGGGGACTACTTTCAGGCGCTAATATCACTGCGCCTGCTGCGGCCATGGTACGGCAGCAAAGTTCCTTGATTATTACGCCGGAATGAGAGTAGTTCCTAATCATATCAGCCTAGAAAATCGCAACTTTTCATTTTCCGCCGGTCTTAGTACACGATATAACTACAGAAGAGTCAAGTTTTAAATAGGACAAATATCGAAACTCTTTGGTCATTTTTGAACGTGATGCTACTGGTCTAATCGGATTCAATGATCTATGCTAAGCTATGCTAAAAGTGCTATCACCAGACCCGGAGATCGGCTGAATGGATTCAAAAACGGTAAAACTCAACTTATTAACTCTGGGGGAGTTGGAGAATGAGCCTATTTCCAAAAAAAGTGGAGTGTTCCTTTAATGTGACGATTAAACTTCAAAAGGCTATAAATAAATATGAGCGCGGCACGTTTCAAAGTCCAGTGCTGCGCTGCTTTGTGTTCTGCTGTTACCTGGGAAACCATTCGAAAGCGCCTCCTGCTGACAGAGAATGAATGTGCATGTTCAATAAGGCTGTTGTTGTGAGTAGGGGATTCCTGCAATACCGGAGGCTGTAGTTTCAGAACTGGATTTCCAGGGCCCTATAGTTTATTTTTTTTGTATTTTTTTTTTTTTTGTATGTATGTATTATGTCAGGTCTTCCAGCCAGTCCTATCAAACCTTTTATAATTAATCCAGAACGCGGCAGCAAGATTCATTTTTAATGAGCCAAAAATAATGTAAGAGAGAATGAAGAACGTCATACCTCTCTCTATTCTAATTCTATTCTTTAAAAAAAAAAAAAAAACTTGTCCCTTTTAGACTTGCACACTAGCTTTTCTAATCTTTTTTTGTATTCTATGTTTTCTTTTTATTTATTATATAATTAACAAAAGCAAAAAAGGCCTCTAACACCAGCTTGCTCTATTCTTTTTCTATTCTATGTTTTCTTTTTATTTATTATATAATTTAAAAAAAAATCTCTTACTACGTGTACTGCGTTAGGCTAAATGAGACTTGTTATAGCACTTGCATATCGTTGCTCTTTTGTTGATTTTGATTGCTTTCATTGTCCTCATTTATAAGTCGCTTTGGATAAAAGCGTCTGCTAAATGATTAAATATTAGTGGCTCATACTATTTTATAGCACTTGCTATTCAATTCTGTATATTATTATTTTTAAGGAATTATGTAGTTATTTAATTTTATACACTTAATTATTGTCCTAACCAACTCCTAAACTCCCTAAACATACCCGTTGATAATCCTCTTGAAATATTTAACCTAATTTATTTCAATATATTCTGGTTTAAAATTCAGTTTTCTTGGAAAGACTTGTCTGTGCGAGACTTCAGTTAATTAGCTGCAGCGCTTCACGTCTGATGTGCTGTTTGTTTGCATCTGTTTGTTTGTTTCTTTGAATCAGGTCTCCTCTGTTGGAATAGATGGTGCTGTCCCAAAAAATAGGGTCCTATGCAGTCCTAGAACTGCAGCCTCCAGTATTGCAGGAACATTGGGTTGTTTTTGTTCACACCAATGCAAAACTCGACCCATATTTTTACCCTGCAAACACGCAGAGCTGTAAATGTGAACTGGTGGATCGATAAGGAGATAATCCATTATAAAAATCTAGACAGTAAAATGTATTTGTATGTTATTTAATTAATATAATAATTTATTGATAATTGTTTAAATTAATATAATAATTAATACTTTTGACTCATCCATTTTCTTAAAAAATGGTTTAAAGGCTGAAATGTGAAGTGTATTATTTTATTAAACTTTTTGTTTTGTGAAAACTATCTGAACAGTAAATCGTGCTTTTTACATTCATTTTACAGTTTACCATAGACATTGCCCTACCCTGCTCATATGGTATTAAGTATGCAGGAAATGGTATGCAGTCAGTTTTGACCGCAAAAGATGAGGTAAGCTGATTGGATATCATGTATTTGACCGTTTACGGCACTCCCATTGTCCTGTTTTTACATTAGAAGCAAAATACATGTTCGTTTTAATGTTACTTTAAGTGGGGGTAGAATTAAATTACCCCCACTGCACTAGAGTGCACGGTATGTCAAATACAGGTGTTCTGCGCATCCGTTGAGATGAATTGAAAAATAGCACAGATCGCTTGACAGAGTAAAACTCTGAAGCGCTCAGTCAGTGTGTTCGGAGAGTGAAAATATATCTGTGCTAAACTAATATTTAGCCTCCAACTCACACACTGGTGAGCAAAATCTAAGAAATTATTAGCCAGTGGCTAATTTTAGACCTCATTTAGTCGCCCAGAGTGAAGATTTAGTCGCATATGTGAGTGATTATTCACAATGTAGAGGGGTGTCTGTCGTTGCCTCTAATTTTTTCCAGCTTTGTTGACTTTCTAAAATAAAACATTTTGTGTCTGAAAAGTCTGAGACAATTATCCATGATTTTATAACTTTGCATTTAAATTATTGCAATTCTCTGTTTTACGGTATATCCAAGTCTCAGGCAGCTCGACTTATTCAAAATGCTGCAGCTAAATTTCTTAAAAAATGGTCGCAAAAATGACCACGTCACCCCCATTTTTCTAGCCCTCTAATGGCTTCCAGTCCACTTCAGGATTGACTTTAAAATTCTTCTATTTGTGTATAAATGTCTACATAATCTTGCTCCAAAATACGTGTCTGATTTACTGTGTCCCTATAAGCCTCCTAGAAGTTTAAGATCTGGCAACCTTAACTTATTGACAATACCTTGCTCAAGGCTGAAACGCAGAGGGGATTACACTGGAAACTGGAAACTTTTTATGCGTTTTGCCTGTTCGTTTACACGACGACAGCGTTTTGGGGACTGAAAACGGGTTTCAAAGCATAAGTTTTTGAAAATGCCACTGTTATCATTTCTGTGTAAACACCCAATACGGGAATCTTTGAAAATTGTGACGTCATGTGCGTTCGTAGTATGTGTTAGGTATGTAGACATGCGCAGTACGTGTCGATTTTAAAGGCAAGCGCGAAAAAACATACACAACAATGGCAGAGTACATGGTAGTGTTGTTTGCTGCTCAAGAGTTTACTAACGCAGCTAAAGCTGCTATCGCTATGAATGAGGAGTAGAGCAACAGGTCGATGTGGTGATTTTAGTGACGGAACTCCCGCCCACAAAGAGCTAATCGTCACTTCCCTACAGGTACTGTTTATTAACAAGGTGACAGTGCCAACTTCTGGCCTAGCATACGTAATATAGTGTTTTTGGCAGTTTTCAGAGATATGTGTAAACGCAAATCGTTTTGAAAACATTGTCATGTATACGTGAAACTTTTTAAAAATGCAATGAACAAAACTTTTCCGTTTTTGACTACATCGTTGTCGTGTAAACGTAGCCTTAGAATGTCCCCCTCTTTACCAGTTTTTGTTTTCCTTAGCCTTCGTGTTAATTGTTGATTTTTTTTTATTTCTGCTTCAAATTTGGTATGTGTGTATTCTGCTCACGTTTATATTGATTATTTTTATATTATGCCATGGTCTGTCTGATTACTGGATTCTGATTGGCTGGCAGGTGTTGATTAAATTCGTTGAACCGCACAGGTAGTTCCAGGTCAGTTTAATCACGTTCTATATTAATGAGCTTCCTATAAACATTGGTCACCATAGTAACATACAGTTAGAGTTAAATAGTAATACAGACGAAAATAACGTTCCGGTCAAATATTGTAGCGCAAATATTATTAACATCTTTAATACGTGAATGCTGGCAAATGACCATGGCATAAACGGGATAATCAACGGCTAGCTGTGCATTAAACCATTTGAATGCACTTCGCGGAGACAAGGTTCTTCGCCTCCACGTCGTGCATTCAAATCGTTTAATGCACAGCTAGCCGTTGATTATCCCTTACTTGTATTTTTATATTGCACTTATTACTTTGCTCATGTACAGCACTCTGGTCAGCCTCTAAGCTATTTTAAAAGTGCTTTAATTAGGTTTAGAGCTAAACTCTGCAGGACAGTGGCCCTCCTCGAGGTGCCCACTGCTTCATCACATCACAGTTCCCTACCACAACCATTGCTCTATAGACAGTTTCACGGCAACAACATAAACAAATGTTACTGCGCATGCGTGCTTTTGTGGCCCTAACTTAACTTCCGGTAGACATCCAAATAGAATCAATAACAACACCTAAGTCCCTCTAGAGTAGATTATTTTGAAAAATATGTTTGCTGCATAAATCAGACGGACTTATTAAAAATACTAATTCATTCTCTGCCCAGCAGGAGGTGCTTTAAAGCAGGAGAACTAGAGGTTTCTCCGGTAATGGCTGTTGGGCTGTACAGCAGCGCTGAGCTTACAAACGCTGCTTTATCAGGCATATAACATTCAAGATGAAATGAAAATGACATCGAACATTTTCTAAAGACAGTCTTCCTTCAGAAATACAGTGATATAAAAACTTTTGGAAAATTGGTCAGTTTTGATATCGTGGGGTCACCACAAATAAATAAATGTATGGGAAACACGTCCCACAGCACAACCACCTGATCCCAACTTCATTACTCATCACTTTAAATTTAACTGCGTTTGTAGCCAGCGCCACTAACCAGACCAATAAACAAACACAGACCGGAAGTTAAGTTTGGGCCAGCTGCGTGCGCCCGATGAAACTGTCTATACAATGAAAATTAGAAGTGTAAACAGAGCCTCAGAACTCGGAACCATTTTCACAGAACTCAGAAATTCTGATCCTTTTTTACATTGAAGAACCACTTAAAAGTCTTTCCACATAGAGAACAAAAATGGGATCCTCCTGTGGTACTTAAGGGTTTCTATACATGTGAAACGTTTTTCACTCATGTGAATGGATTCTCTCCTGTGCAAGTTTTCACGTGAGCCTTAAGATTTCCTTTTTGTGTGAAGCTCTTTCCACACAGTTTGCAGGTGAAAGGCTTCTCTCCAGTGTGAAGTTTCATGTGAGTATTAAGGCTACTTTTATGACTGAAGCTCTTTGCACATTGATGACATATAAAACAGTTCTCTCCTGAATGAATCCTCAAGTGGGAATTGAGGGTTACCTTGCGTGTGAAACCCTTTCCACACTGATCACATGTGAACGGTTTGTCTTTAGTGAATGGTTTCTCTCCGGTGTGAATGTTCATGTGATACCTCAGGTTTAGTTCTGTTGTGAAGCTCTTTCCACATTGATCACATATGAACGGCTTCTCTCCAGTGTGAATTCTCATGTGGGAACTAAGGGTGTTATGATGTGTAAAACTCTGTCCACATTGAGAGCAAGTATAAGGCTTTTCTCCAGTGTGAATTCTCATGTGGACGTCAAGGTTTCCTTTTTGACTGAAACTCTTTCCACACTCTTGGCATGTGAAAGAGCTCTCTCCGGTGTGAATTCTCATGTGGACTTTAAGGTTTTGTTTCTGAGTGAAACACTTTCCACACTGTTGACAGGTGAAAGAGATTTCTCCAGTGTGAATTCTCATGTGGACATTAAGGCTTTGATTTTGAGTGAAACTTTTTCCACACTGCTCACAGGTGTAAGGCTTCTCTCCTGTGTGAACTCTCATGTGGACCTCAAGGTTTCGTTTTTGACTGAAAATCTTTCCACACTGATAGCAGGTGAAATGACTGTTAGATTTGGTCTTCTGAGCTCTGTTTTGTGAGGAAGTCTTTTCAGTCTTGGTTGATTTTTCTCCAGTTATGAAATCATAATGTTTCTCATGCTGATCTTTCTCTTTTTCCATATTGTTCAGTTCTTGACTTTCCTCTTTCAGCGCCATTAGGTCTAAAGCAAAAAGAGACATATATAAGTTAACACCATTTTGATGGCACAAAACAAAACCTACTGAACAGAGAGGTTTCCTGTAATCTCAGAAAATCTTCTCAATATAATTTTTCTTTTACTTACAAACTTTCATGCTGGAAGTTATCAAGCCCCTTATAAAACACAAATTGACCAGGAAACTGGTTTATTATCAGGGTTCAAAAAGGCACCATTTCATGAAGTGTTTTTTAAGCACTTTTCCCAGCACCTTTTTATTTTACCAGGACTTTCATAGAATATAAACATAATATAAACAACTCAAAGAGAATGCAGAAAAAGGGCAAAATATAAACTAATTACAAAATTACAGACTATTCATATTTTTATTAGACAGTTATTTAATTGCATTGAATATACAATTTAATGAGCTGCATTATTTTGCACATTGCACCCTCGTGTGGCTTTGGGAGCCAAACCAAACGTTTCCTTAAGACTTACTTAATCTGCTTACAAAACATAAGAAAGGAGATATTTGTTTTAATTTTATTTGGCGTTTAACTGTTACAACAAAAATGTATTTGTTGTTTGTCTTCATAAGTTGGGTAAATTAAAATACAGTGGTTAAATAAAAAAAATGTATTGATCTATTGTAAATGTCAATAATTATCGATACCGAACGATATAAAACATTATATAGTTGATAAATTTTTTAGCTATATCACCCAGCCCTACTACCCCAAATAAAAAGACATAGGCTGAACTTCACTGCAGACAAATCAGCATGATCAAAAACTTGTGATTGTATTTTTTCTTCAAATAACAAATCAAGAGAGTAGGGGTACAACGGATCACAAAATCCATGGTTCGGATCATATTATCAGATTCTGAGTCACAGATCGGGTCATTTTTCAGATTAGCAAAAACAAAACAAAAGTGCTTTATTATTTAAAGAACACTTTTCACAGCAAAAACGAGTAACAACTAACAAAAGTCAAACATTTTTAAAGACAAGTGGACAATCGGTAATAAAATAAGAATAAATCAACAAAATACAAGCATAGCCCAGATCAGGGGTTCTCAACTCTGGCCCTCGAGGTCCACTTTCCTGCAGAGTTTAGCCCCAAACACATTTGCCTGTAACTTTCTAGTGATCCTGAAGACCTTAATTAGCTTGTTCAGGTGTGTTTGATTAGGGTTGGAGCTAAACTCTACAGGACATTGGACCTCGAGGGCCAGAGCTGAGAAACACAGGTAACATAAAGTGACAGCAGCCTATAAATGCTGCCTTCTGGCTGTTATTAAAGACCTGATGGACAGATCCAATAATGATACACACGCGATTTCTTTCTCCACGGTTTATGTTCATGTAAGACATAATCAACTGTATTTACGAGAATACTTGCAGAGACAGGTATTTTGAGATAATTTTGTGTATGTGTCCGTTTAAGAGCAAGGAATAAATTCTGTGTTAGCACACTGTCTGAAACGTGGCTCTCTGTGTGCGCTTTAAATGTGTGCAAAAATAACAATGCGCAAGTACCGAATTGAGTTCTCTTTCAGCCAGTAAATTTCTTCTATTTAATACTAACAAAACAGGGGTATTATATCTTGTTAAAGTTAATATCCGTTTTAAAATTCTGCTATTTATATGCAAAACTTTAAATGGCCTAGCTTATCACTACTAATGCAACCTTCTACTGTGTTATAATTATAAAAATTCTGGCCCACTGGCATTACTTTGAATATCAAAATCCACAAAAAGGGGTAGTTATTTTTCCTGTCTGGCTCCTAAACTCTGGAACAGCCTTCCCAGCAGTGTCAGTGGGCAGGATCAAACAACAGAGGACATAAAAACTCAAGAAAAGGTAAACATCCATAATGAACCGACAAGACAGAGAACAAAGGGAGAATAAACAGGGAAGGAAATTAGGACCATAATGAGGGAGAGCATGGTGGGCAAATGAACTAGTAACAAGGTAAGTGGCCAAGACAACGGACATAAGAGCACTGGGGAAACAAACACTTCAGAAGCCTTGTGAAGGTGTTGACTGTCTTCAGAAACGATTCGATGGCATTTTGTTTTCATCTTCACTCTATGTAAAACCTAATAAAGTAGTGTTTTAATCGCATTGCTGCTTTGTTCACGGAGGATAAAGGAAATAGCTGTAATTCTGCTGCTCCATAAGCGCCACCTGCTGTCAGAGAGTGGATTTACAGAGACTTATATTTACATTCAGCCTGTGTGCAGTTTCTGTCTGGCCAAAAACGGACCAAATTTGCATGCCCTGATGAAAAACAAGCTTATGTGGATTCTACACATTTAAACAATTCAGATAAGCTATCTAGAATTATTTTCCTTTTCTTTATTTAAAGGCTCAAATGTGAGGTTTATCTTTTTGTGAAACGTTTTCAAAGCTTTATTTGAACCTTTACATTAGATATTTGATCGTTATTAGATAAACTGTTGTCAGTCATGTTTTCATTTAAAATCTGGACATCATTGGTAATGTTATTATTTTAGTAATTATGCAAACAAAGTCATTTTATTTGTTTTTTGTTGATTTTAAATATAAAACTTGTGCAACGATTTGTGTCGGTACTTTTTGTTACTGCTCAATAGTTACTGTTCAATACTGATTTGTTGCCCAGATACAATTTCTTTTAAATACTAATGGTACAATCCCGTAAGTTGAGTTTGTATAGAGCTGTTATTGTAATACTTATAAGTTCAACACTACACTGTCTCTCCACTGACTACATCCGCGGGTTTCTGTCATATTCACAGAGTGATCAAAGAACTACTGGTATATCAAATCTTTAGTCACTTAAGTCAAATTGGATTTGGGCCACATTTTCTATAGCATTTCTTATAACTCTATAGCAGTTGACCCAAACACTGCGATTATTTCTCATTCACTAGAACACAATACAATGTCTTTACCTCCTGCATCTGCCTTCTGTGTGGCATTTTATTTTTCTGCCTGGGGCATCAGAAGTGTCCGGCTTAGAGGGCGAACACGATCCATGTTAAATAAAACAGCTTTAAATACAACACATATGACATTCTACAAAAATAAGGATCAGATGAGAATGAAAACCAACCTGTTTGTTCCTCAGTATCTTCATGTTTGACTCTGAATGTTTCTTCAATCTTCACGTCTTCACTCTCCTCTTTAATAACCGCCATCTTTATAACAGTGTGTGGATCTCAGCAGGACTTTTTCTCTTTGTTTGTACACATGATTAATATGAGATTAATTAACAGAAAGACATCCAAACTACATCTCTGGGTGCGTCACAATCAGCTCCCTAGTTCAGTAGTCAACACACTGGTGAGGGAATCAGTCGGAGTGAGAGTTAATGGTCTTAAAAAGGGCACAACAATTATCACTATACAAACTGATAAAAGAACACAAATTTTACAGACACTAAATATTAGGCATTTATAATTTACATTTGGTATGCAAATATGTGTAGACTATTTAATAGATTCCACTTACATGAAAACGTTTGCAGTATGTTTGTAATAATTGTCATTACACATGTTTGTATTTGTTCTGGTTGCATTTACACTGTTTTGATCAGCAGATGTCAGTGATTCGCGCGATTCGAAACAGTGAGTCGTTTCGCAAAGCATTTGATTCAATTGACTCGGAGATTCGGAAAGCTCCGTTTCTCCCTTCACTGTTTGCCAGGGACTGAACTCGTGTTTATAATGAACTGATTCACGATATAGACGCAGCTTTTCTGTTATTAGTGCGTTGGATGCGGTTTACTGAGAAGAAGAAAAAATTCATAAATGTCACAATAAGCATATATGGCAATGGTATATTCAATAATACATAATTTCACACCGCTTGTAAAAACTATTCAGTTAATGTGCATCCATTCAAACACTGCAAATGCTGAAGACCACAGACCTTTCTACAGCAGAATCACAACAGATGCGGGGCGCGGCCTTATGACGTCACATCGCCAGAACAAAATAAAAGTCCCATGTTTGGTCTCTCTTTAAAAAAAAAGAAACTTAGCAGATTATTGCTTAATTAAAAGCACTAAAATAAAGTAATGAATAAAAAGTTTGTTTAGAACCTATAGTAATGTTTTTTTTTTCATACATGTGTATACGTATAAGCATTGGAAAATAACATCCCAGATAGCACACGTCTATATTCAAGAAAACCTCAAGGCTTATAAATCTCTTGACTTGTGTGATTTTGTAAGTTGCAGTCATACCCAGAACACTGAATGCTGATATTTGCAGAATGACACAAAACACAGCTCTACAAGATGTGGGTTATTATAAGAGTCGAACAACTAGAGTATACTAACAGCGAACTGCACTTGCATGTCTTAGCATTAAGGGTTTTTCACGATAAAAAACTTGAACTAGCTACTACTACCACCATCTAATCTATATAATAGGTTTACATATCAATTCAGGCTGTAACGGTAGGGCTAATGCATTATTCCGCTCATGTGTGAATATTATGTAGATCTACTGTTGACATCAAATGCATGCTTTACCTCATTCCTCGCTGGCATGTTTTTCAAAAAAGTTGCCACAGTCACCACCAGCATTTTTAATCATTTTCACAAAACTTCATGGGCCCCAAGATTTTGTTGTCTGAATTGTTGGCTATCAAGAAAAGTCTATGAATGGTGACAATGAAAGGCAACATATCATATGAATTCCACGAGCAGTGTTGCCAAGTCTGCGGTTTTCCCAAACATGCAAAACTGCAGCAATTAGCCTCCTCGGCTCGGTTAAGATTAAGAAGAATTAACAAATCACAACTTCTCATTTCGCATTTTACAAAATGTTCCAACTTTTTTTTTTTGAAAATGTAAATTTTCAAACTTTTGTTGTAAATCCAGAGCAGTAGTTTTACACTGGGGATTTTACTGTACATATAACAAGTAACAAGTCAATGCAAAATGTGCTTGTGATATGCTTATTTCTCCAATGCATGACTTATATTTTATTCTTCTACTCTTTATTCTGTAAAATATGAAGTAAGTGCCACAGAGGGTTTATATCATACTTAAATTTATTGCAAGGTTTTCCTCAAGTTATAGCTGTAGAATAAAGTAACAGCAGTGTAAATTCACAATTAAATATATAAAAATATATAATAAACTAAATTGGTAATTTATCAAATATTTTGTTTCAGCTCAAGGAATCATCAATTTATTAATATTATTAAATCAATATGAAATAAGGGAAGTTTTTTGTCAAGTAATAGTTTTTTATTTGTATCTCTTTTATATTCTTGTATAGGCTTACTGTAAATAAACTCTGTAAACCCTTCTCTGATTTCTTTGTTATTTTGACATTGAATAAGTATGTTTAGGGTTCAAAAATGGGTACAAGATGTTTCTCTTTGGTCCCCACAAGCAATATGAAAGGGCAGATGTCAACGTGTGCTTTGGGGACTTTTATTTTGGTGTGTTGGTGTGACGTCACAAGGCAGCGCCGCGCTTCTGCGTCTGTGATTCGGCTGAAGAACGGTTTGAATCTTAATTCATCAAAACGGTTTAATGCAAATAATTTAGTGTATTGTATAGTTTTACAAGCGAAGTAAAGTTAATGAATCATTATTGAATGTAACATTAAAATGCTTTATCTAACGTTAATGCACGTTGTTTTGTGAACGTATAAGGCGCACGTGAGTACGTTAACAGAAAAGCTGCGTCTAAATCAGTTCATTATTAACACGAAGTCAGTCATTGGCAGAAAGTGAAGGGGAAACGGAGCTTTCTGAAACTCCGAGTCAGTTGAATCAAACGACTCTCTGTTTTGAATCACTACACGCTAATGACACATGCGCTGGACAAAACAACAACAGACACAAACATCTGGCAGCTCTTGACTATAAATGTGGAGGAGACTCTGGGTTGTAGCGCTACGTTAAGCTAAAAGTAATATATATATATGATTATGAATTGCTTGTAAGTTTTACACACAGATGCAGGTTTGGTGAAGTTCTTCTGTCTTCTTGTGTAAATCAGTCAGAGGGAGGCAGTGAAACAATGATGTGGAGGAATTCAGGAGAGATCAAACATTAAACAAACACTAGTATTTACAGGCTGTTTACATGAGCATGTGTTTAAACTGTAGGACTTTAACTATACCCCCTTCCACCTACTATATAACAGACTCTCACAGTCTGAACTTCTCGCTGATCTGATTTGGAGTGATATTAACTTGCGGATAAGTGGTGTTTCATCTCCTCATAGAGATGAGCTGAGCTGTAATGACAGCTTTTACAAACCAGCTACAAATGTTTTCATGAAAGTGGTATTAAATGTAATCTACAAATAATTAAATGCCAAATATAAATCAAAATGAACTACATATGAACCTTACATATGAATGTTCTTTTATTTTGAGTAGTTTTTGCCCATTTAAAGGGATAGTTCACCCAAAAATGAAAATTCTGTCATTAATTACTCAGCCTCATGTCGTTTCAAACCTGTGAGACCTTCGTTCATCTTCTGAACACAAATTAAGATATTTTTGATGAATCTGAGAGCTCTGATCCTCCATAGACAGCAAGGGTCCTTACACGATCAAGGTCCAGAAACGTAGCAAGGAGATCGGTAAAATAGTCCATGTAACGTAATCAGCGTTTATGTTCAGGATAAAGCGCGCGCATGCTGAATGTGAACATTGCTGATTATGTTCTGGGGGTACTCTCCAAAATGGGGGAAGACAGTAATTCGGGGAGAAGAATTGCTGAATAAATCATGTTACTATTGTTTTCTTTTCGCATAAAAAGTATTCTTGTAGCTTCGTAAAATTACAGTTGAACCCCTGATGTCACATTCAACTTTTTTTCATTTGTGTTTCGAAGATGAGACCGAAAGTCTTACGGGTTTGGAACGACATGAGGGTGAGTAATTAATGACACAATTTTCATTTTTGGGTGAACTATCCCTTTAAGACCATTAACTCTGACTCTTGACGTTACCGGTGCGCTGACCACTGAACTAGGGAGCTGATTGTGACGCACCCAGAGATTTAGTTTGGGTTTATTTGCTTTTCTGTTTATTAATCTCAACAGGGAAAAAGTCCTGCTGAGATCCTAATACAAAGATGGCGGTTATTAAAGAGGAGAGTGAAGATGTGACGATTGAAGACACTTTCAGAGTCAAACATGAAGATACTGAGGAACAAACAGGTTGGTTTTTATTCTCAAAGCTGGCATTCATTATTACAACATGTCACACATTAAATTTGGGGAAATTACACAGAAGTAGCCTGAACAAAACTATTATTTTGTGTAACATTATACCCAGTATCTACCTCTGAACTTAAAACAATGAAAAACATTTTTTCTATTACTTAATTATGAAACAGTCTATGAAAAGCTCCTTTTTTTTCTGTTTAAAGCAAACTGTTAAAGTTGAGTTATCTACAGAAGAGGATTAGGGCCAGGCAATAATAAAAATAAAATAAAACCATGTTGAGATTAAAGTCATTATAATGCAAAATTAAACTCTTTAAATTTTGAGAAAAATGGCGAAATAAAATGTTGAGAAAAAATTCATTAAATTTTGAGAAAAAAAGTCAACATAAAATGTTGAGAATAAACTCATTAAATTTCGAGTGCTGTGTCTCATTTTTATATGCAAAGATGCATTCTGTGAACAGTCCCTTACTTTGCAGAAACAACACAAATCCACCATTTAGTGAATACTTTGTCATATTGCTTTTTTTTTTTTTTTTTAAACTCGCAGGTCAATATTCAATTAATTAACAATATAGTTTTTTTTTTTCTTCTTCTTCTAATAAATCAAGGAGTTTGCATGTCCTCCTTGTGTTTGTGTGGGTTTCCTCTGGGTGCTCCTGCTCACATTTTTGCACATAAGTACTTAATAAAATTAAAAGTAAAAAAGCAAACAAAAACTTGTTTGCCAAAAGCAAGATATCAGATTATTAAAAGCGTTTGTAGCATATCTTGCGTAACATGGTTGCTATTAACATGATGAAATTGTTTACCTTAAGTTCTAGATCGAGATGTGTGGAATAGGGGGTTACAACTAACATTTATGTCAGTTTAGTTAATTTCAGAAAAGTGTATTGTATGTCTCCTTAACACAACACACATGATTCAACTCATAAGGTCATTAGTAGAGACTCCAAGACCTGAAATGTGACAAAAAAAAGAGGGTATTAAAATGTAGTGTTTTGGAAAAGCTCCAGAAATGGTTAAAGGGTTAGTTCTACTCACCCTAAAGGTACCATAGGTGTATATAACTTGCTTCTTTCAAATGAATCCATTTAGAGTTATATTAAAAATTGTCCAATTGTCCAAATTTACAATTTGAGTAAGCAGGTGTTTTTGTTCAACAGTGCGTGCCTTGAGGGTGAGTAAAACATGGGCTAATTTTCATTTTTTGGGTGAACTAACCCTTTAATGGTTTAATAACTGCCAGCTTAAACGTTTTTGGGATTTAAAACTGAGGAGTAAACAATATTGCTAAGAGGTTCTGGGATTACAGGAAGCACCACTTTGAGTAGCTTAACAAGCATTGTTGTTTTGATGCTTTAAATGTTTTGTTGTCTGTTGTTTTGTGCCATGAAACTGGTCTTAACTTGTATTTTTTCCCTTTAGACCCGATGCCACTGAAAGAGGAGAGTCGAGAACTGGATGAAATGGAAGAGAAATATCAGTATGAGAAACAGCATGCTTTCATAACTGAAGAAAAATCTAATAGTTGCTCGCAGACTGAAAAGACCTCACGAAAAACAGTTCAGAACACTGAGACCAGAAGTAAATTCACTTGCCAACAGTGTGGAAGGAGTTTCACTGAAAAAGGAAACCTTAAAGTCCACATGAGAGTTCACACTGGAGAGAGGCCTTACACGTGCCCTCAGTGCGGAAAGAGTTTCTCACGTAAAGGAAGCCTTCATGCCCACACGAGAACACACCCTGGAGAAAGCCGTTACATCTGCAAACTATGTGAGAAGAGCTTCTCGCGGAGAGAAGGTCTTAAAGCCCACATGAGACGTCACGCCGGAGTCAAGCCGTTTACATGTGATCAGTGTGGAAATAATTTCACACGCAAAGAATCGCTTAAGTATCACATGAGGATTCACACAAGAGAGAAGCGTTTTAAGTGTCGTCAGTGTGGAATGAGTTTCAACGACAAAAATCACCTTAAGAATCATGTAATAACTCACGCTGGAGAGAAGCCTTTCATGTGCGATCACTGTGGAAAGACTTGCTCAAACAAAGCAAACCTTGAAATTCACAGGAGAATTCACACTGGAGAGAAGCCCTTCACCTGTCCTCAGTGTGGAAAGAGCTTCACAGCCAAAGGAAACCTTCAGACTCACATACGAATTCACACTGGAGAGAAGCCTTACACGTGTGCCCAGTGTGAGAAGAGTTTCACATATCAGAGAGACCTGAAACGTCATCTGCCAACTCACTCTGGACAGAAAGTCAAGGATACTGAGTGTTACAGGAAGGTTAGAAATCTGAGCAATTTGACAACTCACCTGCGCACTCACTCTGGAGGAAGACCTTTTAACTGTGCTCTGTGTAATAAAAACTTTCTTTTGCCAACACACTTACAGATACACCTGAGAAGACATGCATACGCGAGACCTTATTTTTGTTCTTTGTGTGGAAAGAGTTTTAGATGGCTTGGTAGTTTAAAATGGCACCAGAAAATATGCATCTGTGCAAAATTAATTTTGATTGTATAGAGGTGTTTGTTACAACTTTGATTCAGTATAAAAGCTCAAAATCAAAATATTAGATTACACAGTTCCATCTTGCTGTGAAATGCCTCACTATAAAATAAATTTGTAAATAAAAGGACATAAACTGAATGCATGAATTAAGATTGCACTGCTCTGTTTGATTCAGCTTTAATGACAAAATTCACGTTTTCAATCTGGACCTGTCATTAAGATTTAATTCTGGATCTTATTTTGTTATGTTGCAGCCTTTTTCTAAAATGCTTTAACTCCCTCCACCGACACTTTGAACTGCTCTTAGTAGTACAGGAACAGATCATGAAAAGCTTAAACAGAATGATAGGTGACTTGCTTTTTGTTATGAAATAGATTCAGAAAATATAGCCGCAAGTGGCGATCATTGGGTCCAAGCACAAATGGCTTGTGTAGACTATAGTTATACAATAGAGCTCCGGAGGTTGACGTCACGCAATCTAAACTCAATAAAATGGTAACAAAAAGCTAACCAGCACAACTAATGGGCAACTAATCACACCCCATTTGGATATTTTTTAATGTCTGGGAAAAAAATTGGGATTAAACGGGTTAAGATTTCATGACATTTATGATGCTGTAGTGAATTTTACTTTCCCCAACCTAAGGAGGCAAAAGTGTGTAGTGATGGGTACTCGCATCACAGGTGACGTTATGATTTTGGATCACGTGTAACTTAAGATGTGGTTATGAGTACAATCACATAAGAAAGATTGGTAGGATAGCTAACTTGTAGAACCTTTACTGCATTATCAACACAAGGAAGACACAAGTGTAATAAAATAAATTTTAGTAACAAAAGATAGACTAGAGTAATCAACTACTAAATGAATACCATGAATGGAAGAGAAATAAGATACATAAAATGCAAGTGATTATGTTGGGTGTTTCCATGTCAGAGCTACCGTAGCTCTGGAAACAAGGGCAGAGTCGACAGGGCAGTAAGCCAGGGCAGAGCAGGTGGAGCTGACGAACTCTAGGGCGGAGCAGAGGTCCACCAGCTCAGCTACGTTATCTGGAAAGATAAACTGTTGCTATTCTGAAAGAAATAATGTGAAGAACATTATTATGCATCAGACAAATACATGAAAGATTTGCTATAAACTGCAATCAACTATATAACATCCAATGTCAATTAGAAAAATCATATATTGATAATACACAACAATGCCAATGTCTCTGGAAGAGGTTTGGATAGGTAATAGTTATGTTCTCTGTGGTGAGTGAGCAGTCAAAGGTACCTTGGAGTGAAGGATTGTTTGCCGGAGCTTAACCTTTTTGCAAATGTCTGTGTCTTCTGCCTCTCTGGGCTAGAGACCCAGAATTTGATCGATCCGCTTTGTCTCTCTAGGATGGAGACTCAGGACGTGCTGCATCTGTTGTCTCACTGGACAAAGACTCTGAAGTCTGAGCATAGATTATCTCTTTCCTCACAGGCTGGAGGCTTAGAACATGGTCGTATCTGTGGCT
Source organism: Onychostoma macrolepis (assembly GCF_012432095.1). Lineage (NCBI taxonomy): Eukaryota > Metazoa > Chordata > Actinopteri > Cypriniformes > Cyprinidae > Onychostoma > Onychostoma macrolepis. The sequence goes on along the minus strand of NC_081157.1, from coordinate 8,723,126 downwards.
GCCTCAAAGCTGGAGACTCAGGACTTGGTATCTGTTATTGCCTCTTCCCTCACAGGCCAGAGGTTCAGAACGTGTTGATCTGTTAGTGTCTCCTGGACGTGCCAGAGACTCAGAACGGAGGTTGATCTGTTGCGGCCTTCCTGGTAACAGGACTCGGACTCAGAACTGAGATTGATCTGCTATTGCCTCACCCTTGCAGACAGGGGACTCAGATCGTAGTTTCTGTTGCGGTCCCTTCCTTTGCAGGACTCAGACTCAGAACAAGGAGTGTCTTTTGGGAAGGTACCTTTATCTCTTTCCAGTGAGGGGGGGGGCCACCCTTCTTTCCTCCTGTGGAACTTATTTGCATAGTCCAAACACATATTTAGAAAAGTGCCGCTAAAGTTTTACCAATGCATCATTCACTTACCAAACCACAACCAGAATACCTTTGGCAATGTTACGAACACATTAAGTCCAAACATGATGGAAGAAGATTGAACTGTCATGCATGCATTCATTTGTGCATCAACAGCTGAGTTCGTGTAAGATGTTGCACTACACGTCGTTGTTACTGAGAATACTTATTTCTCTGAATATAACATGGGCAATCAGTCCAAACTATAACCGGAAAAAAATGAAGGCCTTGATTGAGTGTCAGTAGTCTGCTCCTCAAAGGGTCAGAGAAGTCCGGGGAGAGGTGGAACAGGGGGCGGGGTGGAAGGCCAGGTCCATGAAGTGGAAGACCTGGAGCCGCGGAACAGGAAACAAGGGCAGAGTCGACAGGGCAGTAAGCCAGGGCAGAGCTGAGGCCCACCACAGCAAAGCAGACGGACCGAAGATCCCCACGGCTGAGCAGAAGACCACCAAGGCATAGCTGAGGGCCACCAAGGTGGAGCAGGCTGAGCCGATAACCACAGTGGAGCTGAAGACTCCCAGGGCAGATCTGACAACACAGGAACATATGGTACAGAGAGGTTAGCATTGGCCTCAGGGGCTGTGTCAAAAACCAACTGGGAGATGAGGGGCGTCCTCCATGCTCATAACAGAACCGACAGGGTGTTCCAGGTTGACCTCTGGCTGCACCTCAGGGCTGAGAGCTCACAGACAACTTCCGTGGCCATGACAGGACAGGCAAGGGATTTAGGTACGGCCTCCTTGGCCGTGACAGGACAAGCAAGGGATTTAGGAACGGCCTCCTTGGCCATAACAGTCAAGACAGGACAGGCTGAATGCTCTACGATGACTTCAGTGATCAAGACAGGACAGACAGGAACTCTCAGGCTGGCACCAACACAGGACTGAACTTTGGGGCTTGAGTGGATTCTGGCGCAGGTTCATCGATAGGAGTGGACTCGTGAACTGGAGCGGACTCATGGACTGGAGCTGGCTCTGGAGCGGACTCATGGACTGGAGCTGGCTCTGGAGTGGGCTCTGGAACAGACTCATGGACTGGTGCGGGTTCTGGATCAGATTTGTGGATTGTAACAAGCTCTGGAGGTGTAGTAGAGTAGTGTGTAGCCAAAACACGCAAGATGGCTAGATGGCTACTGCCATAACAGAGAACACTGAGAATGGGGAAAAAGCCTCTGTGACAGCCAGTGCGGAGGCCCTGAAGGGATGCTCTGAAGACTGTGGCGTGACATCCAGGGTTTAAATTGGGCCGGGGCCGTCGGGGCTAAGCCCGCACATAGACTCAGGGCTCTACATTAACGCTTCATTAATGCCAGACAAGCAACATGATTAAAACATCACTAACCAAAAATAACTATGTAAACACCAAAACGCAAGTATTATTCAGATTTTATTACATTTAGAGTAAGTGGCGAACAGTGGATATAGCTACTGTATATAATGCATCTATTGACAGTATAAGATTGCGCTGCTGAGGCGAGATTCACACAGCCTCTCCAGGGGAAATCAAAACGCGCAACTCAGAAACTCCGCATACTGAGGTAAAAATTCAAAATGGGAAAGTTTTTATATTTAAAATACAGTTAGTTAGGCAACATCACTCAATGTTTTCACCCTTACGACTGTTTAATAGTTCTATAAACAGTTCAATGAGCAAATACAATAATATTAGGTCACTTACATTTTTTGCGGAACCACATGTTGCTGAATGATTCAGTGTTTTGAACAAATCGGTTGAATCAAAGTTTCATTAGCTCATGCATAAACATCTGATGAATCTGCCGTTTGAACGAATCGTTTGAATGAACGACTCAATGACTCACTCATTAAACGTTCACTACTGGCACCTACTGGCGTTTTAATTTCATTGAAAAGTATCATTTCCACCATCATTTCTTGTTTGTATATTCACTTTTTTTTTTTTTTTTTTTTTAAGAATCTCATAATTTAATGTAGTTGTAGTTTTCAGTGTAAATGATTTAATTTGATAACGTATAGATAATTAAAAAATAAAAATAAAAACATTATTATAATTGAATTTATAGATCAAATAATTGTTTGCAAAATCATCTTTGCAAAAACAACACACAATACATATACATTTCCATCGTCCTCATTTGGAAGTCGCTTTGGATAAAAGTGTCTGCTAAATTACCAAATGTATATATATATATATATATATATATATATATATATATATATATATATATATATATATATATATATATATATATATAAGCTCGATACCATAGAGCCCCCACATAACAAATCCCAATTTAACATCCATGATGGCTGGAGGCTCTGGAGTGGCGGCCATGATGGGATGAGACTCTGGAAAGGCGACCATGACAGGTCAAGGCTCTGGAGTGGCAGCTACTGAGGGAGTGCCACGTTCCTCCTCCACGACTACCACAGTATGGAGCTAACCAACAGAGCGTAGTGCAAAGTCCAAAAATTCAGCAGGCGACTCTCAAGGGCCATTACAGATTAGATCATCTTTGAGAGGACTATTGAGTCCATGACAAAAGAAATCTATGAGCACATAATCTGGGATATCAAAACATATGTGATGTCCAAAAAGTCTTGTATATGGCCTTCAAGAGACTTGTTACCTTGGCGGAGACAGATGATTTTAACTGCTGGACCCATGGTTGGCTAGGTCTTCTGTCATGTACTGCTCCGCGACTCGAGGGCTGAGGACCCAAGTGCAGTGTTTATTGATGGGTAATCGACAAACGTAATCCACAACAAGCAGAAGATAATAAACACGGGCAATCAGTCCAAACTATAACAACAGGGCAAAAACACAGGCAAAAGGTCATCCAAAAGTCAGGCAGGGAAATAATACCAGACCCAAAGACATGGGAGAACCAGGAAACGAGGCTTATGAATGCAGTACAGACAAAAAAAAAAAAAAAAAAGACTTAGCAATGAATGACTAAAAGAACCAGGCTTACGTAGGGTGAGCAGACAGGGTTAACAAGACACAGGTGCAAACAATGAGTGCTGACGAGACCGGGCAGAGGATTATGGGGAATGAAGTCCTTGATGGGGTAGCAGTAGTCTGGGATGGAGTGCACTCTGTTGGAGATCCAACTGATGATCGTGACACTTTGATTAGATATCAGGAACTGTAATTTGTTTTAAATGTCATCAATTAACATCAATTGACCCGCAACTGCCTTCAACCTTGTACTTGAATACTGCTATCTTTTTTAAGGTATAAGAACTTATATTATTTACTTATACTTGATTATATGTTCCGTTTCTGCCTACCACATATTTGCACATATAATTTGCAATATTTGTAAGTAGTTGCATCATGTGTTTTACGTCTCCAACCATTAAACCTTACCACATTTGTACATCATTTGGTTTCCATAATTCATTTGACTGTTAAAGTATGACAAGGAGACAATCAAGAACACCACATTTATGAAAATGTCATTGTACATGCTTTATTTTTAATCCAACACTAGGTCAAAAAGCAGTTTTAAAATGCATGAGATGTTGACAAGCACAATAAACCATCAACATTGTAAATAAATACAATGGTTATAAAAAAAAAGAGCAAGAAAAGGAGGCAAATAATTTCTACAGTAAATTGTATATTACAAGGAGATCAAACAGTTTTACTGCATTTTGACTTGTTTTTATAAGTGCTTCTGAAAAGCAAAATTTTTGACCATTTCTAGGACATAGAATTACAGTTTCAGTAATGACAACAGCAAAAATCATCTTCAAGTGCTGTTGAACATAGCCTACTAGACTGGTTCATATTCATCCTACATTATTTAATCTAGTAGACTGAAAACTTTAGAGTTACAGTAATCAAAAAAAAAAAAAAGAGAAGCACAGTTTTGTTGTGTAGATCACAAATAATAATACATTTGGACAGTATTTGCCCCCAGTATGAGCAAAATATACACACATATCCTAGAGGGTATCGTTCTCGATACAATGCGACTTTCTGGAAACTGCTGTTAGTGCAGAAAATGTCAGCGAGCATTAGTTTCCTAATTGTTATTACATTCTTCAAAATTTCTTATAACGAAACCTTTAGCCATTTTCATTGGATTTCAATGACTGATCGTTCTGCTATTTTAAGTATGAATAGTGTTCACAGTACATACTCACACTTTGACAAAATACAGGTGTGTTTAGACCAGAATTATGAAAACATGCAGGTCTGACAAGTTCAGAATTGTCAAAGTGCATGCAGGTCTTTTCTGTGACAAGTCCATTCTCTGTCGATAAGCCACCAACCGTGTCAGAAGCAGGTCAATGCAGTGTCAGTGCATAGATTCTGGTGTCTAATACCATTTTTAAAGACTTGTTTTTTTAGGTCAGTTATGTAAATTTGCTTATTCATTACATTGCATTAAATATTGCTTCAATGCAGTACATTTTTTTATGTCCCCATCATATATGTCTGAATATACTGGATGAAATACTGAACTTCTGACTTTTACAGATAGACATCATATTAACCCATTTTCTTTTAGCACAATATCACAATTAAGTGAACACAGGCTATAGTTAACAAGCTACAGTTAGTCCAAAATCAGACACTCTCTCTGTTTAAATCTAGATTAAAGACACATCTCTTTAGCCAAGCATTCACATAATCTCTCTCTTTACCTTCTACTCCAGTTATACCTGATCAAATGCACATTATTATTCTTTTCTTGAAATAAATATGCTAATTATTCTCTATCTGCTTATCTGTTTCTGTAAATAGAGATTACACAAGCTTCAGTCTGAATCCAGCCACTTACGAAGATTTGAGATGACCGAACACCTGAGAAGAGAAGACAACAACATGCAAAACTACTGTGAAGTTGTTTGTTTAATATTCATTGTATTCTATGTCTGCATGTTTTTGCCAAGTACTTTTATTTTGATGTTGCATCCTCCAAGAAGGAGGGTCATGTAATGTGAAGGGAAGTGAGGGAAAGAGGAGTAGAGTAGAGTGTGGCGGTCATGGAGACTAGTGTTGCTCTCCTCCTCAGTTCTAGGACTTTGCTCAATAAAAGTTACTAGCTGTCGATATTTTCAAGTCCATCGTCTTTATACCCACGGCCAGCTAAAACCCCACGCCTTACACTACCTTAACCAACATACTACACTACATTTTCCTTACATTACTCTCATTTAGATCACAACATATAATCATTGCTGTTAATCATGTTCACCATTTCTGTTTGAAAACATGTCATTAACTAAAGCCCGGCTCACACTGTGCGATTTTGGCCACGATTTGGTCGTCTGGGACAAATTTTGAAAATCCTAAAAGATTCCTATAATCCTAGGCTAAAATCCGTAGTCTTTGATCGTTAGTTTGACATGTTCACGGACAGCCGATTAATGGCCGTTGCGATCAAATTTCACCTCCGACGAAATTCTGGCAGTGTCAGAAGATTTGGCGCACAGTCCTGCAGTGTGACTACCCCTGCGACGAATATCAAACTGTCTCCATTTTTCAAGGCAAGCTATGAGCAGAATTAATGCTAGAGAATTATTCTATCAGCCATAAACTCCGGCGCTCCCGTCCTCCGCTCACGGAATTCATCTGATATGTTTCTTTTTTATATAAACACTGGTTGCGCTGCTGTTTTCATGTGCGTGTGTATGAATACATACACTATTCTTCTTAAACATGCCGGTATTGCCACCGTTCATATACTTTTCATGACAGCCAACATTTCGGTGCCGCGTGCAATGCAGATCGCAGTCACTGGACATGTACGGGTTGATAATGTAAAACTTCGGACAAGTTTTCTTGCGCGCACCCGTTTTTAACTCGTCTTGACTGTTGTACAGTCTGACATTAATGACAACCGAGATCCCATAGTGTGACATGATCATCATGTTCGTACAGTCTGACAAGTACAATCCTAAAGGACTTTTAAAAAAATCGCACAGTGTGAGCCCGGCTTAACTGTATAATTTTTACTATCCTAGAACTGTACATTTCTGCCATAAGGACATCAGCTTTGCATAGTCACCACTCATAAATGATTTTTATTTTCTGAGATGCTGCTTTGCAATGATGTGTATCTTGAAAATCGCTATAGCAATAAATGTGAATTGAATTAAATTGAACGGGAATTTTAAACAATTTCACTACATCAAGCAGTATACAAAATATTTATATTTAAGATATTTGCATTTTTGGCAATGGGTGCTTCTAACTTCAATTATTTTTATTGCAATAAAAAAACAAAACAAACAGAGCCTACCAAATCTAACATTCACAGACTATTAGAGTTATGTTCGGCTTTGGCCATGTTTGACCATCTGAATTGGTCTATGTCCAGACTTTATCAATCTTTATACAGTTTCCTTATCAGTTACCAACCAATGAGCATCTTTGACATCTTACTTTCCACATTTATTTACCATTCCTTTTAAGCACTGATTAAATGATGGAATTTGCTGGTCTAATCTTTAAAATAACCTTTATGTAACCCTCTCTGGAGACCTACAAATCCCAGATCTATATACATTCCACATGCCTGTATGTGTTGTTTGTCTCAGCTCTGTTGATGATGATGATGATGACCTAATCACAGTTGTTTTTGTGGTTAGGAAACAATCGAGTTACAGCATCAGCTGTAGAAGTGGCTTCAGTTTTGCCAAAGCAACATTTATTCATTTGTATTTTGTTTATTATAAAAGAGTGAGAAAAGAAAAATTAGTAAATTATATGTTACAAGGAGATCAGTTTTACTGTATTTTGATTTGTTTTTATATGCGCTTCTGAAAAGTTAGCGGAATTAAGCTCATATTTTACCATTTCTAGGACACTATATAACTTCAGTTTCAGTAATGACAACAGTAGCTTACTTGACTGGTTCATATTCATCCTACATAATTTAATCTAGCAGACTGAAAACTTTAGCGTTACAGTAATCAAAAGCAAAGAAATCAAGTTTAGAAGTGAAGCACAGTTTTGTCGTGTTTCACCAAAAGTATTAGTAAATTGGATAATCTGTGTTTTCCCTCATTTATTCCCAGAATATACACGTATAGCCAAAAGGGTGTCGTTCTCGATATAATGTGACTTACTGGAAACCGCCATTATTGTAGAAAGTGGTCTGGTTTTACCTGTTGTGTGACCAGAAATCTTTTAACACTGACATGTTCAGCAATTTTAAGAATGAATAGTTTTCATTGTACATGTTTGGTCACATAAAGGCAAGTTTCCTGTAAGAATTGTAAAAGTGCGTGCAGGTCTGAAATGTCCAGAATTAGGAAAACATGCACGTTTTTCTCTGACAAGTCCATTCTGTCTATAAACCAACAACTGTCTTTTTAAAAAAAGCACAGACCATATCAAATCTAACATTCAAAGACATATATAAGCGGTGAATTAATAGTGGGTTATTTTATTTTCTCAATAGTGGGACTTCATCACTTTGATCACACTAGTAAATGAGTGTATGTAAGTGTATATTTAATGGGTCATTCCACCGAATGGGTGCCATTTCTGTCCCCAGGACATTATAGGTACAAACTGTCACGGCCCTGCTGGTGTGCCCTGGTTGGCCACCAGATGTCACTGTGTGTGTTAGCACATGGCTTATTGTTTGTTGTTTGTGCCATGTGCTCTCCTGTCTATTGTCTCACCCCACCCTCCTTGTTATCTCATTATTGTTTCATTTACTTCACCTGTGTCCTCCTCGTTTGGCTCCCCATATAGTCTCCTGGTGTCTGCAGTCCTGTGATGTTTCGTTGTTTAATGTCGGATGGTTCATGTCGTGTGTGAGTTCGTTTACATGTACTGTGGTCTCTGCCTGCCTGTTTTCCCCTTCGGGTGTTTTTGTTCTTTTGTTTCTCTTTTATTAAAAAGACCCATTTTCTCCTGCACTTGAGTCCTCGCCTCATCTCTCGACCCATCCCGTGACACAAACATGCATAAAATTTATCATAAAATACATTTTATTATTAAGCAAAGTGTCCTGCACATTAATCTAACTGCAAATTTAAAATATATAATTTTAAAAAATTATTAAAATTGACCTGAAAATATAGCATTTGAACATGTTCCCAGTGTCTAACGGTACATATTGTACACATGAAATATAATGTTTAAAATCCTTCAGAAATCATTTTTATTTTGCATTTTTCTGTACCTCCATATCCCATCTGTGCTTTAAAAACATTTATTTCAAAATAAATTTGCAATATTTTGGATAAAATACACATTTTAGTCGTGGCACCAGACGTCTATGTAATGTCAGGTTGACGTTGGACATGACGTCGGACAGACATTGCATTTTGGTTGAAAATGAAAATCGGGTTGACGTCAATATTTGACGTTGACTTAACATTGGATTTTGGTTGTACAACCTAAAAACAACAAAATCTCAACATCAGCTGACGTTGGTATTGGACATCAATTTAACATTAGACGTTGAATTTACGTTGAATTTTGATCACCCGACGTCGCAACCGAAATTTAACCAAATATCAACATCTTATGATGTTGTGTGCCTGTTGTGTGCCTGCTGGGCAGGTTTTCACTCAGTCCTGTTACCCTAACACATTCCCCCCTATAAAAAACTGGGAAAATTCCCCAAGCCACATTTTCAACATGATATTGCAACATCTTGATCTTCTGAAGGCAATGAAATTATCAAAAGCATGCGGTCTTATTTTCTTTTCTGTATATTTGATGATATTGTAACGGTGGCTGGGAGCGTCATTATAAATATACTGTCCTGTTACCTAAATTATTTCTTAGATGTTACTTGCTTATTTTAAAAATACAAATCTTTGGTGAATCACTATAATTTTCTGAGTATTCTCATAATATTAGCATGTACTCCATGTGGCTAGATTATATGTATTTGCTAATTTTATCCTAAAATCTCAATCCTGTTACTTTCAGTCCTGTTACTCATATACTCATTTATCCTATACTTATATATAGTAACTGAGTAAAAGTAACAGGAGTGAGTAGTGTCATCAGATTTATTAATGTAAATATTAGGCTACATCCATATTAATCTAGACAAACCATTTTTCTCAACGCTTTGGCCTTCTATCCACACTGAGACAATGCTTTTGCCCAGAGAAAACCTATGGTTGTTCCTGCATTTTTTGTTTAATATTACATTCCTGCAAGTATGACAGAAAATGTATGATTTCTGTCCTGTGGCAATTATGTATTAGACTCAGATATGGAATGGCGTTTGAGTGTGAGCTGCGCTATAAGAAAACAATATCCACAGAAAAACTGAAAAGAAATTATTTAAGTTATTATTTTTAATTTCATATTTCTTTCATTATTTATATGTTATCTTATAACCTGTCCTCTACCCCTAAACACAGCCCTAACAAAAACCTCTGCAGATCACTAGATTTAAATAGAAACATGATTTGGCCTTTTTTAGCAGCGAGGTCAGCTCACTAGTTGATGTTCAACACTTTCACTATATCAGTGTGGGCATTAATACCTCAGATATGTAGTCAAACCTGTATACTAATATAATGGATACTCCTTCCTGTTAACCATTTCATTCCTGTTACTAATGAGTTTTTTTTCTTTAAAAAATAAAGTTAAACCACTACTTTTTAAATTAAGTTTGTTCCATAATTTATCCCATTGTTTAATAAATTGCATCATAGAAAATTGATAAGCTTGAGGTTTGAGTAGCCTTTAAAATGAAAAAAATGGTGTTGTATACTTTAGAAAAATACACTTGTAGATAAATAGTGATTTTTTTTTTAATGATAAAAATAATGTTTTTTGACCATGAAACGGACAATTTCTTTAAAATATAAACACCTGCCTGAGGGGGAAGTGAAGGAATTTGTTGACTTTTAAAAGACATTACAGTGTTTGGGAACAGGACTGAGAACAATGCATCCATCTTCCACTTAAAAAACGGGTAAAAAATTAAATAAAGTCACCTGAGACGGACCAATAAAGATTTTGAATAGTTAAACGTGTATTACTAGATTTAGTCTTTTTTTTTTAAAAAGAGTTTTTTGAAGAGTTTTGGAAGCAAATGGCACCCATTCAGTGCATGATACGTGTATGAATTAAATTATGAAGAATGACAGATTAGAGATGAATTTTTCTCTGTTTTATATGCTTTCTGCAAGCAGTTTCAAAATTGACTTTAGTAAAAAGTTGTGTGGACATGTCCCACCCACAGTAACCTCAGAATAAGCTTTTTGATTTTTTTTGCAGGAAAAAAAAAAAGATTCAGCAATAAACGTAATAGGGGTGGGCAGAGAACTTCGCATAAATGCGGCGGTACTTGCTCCACATCTCATGAGGAACCCGACAGTTGTGGAAAGACCAGAAGTACCAGAATACAAGTATGAAGTTCAACACAGCTTTGAGTGTTGCCGGAGCCATACTTCTCAACATAGCAGGTAACATCTTTAACGTGAAAAAATTTGATGCAAGTTTAATAGCATTTGTTTGACTTAAAAACTGACCAGCACAACACACTTGACTGAATTTATGTTTCTCATGATTGTAAAAAACCTTTTGATCTAGAGACTTATGGTTAAATGCTTGAAATTGGTTTTGTAGATTAATATAAGTTGTGCATTTGTATTAATTTCTTTACAAATGCAAAATTTCCGTATATATGTATTTTAATGGATGTGAATTCCTTCAGTACTGTTTAAAAAGCCTCTCTTGGATGCAGCTCAGAATGTGCAGAACTTGAACGGGTCATGACTTTGAAGAAGCTAAAAGATAGTTTTGATTTGTTTAATATTTTGGTTTCTATATAAACCCCATGCTTTGTTTTAATAGATTTGATGGAGAATAGTGATAATAGATCATTAATAGTGACTGTTTATTATATTACTGTTTTGCTATTGTGAATACTGTATATTTTTATTTCAGTAATAAAAGTTATATTCAAAAAATTGCTATAGCTAGATAAATTTTTCATAGGTTGATTGCTAAATTGATCTCAACGACAATAGTGTCCTTATTTGAAATGATAAAATCTCTGAAATATGACAGTATTAATAATTTTTTTAATTTTTTTAACTGAAATAAAATAGAGCCATGGCATGATACACAAAAAGATTTTAATATTTAAATCATTTGATACATTGAAACTTAAGCATCCAGCATTCCATATTTGACAGAATCTTAACCATAACCATAGTAACCCAGACGTATTTCCTGTTCTGTAGCAGAAACACTATCAGTGTAAGCGCGATGTAAGCCTGCTGCTGCCACTGTAGTTAATTCTGCTAATTCACGCACACATGCTGCATGTGAAACCGATCCAGGCTAATTTAAACATAATTTCATGACTATGAAATAATATAACCAGGATTTTGGCTATAATCCATAAATACCATTATTCAGGTTAAAATATTATCCTGTTTACATGCCAAGACTGATGTTATAGACGAACCAGTTGTGGGTTGGTTTATAAACCAATTTATCAGCTTTGTCTGGATTCTTGTTTACTTGTTTATGTTGTCTACCCACACAGGTTCCCTCTGCCAGTTAGATGGTAAGTTGTCATAATGACCATAAAACTCTTGTTCCACACTGCAGAAAAATTACTTAGTATTTTAGTCTTGCTTTCTAGAATTTTTATTTTTTTGCTTAAAACAAGAAAAATATCCACCATTGGGTCAAGAAAAATAATCGCAATAAACTTAATTCAAAGACAATACAAGATTATTTTTTCTTACCCCATCGGCAGATACTGCATCTTTCCTCATTTTAAAACATGGCAAAAATTCTAAGTAAAAATCATTTTTGCAGTGCATGCAGAATGTCTCTTCTGTGTGTGAAGCATTTTATGAAGGAAATCTCACATCTTGCTTTCTCTCATCAGTATGTGGTCGAGCCCCCCTCAACAACAAGATTGTTGGAGGGGGGGATGCAAATGCAGGGGCTTGGCCATGGCAAGTCAGCATTCAATCACTCAGAAATGGTCATTTCTGTGGCGGGAGTCTAATCAATAAAGACTGGGTTTTGTCTGCAGCTCACTGCTTCCAAGAGTATGTCAAAAGCCTAAATAAAGCAGTTGTACAGATACAACTGTAGATTGATAATAGTGGGATTAAAGCAGATCTTCTCTATTTACAGAATCGATGCATCTAACGTTGTGATGTATTTCGGGCGTCAGCGTCAATTGGGCTTAAACCCTAATGAGACATACAGGACAGCGAGTCGGATCATTAATCATCCAAAATATAACTACTTGTATAGGTACGACAATGACATAGCACTGGTCCAGCTCTCCTCTTCTGTGACTTTCTCTGATTATATTAGGCCAGTTTGTCTGGCGGCAGCCGGTAGTGTATTTGGTGGAGGTACGGAGAGCTGGATCACTGGATGGGGACTTCGAAAGCCTGGAGGTGAGTGAAGATTTGCTTGCCAGTTAACTGAATACAAACAATAGTGTGAACCTCAACAATTTACCTAGAAGTGTTTTTTAAAAGCTGTACAATTTGTCCTCTGATCTGTGTCACAGGCACGCTTACTGATATACTGCAGGAGGTGCAGGTACCAATTGTGAGCAACAACGACTGTTATAATGCTTTTGCAGCGGTCACAACAATCACAAGCAATATGATTTGTGCTGGAGTGTTAAATGGGGGAGGTAAAAATTCATGTCAGGTAAGACATCCAGTCGTGCATTTTAATCCTTTTTTAATCCAAAGCAATTACAAAACAGTTTTTGGACACATGCAAACTTTACACTTGCAATCTAGTTGCTTAAGCCCAGTTTTTAACGACACTGATCATGAATTTATACACAATGACTGCTTTTTACTGCACCTGATCTGCAGAGGAAAGCATAGAGTTGCAGTGCAGACTATAGTATATCGATAGAGTGAACAATTAAAGGGATAGTTTACCCAAAATGAAAATGTAACTCACCCTCAGGCTATCCAAGATGTAGGTGATCTACATCTTGAAAGGCCTGCGGGTGAGTAAATTAACTGCAAATTTTCATTTTTGGATGAACTAACCTTTTAAAATTGTAAATGTATTAGCAACAACAAATGCTCCCTCCAGAGCACTCACTTTAAAGGGGTAGTTCACCCAAAAATGAAAATTTGATGTTTATCTGCTTACGACTTTGTTTCTTCAGTAGAACTCAAACGAAGATTTTTAACTCAAACCGTTGCAGTCTGTCAGTCATATAATGCCAGTCAATGGGCACAGAATCTTTGAGAGAGAAAAAAAACATGCACAGACAAATCCAAATTAAACTTTGCAGCTTGTGACGATACATTGATGTCCTAAGACACGAAACGATCGGTTTGTGCGAGAAACTGAACAGTATTTATATCATTTTTTACCTCTGATATACCGCAATGTTCAACTCTCCTGAGCTCATCCACAACATCCGGCGCGTGACGCGTCAACGGCTCTGGGACATAGATATATATATATATATACATAGATATATACATAGATCCTTATGTATCGCGGCCCATAGAAACCGTCGCTAATGAGGCATCTATGTATATATATCTATGTGCCAGAGCAGGTTGACGCGTCACGCACCGGATGTTGTGACAGTCGGACATTGAGGTTTATCAGAGGTAAAAAATTATATAAATGCTGTTCAGTTTCTCACACAAACCGATCGTTTCGTGTCTTAGGACATCAATGTATCGTCACAAGCCTCAAGGTTTAATTTGGATTTGTCTGTGCATGTTTTTTTTTTCTCCCAAAGATTCTGTGCCCATTGACTGGCATTATATGACTAACAGACTGCAACGGTTTGAGTTAAAAACCTTCGTTTGTGTTCTACTGAAGAAACAAAGTCACCTACATCTTGGATGCCCTGGGGGTAAGCAGATAAATACCAAATTTTCATTTTTGGGTGAACTATCCCTTTAAGAACATAAGGATGCTCATTTTCAATTCACTCATAATCTGTGCAAACTGTGCCAATAAGGACATTCACACCACTGCGGTCATGCTTATTGTGCACAAGAGCTTACAAAAATTAACCAAGGTTTTTACTTCACATTTTAAAAAATACACAAAAAAACCATGGTTACTATAGTTAAACCATGGCAACCACAAATTAACCAAGGTTTTGCTGCACTAACCATAGTTTAAAGGGATACTCCACCCCAAAATGAAAATTTTGTCATTAATCACTTACCCCCATGTCGTTCCAAACCTGTAAAATCTTCGTTTGTCTTCGGAACACAATTTAAGATATTTTGGATGAAAACCGGGAGGCTTGTGACTGTCCCATTGACTGCCAAACAATTAACACTGTCAAGGCCCAGATTGCAGTTTCTCCTATTCATAAGTAATAGGAGTGAACCGTCTTTGTATATCTATAGCCTTTGGCAATACTTACCTGAAGCAATGTAATTAAAATGCAGCAATGCATACCTGAAGAAATGTAATAAAAATGTTGCCACAGTATTGAACACGAAACATTTGAACATGTGTCAGCATGATTTTATTTAAAGTGTAATTTGATTTTTTTTGGGGGGGGGGGGGTGCTCACATCCCATTTGTTTACATGGAGAGGACGCGGGGCCTATACTGCAGTCAGCCACCAGGAGGCCATCAAAATGTTTTGCCTTTCCTATTTTTATGATGTGCGCGGCACACTTGTATTTACCCAAAGCTGAAAATGTTTTATCTTTCAGTAACAAGAGAAAAATGCTCAGTGCTCCCACTGCAAACAACTGAAAATATATATTGGCCTCAGAAAAAAAAAAAAAAAACGCTTTGGTGGACACAGCTGGAATACTTTTACTTCTGTCTGTAACAGTTGCTTGCTGTACATTGTCAGAGATATAAATGCTGAATGTTTGTCAATACAGGGAGACTCTGGAGGTCCAGTGGTCAGTAGGAACAGCTCCCTGTGGATTCAGTCTGGCATTGTGAGTTTTGGATACGATCCATGTGATAACCCTAAATATCCCAGTGTGTTTGCCAGAGTTTCTCAGTACCAGGATTGGATCACCTCTAACATAGGCAGCAACCCACCTGGATTTGTCAAATACCACAACAGTGGATTCAGAAGTTCGCTCAACCTCCTTTTATTTTCAGTGTCTCTCACGTTCTCCGCCATTCCTTTCACCTTCTATCTCTCTTCCTAAAGATTGTTTGAACAGTTATTCTCAGGGTTCTTTGATGAAGAGCACAGTTGTGTTGTACACGCTCTCGTGAATAGGTGAAAAGGGCAGTTATATTGTTATTTTTGTCATTTATTCTTTATCTTTCTAAAAATGTACTATTCTTGAAAATACTCTTCTTGACATTATAAGAGCATGCACTAATGAAGTTCAGCTTGCTTGTGCCCTCTGAGATTCAGGATGTTTGATTGATCAATATTGATTTTTTTATAACTATACTGATTATTTGTATGTTTATATGTTTAATAACTGGTATAACTGATATAGGGTCTGAAAGGGAAAAATGTAAGCAACTTAGCTACCTCAGTATGCTTCCTCAGATTTGATGGTGAACTTTTGAAATCAGAAATTTCCCTGATGAAAGTTATAACTGAAACTGATGTATGTGTGCTTGATGCATGAAAACAAACCTCATTGTTCTCATATGCGTGCACATTTGAGCTTCCATTTATATTTAATGTGCATAAGACAAAATATAAAAATGCAAAAATTACTTTTTAAGTTGAAATAAAATTGTAAGGACTAAAAAGTACAGTTTTTTTTTTCTTCAGAAATGTATTGAAGTGAAAGTACATTTACATTTAGTTATTTAGCAGACGATTTTATCCAAAGGAGGACAATAGAAGCAATCAAAACCAACCAAAGAGCAATAATATGTAAGTGCTGTGACAAGTCTTGGTTAGCCTAACGCAGTATACATAGCACGTTTTTTTTTTTTATAATAAGTAGATGGAATAGAAAAAGAATAGGGAATGCTAGTGTTAGAGGGTCATTTTTTTAAATAAAAATAAAACAAGTCAAAAGAATAGATAATGCTAGTATTAGAGGGTCATTATTTATAATAAATAAAAAGAGAACAATAAGATAGAATAGACAAAGCATAGAGAATGGTAGTGTTAGAGGCTCTTTTTTTTTCTTTTTAAATAAAACAAGTAGTTAGAATAGAAGTAGAATGGAGAGTGCAAGTGTTAGAGGGTCAAGAGTTTTTTGTTTTTTATCTTTTTATTGGGGAATCCAACAATCCAATAAACATTGTAACATACATCTTATGATTCCACATGACAAACAAAAAGAGAAAATAAGAAAGAAGACCAACATACGAAGCACCAGAGCAAAAAGATATTAGAAAAAGGGGGAAAAAATTATAAATAAATAAAAATAACAAAACTTTTCCCTTAACACCCTCCCCACCCTAGGAACTTAAACCATACCATATTAATGGGACAGTCAACACCACAAATCTACTCGAACTGTGCTATCCAGGTAATGGAGAAGGGGAAACCAATTCTTATTAAAGGAGTCCAGTTTGTTTGACAAAATAAACCGAATTCTTTCCAAATGTAATAACTTCATTTCTTCCAACCACATTTTAACAGATGGGATTTCAGTCTTTTTCCAAAACCTTAATACAAGTTTTTTTTTTGTTTTCTTTTTGCAACAATAGGCCCATAGGACAATAACTGTTGTTGACTTTTTTTAATGAAGTAAGTTTTTCTGAGATTCTGAGTATCACCAAGAGTGGGTCAGGCTCCAATTCAGTATGAAACATATCAGATAGAATTTGAAATACATTAGTCCAAAATGGAATTAACTTGGGGCAAAGAACATAACTGTGCAGGAGAGTGGCTTCCTCAATCTGACACTTATCACATAGTGGGGAGACTTTGTTTTAGCATAATGAAGACGGTGAAGGATCTTGAATTGGATAAGGCAATGCTTAGAATTGACGAAGCATTTATGAATATGCTGTAATGCATTAACCCATTGTTCCCATTGTGATCTTATCACATCTATATGTGGCAATAAGTGGTCAGGTAGGGGGAAGTTACCAATAATAATAATAAGAATCCTCTCAATCGAATACGCCACCTGGAATACACCAGGGGCCTGTTCCATAAAACAAGTTTACCAAATAAACCAGGCTTATTTCAGTAATTCTCACTTATTTTCACTTGATTTGGTTTCTGAAAGCAAAATTACCATAGCTCAAGCTCAGTCACTGTGGCAACTTATGCTGGCAAACTAACCTGGTCCGGAGCAGGCTAACTGTCCGGCTAAGCTGAGCTCCTCTAACACGGACCAATAGGAACGCATCGATATTACCACTGACTCTCTCACATACAATTAGTTGACTTTATTATTAGTCCAAAAATACAAGTATACAGAAAATATACCTTAAATAATCAAAAAAAAAAAAAAATAGGCTACAACCAACTGTATTTAATGTATTGTGCCCAAAATAGGCTAATGACATTTTAACATAGTTGCTACTTGCGTGTTTAGTTGATCAGCAGTTTCTAGCCATGCAGCCTTTCTCTCTGAATTTATGACAGCTGCACCTTTTATGGTTATTAGAACATTGAAACATTGCAATCTAAAATGGCTCTTTAAAGCATTAAAAACAGTAAATCAAAAGTTAAAAATCACTGAATTAAAAATTAAAATAAATAATACAAATCAGACTACATTTTAACTGATAAGAGGAACATACATTTAACTCATTTGAGCTAGTATGGCTGTATTAGCCAGCTTACATTTGATTTACAGTTACTGCTATCATAAAAATACACTTATAAGTAGGATTAAAATTCTATGTGTCACATTTAATGTCCAACAACAAATATTTTAGCAGAATGTATATTGTATTCGTAATTCTTGCGCTATTATTCTATTCTGCTCCGTCTGTGTAACGCGCAGCAGCGCTCGTTCACTCACGTAAGCCTCGCCCACTCCTGACAGCAAAATGGATATATTTGCATGACTTTCTAACATTTACAGATGAAAAATATACTTGTGACGTGTCAGTTATACACTGAGGAAAACATAACGTCTCAAATGCATTAAACAACACAAATATTTGCTGTTTGCCATGGTGGATCGATTTGATCCATGATCGACATTAAGGGCTGCTTAAGAATAAGCGTGCACATCAAATTATCCTGACTCACTGAACCTGGCTCGAATTAGTGAGATTGCGTGAACTTAAATTGTCGTTTATGAAACCGCTTTAGTCCCGACTGATTTGTTAGGTTATTTCAAGTCAGGTTTTGAACTTTAATCCCCGTTTTTCTTAGCGTCTTTTATGGAACAGGCCCCAGGGGCCTGTTCCATAAAACAAGTTTACCAAATAAGCCAGGCTTATTTCAGTAATTCTGACTTATTTTCACTTGATTTGGTTTCTGAAAGCAAAATTACCATAGCTCAAGCTCAGTCACTGTGGCAACTTATGCTGGCAAACTAACCTGGGGTCCGTTCTTCGTACGTTGCTTATTACGTCCGAGATCAAATGACACATCCAAGATGATATGATCCAGCTACTCGTTATCTGGCTAATTCTGTTCTTCGAACGCACCTGTTGTAGATAACTGTGTGCTCATGCACTGGTTTAAAAGGGGATATGTATCGATAGTAGGAACACTGATCAGCAACGCTGTTATTGGTTGCCCACGATGGCCAAAGAGCGCGCCCACTTTTTCTCAGCGGCAGAACAAGAACTCTTGATGGAGGGCTATGGCGAATTCCAGAATTTAATAAAAACGCCAGGGAACACCTCAAAGTCTGCAAAAGCCAGGAGAGAGGGTTGGCAAAAAGTTGCAGAAAAATTAAATGCGTAAGTAGTGACTGTGTTGGATGTTTTCAATCAGTTATTACAGTATATGTACATTTTTAAAATTTTCATAATTACTTTAATCTTTTATATTAGAGCCACCACAGGACCCACTAGAAATTGGGAACAAGTAAAGGTGAAATACAAGAATATTCTACAAAATGGTAATATTAACTACATGTTGTTCTTAGTATTTTTTTTTTTTCTAATTTTCTTTATTTTAAACGACTGTGAAATGATGTGCTTGTTTATATCAGCAACTAGGAAAAAGGCAGAGCAAAAAAAAACAGGCGGTGGTCCTGCACCCCCACGTCACACCCTGGCAGAAGAGCTGGCCCTTGGGTTAAATGTGAACCGACCCAATATTCAGGGCATCCCTGGGAGCAGCTCTTCCTTAGATCCACAGCCAGGAAGCAGTAGCAGCAGCACCTTCATTACTGGTAAAGAGGCTTTTAATTCTCTTTGTATAGGCTACTGTAAAATAATTGGTAGCTACTGTAAGATTCAGGAACTAAAGATGGCAGGTGCTGGTGTCTTTATTCCACATGGAAGTTCCATCATATACAAATGAACACCTCTTCCTTTGTAAATGCCCTTAGCTTTATATTCTCCATTACTGCCACCTAGTGGACTAAATAACATCCCACTCATTACATCCCTTTTCCTTAGACAAAATTGATTAACATCACATAATTTACCACAATTCACACCAGATAGCTCCCACAATAAAACAATCCATTTCACCCTTTACAACATACTCTACATATTTTTTTTTTTTTTTTTTTTTTTTACAAGTCCAGTCTAACAGGTGGTTTTCTCACACGATTAGATCTCCGTAAGATTGGACTATCAGTCTTTGGAACAGAAGAATCAAGTTCAGAGTACTGTTCAGGGAGCTGAACTTCAGAAGAAGGAGACACAGCAATAGAGGGCCTTTCATCAGACTGCATTTCAGGAGATGGCATCTCATCCAAGGATGACAGTTCTATATTTGACTTACACATTTCTGCAGACTTGAGCAAACTCCGCCGATTTCTTCGTAATATCCTTGCCATTCAACTGGAAAAGATCAGTTCCTACTTTTTGCCATGGTTGAGTAGGCACCTCAGCTATCAGCATGGGTTCTTTTGCTTGTTTATAATGATGACTCAAACAAATCTCACACTTATTGATTAATTCCTCAATGTGCATATTAATTCCAGGCCAATAAACAGCTTGTCTTGCTCTTCGCTTGCATTTTTCAAAGCCTAGATGCCCTTCATGTATGCGATAAAGCATGTCTGGACGCATGGACACTGGAATGACAATTCGATTTCTTCGTAATAGCATGCCATTACACACACTAAGTTCTGCCCTCATTGGAAAATACTGCGGGCACTTGCCTTTGATCCAGCCTTGCTGCAGAAGAACAATCACTCTCTGCAACTCCACATCTTTAGCAGTTTCCTCCACAATAAGTTTCAGTATCTCATCCGAAAATGGCAAAGAAGAAACCACCGTACTCACATGTCCTTCCAGTTCTTCCATGGTACAACTGTTCTCTGACATTACCGTTGCTCGAGACAATGCATCAGCCACAATGATATATTTCCCAGGTGTATACACTAGATTAAGATCATATTTTTGTAATTTCATCATCATACGCTGAATTCTGGGAGACATGTCATTTAAGTTCTTGTGGATTATCGAGATCAATGGTTTATGATCGGTCTCTACTGTAAAAGTAGGTAATTCATACACATATCTGTGGAATTTCTCACAACCAAATACTAACCCCAAGGTTTCTTTTTCAATCTGAGAATAACACTTTTCAGTTTCTGTCATAGATCGAGAAGCATAGGCAACAGGTCTCCAGGACTCTCCAACGGCCTGGAGAAGCACAGCTCCTAGTCCGTCCTGTGAGGCATCTGTAGAGATCTTAATTGGATGAGTGTGATCAAAAAAACCAAGACAGGTTCAGTAGTCAAGATCTCCTTTAACTTCTTCCATTCTTGATCATGTAAAGAAGACCACATAAACTCTTTGTCCTTTTGTAACAACTCTCTCATGTGCGTGGTTTTGGCTGATAGATTTGGCAGAAATTTTCCGAGAAAATTAACCGTACCTAAAGCACGTAGAACCCCTTTCTTATCACTAGGTGGAGACATATCCAGCAAGGCTTGTACCTTAGCCGGATCCGGTTCCACGCCTTTGGCAGACAACTTGTCACCCAAGAAAGTTATTTCTGCGACTCCAAACTGACACTTGTTCTTGTTCAACTTTAAATCGTGGACTCGAATTCTTTCCATCAGTTTTAATAGTCGCTGATTATGTTGTTCAAGGGTAGAACCCCACACCACAAGATCGTCAATATATACACAAACACCTTCAAGACCTTCAATCAATGTTTCCATTGCTCTATGAAAGATTTCAGGAGCTGACTTAATCCCAAATGGAAGACGCTGAAAACAATATCTTCCAAAGGGAGTATTAAAAGTGCAATATTTGCTACTCTCAGAATTCAATCGAATCTGCCAGAAACCATGAGATGCATCCAATTTACTAAAAAAATTTGCACCGGACATTTCACTAAGAATCTCCTCACGTGTGGAAAAGCAGAAAAGGGTCGTTCATATGTCTCATTCTTCTTTGACAAACAATGAGCATCAAATTTTTCCAATACCTTGTCCAGTTTCTTCTTGTCCGTCTCATCTTCAAAGATAAAGGTGTTATAAACTTCCACAGTGTCAACTCCAGCAATCGTAAGTAACATGGCAATCTTTCTTTCATCCGCAGCTTCCGTTTGTCCAATGGCTGCAACATACAACTCAAACTGTTGTTTGAAAGTCCTCCAGTTTGCATCAACATTTCCACACAACTTCAGTGAAACAGGTGGTTTAATTGCATCCATGTCGGTCTTCTTACCCCACTTCTGGTACCATGTAAGATTCAGGAAATCATAAATAACAAAAGGAACTAAAGATGGCAGGTGCTGAGGCCTGTTCCATAAAACAAGTTTACCAAATAAGCCAGGCTTATTTCAGTAATTCTGACTTATTTTCACTTGATTTGGTTTCTGAAAGCAAAATTACCATAGCTCAAGCTCAGTCACTGTGGCAACTTATGCTGGCAAACTAACCTGGTCAGAGGCAGGCTAACTGTCAGGCTAAGCTGAGCTCCTATAATACTGACCAATAGGAATGCATCGATATTACCACTGACTCTCTCACATACAATTAGTTGACTTCATTATTAGTCCAAAAATAAAAGTATACAGAAAATACACCTTAAATAACCAAATAAATAAAAAATAGGCTACAACCGACTGTATTTAATGTATTGTGCCCAAAATGTAGGCTAATGACATTTTAACATAGTTGCTACTTGCGCGTTTAGTTGATCAGCGGTTTCTAGCCATGCAGCCTTTCTCTCTGAATTTATGACAGCTGCACCTTTTATGGTTATTAGAACATTAAAACATTGCAATCTAAAATGTCTCTTTAAAGCATTAAAAACACTAAATCAAAAGTTAAAATCACTGAATTAAAAAATAAAATAAATAATAGAAATCAGACTGCATTTTAACTGATAAGAGGAACACACATTTAACTCATTTGAGCTAGTATGGCTGTATTAGCCAGCTTACATCTGATTTACAGTTACTGCTATCATAAAAATACACTTATATGTAGGATTGAAATTCTATGTGTCACATTTAATGTCCAACAACAAATATTTTAGTAGAATGTATATTGTATTCGGAATTCTTGCGCTATTATTCTATTCTGCTCCATCTGTGTAGCGCGCATGCACTCAGCAGCGCTCGTTCACTCGCTAAGCCTCGCCCACTCCTGACAGCAAAATGGATATATTTGCATGACTTTCTAACATTTACAGATGAAAAATATACCAGTGACGTGTCAGTTATACACTGAGGAAAACATAACGTCTCAAATGCATTAAACAACACAAATATTTGCTGTTTGCCATGGTGGATCGATTTGATCCATGATCGACATTAAGGGCTGCTTAAGAATAAGCCTGCACATCAAATTATCCTGACTCACTGAACCTGGCTCGAATTAGTGAGATTGCGTGAACTTAAATTGTCGTTTATGAAACCGCTTTAGTCACGATTTATTTGTTAGGCTATTTCAAGTCAGGTTTTGGACTTTAATCCCCGCTTTTCTTAGCGTCTTTTATGGAACAGGCCCCAGGACAGAACAGCCCCATATAAGGGCACACAGGTTCGTTGCCAAAGACAGGGTGAGCATAAAAATATAAACAAGAATCACTTTATTCAAACAATTAATAGAAACAGTCAGTCAATACAATACATCACACAAGGTCTCAAATCACATCACACTACCAGTAACAAATTATTAAATGGAGATAGTCTAGTAAAGTGGTAGGTGGCCAACAGAGACCCTCAAATGTATACCCCACACTCTTGTGAAAAAGGCAAAATGTTAAGCACAGCACTCCATGTGAACACACCAGTACAGGGTACCATGGCCAACCCCTCCCACTTTGAAGACCTAAATCCATCCACACACACACACACACACACACAAAAAACAATACAAAAAGATCCAAAGTCAAATTCAATAACAGTTCACACAGAAACACCAAAGCACAAACAAACACAGCCACTGGCATGGAGGAGAATACAATGGCAAAGAGCAGCCAGATTACAGAAACTTAGCCTGCCAGCTAACTCACACGCAGACCAGCGCTATCCAGTGCCAGTGCCAGTGCCAGTGCTTCAAACAGAAATAAAAAACAAAACAACAGAATGGACCCAGGTGAGTTCCAGACAAAACTGTTAAAACTAACACCACAAAGACAAGACAAAACAAAACAAAACAGAGCAGTAGCGCAGTGTTACTCGACGGTCGTTAGGCTTCAAGTAAGATCACTGGAAACTCCTGGACGTGCAATCAACCTGCCTGACATTGAACAGAAAGAGTTACTCAAAACTTGTGTTAGATTTTGCTGTATTTGGTTGAGCAGTAGTTTGGGTGGCTCACCAATGTACTAGATTTCTCTAATACATAAAATAAGTAAGCTTGACCAAAGTTCCTGTGGGGAGAAGAATTTATTGAAGGTAGCAGTGATGTTAGCATGTCATCCTTCAAACAATCTTAAACCAAGGTACTGTCTGTGAGACTAGACCTTTATACCTGGTAACAAATGTGCTACAAACAACACAATAACACCCCATGGAGAGCCAATGATAGTGTAACCTTATGATGACCTGACAGGACCCCATGGAGAGCCCATGATCCATTGTCCTGATGTTGACCTAAGAGGCTAATTATATGGGCCATTTGGTTCACACTTTTAGGCTAATTGTATGGGCCATTCGGTTCACACTTTAGAACAGTTCATACAGCTGGCTATAGTTGATTCAAATACATTTGACTAAAGTTAATTAAAAACAAATAATCGTTCACTTGTTAAAAACAAACAATAAACTACATACATACCAAAGAAATGGTGCAATGCTGCAATGCACATGGTCGCTCACCACGCAGGATTACAGCTACTTGCAGCCCATGACTGAAAACAAACAAGATAATAAGCCTCTCCATTGAACAGGCAAAAGGCATCTTTAAAGGGGTGGTTTACTGTTTTTTTTTCTAGGCTTGATTGTGTTTATGGGGTGCAGTCTAACATGTGTTCATGCTTCGTTTTTTTAAAAACGCATTATTTTTCATATAATTTACCTTTATTCCACACCGCTCTGTCCCTTCTCTGACAAAAAAAACAAACAAACGCCTCGATTACTTCCGTTTTTATGAAGCCCCTCCCTCAGAAATACGTGCTGAGCTCTGATTGGTTAGCTGGCTCAGTGTGTTGTGAGTCGCTAAACCGCCGAGCGTGCGTCTAAATGTCCCGCCCCTTCAGCTCAGCGGCATGTGTTCCAGTTGTATTGTAAACGATGATTTATAACAATATAGAAACGTCTTGATTGACGGCCCGATTGAGACGCAGAGGATATCAGTGGAGAGGATCGCGCAGAACCTGTGCAAGCACGGCTCTTAATGGTATGTTTGTTTGTTGTCTCATACTTTTAGATACGCTGTTATTATGCTACTGCTTATGTTAGCTTTTAATATACGGTTTTATTCTGATTAAAGCTTTAATACAGTACGGCAACCGCACACGCGTCCATGTATAACGCTTCTCATAACAGTTTGTTGGAGAGAGAGAGATGCAGAGAAGGCGACGCAAGGAACAGTATTAAGAACGGCTGCTTTAGAACATTGATTTTTAAACTTGTGAATCCATTAGAATCGTTAGAAGACAGAATTGCGATTCATATATGAATAGATTTTTAGGTGCACCCCTAGTTCTCTCTTCCTCTTCTCTAAAGCAGCGCAGCATGGCCTCGCCCCCTTCTTACATGTTCCCGAGGGCAGAGTTTATCTGGGTCAATGACGTGTAAGACCCGGGAAGTAGTTCGTTGTGGTCCCTTACCAGCCATTTTTGTAGGCATTAAATTTCCAGAATTTTAAAAGATGATATCTCTGTTTGCATTGAACTTTCAGCGCTGCAACTTTGCAGGTGTTGTTTATGCTCAAACAGCAACATTACACACTAACTAACGTTAAAAAAGTGAAATTGCAATAAACCACCCCTTTAAAACAGGGACTAACCTGAAAACTGGCCAACAGCCAGCACGCATAACAGACAGGAGGATAACCCAACTGCTAGCACTCAATTCAATGCGCCACATGTCACAAAGGGGCGGTAACAACGATAATGCATCCCAAGCAGCCAAACACTTCCCTCTTTTATAGTCACCACACAGGCACTAATAGGCTCGTAAAACTTAAATGACTAACCAATCATAGTGAAGTAATAACACTGATTGGTTCACCTGGTTGGATGACGCCAGCCAATCATACTGGGGCTATACCTCACTGCTACATAGTTGGCGAAGTCTTGCATAATAATGAATTATAAAGTGTAGATATTAAGTGACTAACACTATATCCAAGTCTCAAAAGTTCATCAAACTCAGTAGGATGAACCTCGTCCAAACAGGAAACATGCTTCCTCACATAGTCCCTAATCTGTAAATACCTGAAAAAAATTATGAGCGCCGCTCACGTTCTTAGGGTTCCGGTATTCTGTCACACTCTGCTACTGTGTTGGAGACGATACCAGACGATCAAGACAAGGAAACACAGGGCTAAAGAACACTAAGTAATTACTAAAACACAGCTGGAACAAATTAACATAATTGGAACTAAACGAGGACAGGAAACAGGAAGGACCAAATAAGGGCATAAGGGAGCACAAGGGGAACAAAACACAAGACAAAACACAACACAAGCCTGACAGAAATGCAGGGCTCTAACTCTTCCTACCAAAGAAATAGGAAGGGACCTCCAAAACTGAATACTATTTTGTAATTTGGTCACAAGAGGGGGAAAATTAGCTTTAAATAATGACTGCGAAATCTCGAAGCTTTATAGGCACTCACTCTTAGACCAGTTTATCCTGTACCCTGAAAATTTGCCAAAATGAGATATACAGTACTTTCTAGAACAGATGGGATGGTAGACTGGGTTTTGGTAATGTATAACAAGATATCGGCATATAGTGAGATTTTACTTGAGGTATTTTTTGTGCTATGTCCATATATACAGTATATTGGGATCAGAACGGATAGTATTTGCTATAGCCTCAAGGGCTGAAGCAAAAATAAAGGAGATAGACAGCAACCTTGTCTCGAGCCTCTATGTAGTTGAAACATTGGAGAGAGCAATCTATTATTAAGAATTCTAGCACATATTTTTTTGCCATCACCTCACCAATTAATACTAGCACTTACCTATTCTATTCTATTTGTTTTGGTCTAATTTATTTATAAAAAATTTAAAAAAATGTTGCTATGCGCACTGTGCTAGACTAACTGAGACTTGTCACAACACTTGTATATTGTTGGTCTGTTTGCTTCTACTTTTTAAGTCGCTTTGGATAAAAGCATCTGCCAAATGACTAAATGTAAATGTTATTAGGGCATTACTGCAGGCAGTTTTTTTTTCCATAGATGTATCTAACCATTCGAGACAGATCCTGGCCTTGGGGTGGGTACCGGACTCCTTCCTCTTCCTCAAAACCTTCCACATCGATTTTGCGAGAGAGCCCATTCTCCCTCCAGCCGTCCTCGTCAGCCCCATTCAATGGGCTCTGGAAGAACAGATCCATGTCGCCACCCTAACCGTGCCTGCTCCGCTGGGAGGCCCAGAAGGGAAGACCTATGTGCCCACCTCCTTACGATCCACCCTTCTGGGCTCCATTCACGCTTCCCCGGCTCTGGACATCCAGGCAGCCAGCGTACTCTCTCGCTCCTCCAAGCTCGGTACTGGTGGCCCAGTATGGCCCGGGATGTCTCCTAGTATGTCCGCGGCTGCTCAGTCTGTAACATCTCCAAGTCACCCACCTGCCGGAAAGTTGGTACCCCTACCAATCTCTCGTCGTCCGTGGTCCCACGTCGGAGTCGACTTTGTGACCAATCTCCCCAACTCCGAGGGATTTACCGGTACTCTTTTTGCAGTGGAAAGGTTCTCTAAGGCCTGCAGGTTAACTCTCTGGGGTCGACTGTCTCGCCAGCAAGACGAGCTAATTTTTTTTCTTATCAGTGCGAAAGACACTAAAAATACTCGATTTTGTTCATAGAGATAAGTGTTATACATCAATTGAAATTTTGAAGTGTCTATTTTTTTATTGGGTACACTCACAATAAAAACAAAATGTTGTGGTTTTGGAAAATAAAGAAAACAAACAGGGTGCGCTCTCTGTCTTCTCCGTCTCCGCGAACTGCTTTAGAAACACGTAACACGTAATTAACTGTAACTCAGCAAATACTCAACACAGAGACACTGGAGTTATATCTATAGAAAGCTTGAAGTGTCTACTTAAAAAAAATGTTCTGTGATGTAAAAAGTAATCCGTATGAAACCAACACCGTCTAACTCATTATCTCTAATGCAATCCCACCCCCTCGCGGCTCATGCCGTTCATATGTAAATATCCACGTGAGCCGTGTGCACATGTAAACACCCAACATAAACAAAGAGTGAGGAGATCGTTCATCGCGGCTACTGTTCATTTCTGGAAGAAGATGCGCTGAGTAAAGGCAGAATTTCCGTTTGTCTCACGTGGATATTTAGAATTTGAAAAGCACGATCGGCTCGTAGGTGTAGTCGCATTAGAGATAATGAGCTCAGACAAGAAAAAGTGGACATGGCGTTGGTTTCATACGGATTACTTTATCAGATACATATACAGGTGCTGGTCATATAATTAGAATATCATCAAAAAGTTGATTTATTTCACTAATTCCATTCAAAAAGTGAAACGTATATTATATTCATTCATTACACACAGACTGATATATTTCAAATGTTTATTTCTTTTAATTTTTATGATTATAACTGACAACTAAGGAAAATCCCAAATTCAGTATCTCAGAAAATTTGAATATTGTGAAAAGGTTCAATATTGAAGACACCTGGTGCCACACTCTAAAATCAGCTAATTAACTCAAAACACCTGCAAAGGCCTTTAAATGGTCTCTCAGTCTAGTTCTGTAGGCTACACAATCAAGGGGAAGACTGCTGACTTGACAGTTGTCCAAAAGACGACCATTGACACGTTGCACAAAGAGGGCAAGACACAAAAGGTCATTGCAAAAGAGGCTGGCTGTTCACAGAGCTCTGTGTCCAAGCACATTAATAGACAGACAAAGGGAAGGAAAAGATATGGTAGAAAAAAGTGTACAAGCAATAGGGATAACCGCACCCTGGAGAGGATTGTGAAATAAACCCATTCAAAAATGTGGGGGAGATTCACAAAGAGTGGACTGCAGCTGGAGTCAGTGCTTCAAGAACCACTACGCACAGACGTATGCAAGACATGGGATTCAGCTGTCGCATTCCTTGAGTCAAGCCACTCTTGAACAACAGACAGCGTCTCGCCTGGGCTAAAGACAAAAAGGACTGGACTGCTGCTGAGTGGTCCAAAGTTATGTTCTCTGATGAAAGTAAATTTTGCATTTCCTTTGGAAATCAGGGTCCCAGAGTCTGGAGGAAGAGAGGAGAGGCACACAATCCACGTTGCTTGAGGTCCAGTGTAAAGTTTCCACAGTCAGTGATGGTTTGGGGTGCCATGTCATCTGCTGGTGTTGGCCCACTGTGTTTTCTGAGGTCCAAGGTCAATGCAGCCGTATACCAGGAAGTTTTAGAGCACTTCATGCTTCCTGCTGCTGACCAACTTTATGGAGATGCAGATTTCATTTTCCAACATGACTTGGCACCTGCACACAGTGCCAAAGCAACCAGTATCTGGTTTAAGGACCATGGTATCCCTGTTCTTAATTGGCCAGCAAACTCGCCTGACCTTAACCTTGTGAAGAGGAAGATGCGATATGCCAAACGCAACAATGCAGAAGAGCTGAAGGCCACTATCAGAGTAACCTGGGCTCTCATATAACACCTGAGCAGTGCCACAGACTGATCGACTCCATGCCACGCCGCATTGCTGCAGTAATTCAGGCAAAAGGAGCCCCGACTAAGTATTGAGTGCTGTACATGCTCATACTTTTCATGTTCATACTTTTCAGTTGGCCAAGATTTCTAAAAACCCTTTCTTTGTATTGGTCTTAAGTAATATTCAAATTTCAAGAGTTACTGAATTTGGGATTTTCCTTAGTTGTCAGTTATAATCATCAAAATTAAAAGAAATAAATATTTGAAATATACCAGTCTGTGTGTAATGAATGAATATAATATACAAGTTTCACTTTTTGAATGGAATTAGTGAAATAAATCAACTTTTTGATGATATTCTAATTATATGACCAGCCCTTTATTTCTCATGTCTGCGGGGCAAGTATTCGCTGAGATTCAGGTTGTTTTATTTACATGTCTGTGAAAAGAGTGACAGAGACTGAAATAGCAGAGGGCGCACCTTGTTTGTTTCCTTTATTTTACGGTCTTCGACCCCAGAAGGTGAATGTACGCAGAACGAGCAACCTGAGGTGCAACATCAAAGTCTACATGACTGACTTTCATTTGTGAGAGCAAGGTAAGAATAATGTTTGCCCAAAACCTTATCACTGTTTGTGAAATAAAAAAATAATAATAGTCAGGCGTTGGTTTAAAATAGAATTGTTATATAAATTGCTTTGAATTAAAGCATTTACCAGATGTACACATGTAAAATTGATTGCACTTTCTGACTGTGTTGCATGTTTATTTTGTTGTGTTCTATTTTGGTTACGTTTTCACACTGTTTGCACAATCTCCTGTGTTTAGTGCCTGTCTCCTCTATTGCAATGTGTAGTTGTTATTCTCCTGAGTTTA
This sequence comes from Onychostoma macrolepis, assembly GCF_012432095.1. Taxonomy (NCBI): domain Eukaryota; kingdom Metazoa; phylum Chordata; class Actinopteri; order Cypriniformes; family Cyprinidae; genus Onychostoma; species Onychostoma macrolepis. The sequence goes on along the minus strand of NC_081157.1, from coordinate 8,692,643 downwards.
CAGTTTGTAGACTTACAATAAATACAGTTTTTATTCTCCATCTCCTGTTGTGAGTTTACTACAGGAATAAATAAAATAACAGGCAAAACACAGCTCACATTTATGGTACTGTAAAACAAGTCATCATAAATGTTATCTTAAGTGCATAAACCTACTTTCCCAAAATAGGCATTCCTTACACATGAAGACTTATGAATCAGGTTAATAATTAATCTGTGGATGGTTGCATAAACTTCACAGACTAGTCTGAAAATATTAGTCATCTGATTTTTTTCTAGAAGACTGGTCATAACTTTTTTAATTCAGTTATGAATAGGTAGATTGGTGTCATTTGAATCTGAAAAGTAAGACTGATTACTGCTAGTTGAGCAAACTTGTTCTTAAAATCCATTCACAGTCCATTCAAACCTATTTCTGAATATCAGACAAAAAATGACTGAGCTACAGCCGTTTGAAGGTGATAGAGTCAGCAGTTAATTCTGAGAAAAACCGAGTTATAGCTTTCTGAAGATTCCAAAGCATAGCAAGCAACGTTGCATATTTTCCTCCTATTCTTTTCTTAATAATAATTACTACATTGTTTATCACAATATAGCTATTTTTATTTTATCTTTGTTATTAAAAATAAAAACAAAGATACAAATAAACAGTAGTTTAATCAAGAGCAGCGAGTAATTCCATCTTTTCTTTTAATGTTTGATTAACATTGAGACAGATTTATATTAGGACCTACTGTGATGCATGGATCTAATATAATGTCACATCAGATTTTCCCCCAAACATTAACTAAGTGTCATGTCAGACATAACATGTTATGTCTGTGTGAATCTCGCAAAGACATATTTCGCAATAATGTACTTTATAGGGAGATTGCGTGCTCTCGGAAAGGCGCGTATTATGCACACAATTTGCAAATGTCAGTCAGCGCAATCTTTTTTCTTTTCATCAGCATGGGTTTGAAAATCATATTTCACTGATTTGGAATCATGTCATCGATAATTCGATATGAATATTCACAAAGCTAGAATGCTGCACTTTGCAACAATAGACTTACAACTTGTGGTGAGAAGCAGCAGCAGTCGTCCAGAAGTGAGCAGAGAAAAAGGTACTCATCTCAGAAAACATACAAATAAAGATCATTTTAGATGTTTAAATACTATTTGGAGCATTGGACCGACTGAAAAAAAAACAATAAAAACCATCATAGACATTCTAATGGTTTCCACTACAAATACCATTACAAACATTAAAAACCATAAACTTTTAACCATTAAAAAATGGTTTTCTATAGTGTGTTTTGGGACATATTCCATTAGGATTTAGTAGTTTTAACAAGCCATCAACAGAGCCACCAATAATACCAGTAGAGACCAACAGGGTCCATTACAGTTTCCATTAAAACCAATACAAGTCCCATTTTAACCAGTAAAACCATTACAAATTCTGTAATGGATTCTACAGTTTTTTCAGTAGGGATGGGATCGCTAGAAGAGGACAGAGAACTTATTTTCATGAAAACCTCAAATTCGACCAAAACTGACATTTTTCACTTTGGCCTGTAGCTCAAAATTAGACTGTGCACATTCTGACTCATTTTGCCAGCACGCCACGGATCACATATGTTCACACTAAGCCTGAGCATCTCCCAAAGATTCTCGTATTTTTTGCTGAAACTGGAAAACTGGCCAAATGATTCTGGTGCAGCAAGCATTTCTATCAAATCCTCTGTCACTGGCATGTCTCCAGAATACTATTCCATGCATTCTTTCCACATTGGAGCAGCGACCTCAGTGGCAACACCAGGTATATTAAATGAAACAAACAAGATCCCTGGCCGTTGGTCTTCACAAGTATATCACAATCTCAGTGACCTCTGTCAAGCCCAAGCCTACCTCAGCTCTTCCCAATCTTAGGGTGTCCTAATCACTCGGCCTACATATAACTGAGATGATACCCCCACACTGAGTTTCCTGGCCACCAACACAAGACATCCATATCAGATTACCTGACTTTCATCCCCTTCCCCTTCCCCTTCATCCCTAACATTCTATTCCGTAAAATGTTTCTTTAACATTCTTGGTTGTGGCGTGGTCCTTGCTCGTGAAAATAATATAATTAATAATTAGTGCCACCTAATTTTTTTGAAGGGGCACCATGACTGTATTACTGTGGTGTTTTTATTTTATTTAGTATTGTGTGAGCAGGCCAGGTTCAAATTCTGATCTTATATCTTTTTTTATTAATTTTTTTTAATATTAAACTTGCATCCCACTTCATGGGCTCTGCCTTTCAGAATAAGTAGGGCTGGGGAGTCAAACTCAGTTCCTGGAGGGCCACAGCCCTGCAGACTTTAGCTTCAACCCTAATTAAACATTTGAATTCCAAGGTTCATGTTAATTAATCTTAAAATGTTTCAGAAAATATTGCTGTTTATTTGCTGCGGGTGTACGAAATTAACATTTTAATGAGCTATTGCTGCTTTTGACTCTAATGCTTGTGGAAATTTACTATTTTCCTAATTCATGGTTTCCATTGGTTTAAAGGGGTCATATGACGTTGCTAAAAAGAACATTATTTTGTGTATTTGGTGTAATGCAATGTGTTTACGCAGTTTAAGGTTCAAAAAACACATTTTCCACATACTGTACATGATTGTTGCCCCTCTATGCTCCACCTTTCTGAAACGCGTCGATTTTTACAAAGCTCATTGTTCTGAGAAGCGAGGCGTTCTCTGATTGGCCAGCTATCCAGTGCGTTGTGATTGGCCGAGTACCTCAAGTGTGAGATGGAAATGTTATGCCTCTTACCGTATTGTGATGCCGTGTCCTGGTGCAACGACACAAAAACAAAAGGTGTTTGTTGCATCCAGTGGGGACATAATTACTGATTATAATGACTTATACTTTCTTTTTACATGTCGCGTTGCATCGCGCCGCATAAACATTACCATGTCTGCATTTGTGATTGGAGAAATGACAAACAACAAGCGCTACTCTACACTGCTCAAAACTCGCTTTTGAATAGTCAGTGGCAAATTCTTTAAATAAGAAAACGTACTTACGTTTAACAGAAGCATCAGACTGTCCTCGCAAAGTTGGAATTGCCCCACTTTATAGAAACAGCCTTTGTGCACAGCTGACTTTGTAGGCTACTCTTCCAGGTTCAGGAAATAGTCCTCCGTAAAATGCGCTGCACACACTCTAATATTTGGGTTGAACTGTTCTGGAACAGTGTTGTAAATACAACTTAACCACTGATTTCTAGTTGTGTCCTCTTTTGGAAGTCCAAACAAAGTACTTTCATTTTCACAATGAAACACAGCGTCTCCAGGACATGGTGCCGGAGGCAGCAACAATACTACAGCGAGAATACTAGTTCTGCCTTCTTTCATTGCATATACGTTTGGGCGGTGTTTTGCGAATCTTCCCACACCGGGGTGTGTTTGAATGAGCCGTTTTAGGGGAGCGTGGTCGAGTTTTATAAAGAATATCTCTTTGGTTTTGAGACTTTAGTCTTTGCAACTTCAGCTGCAGCTGTGCCTTCGTGACTCAATTGACTAACAAATAGGCATGCTTGACCGCTTAGTGCATCAGTGTACTGCACCTGTTAATTCACAGCCAGCCAGCCCCCTTGGTCAGCTCAGGGGGAAGTTGCATACACATGTAAAGACTGTCTTAAGAACTTTTTCAGATTCAAATTACACCAATCTACCTTTTCGTAACTGAATTTTAAAAAGTTATGACCAGTCTTGGAAAAAAAATTAGATGAATAACTTTTTTTAAACTAGTCCCCAGGACTTCCGGTTTGGGGTGATGGCGTAGACATGTGTTGAGTCTTGCTCCCGCATCTTTTTATTCTATAACTGTCTAAAAACCCTGCGACATATTTCTGTTTCACTACTAATTGGACAATATTGTTGTTGTACACAAATCTGAATTGAATTATGGCAGCTAAATCAGCAAAACAAGGCAAAAAGGATCAGAAAGTTGAGGCGTGCGGAGATGACGGTAAAGATGTTAGCATGGCAGTGATCGGTAACCTCCTGGAGGAAGACCAGGCTGCTCTCTCTGCAGACTTTAAAACCACTGTTTCGACACTCGAGGTAAAGCTGGACCAAAATCAAGCTATGGTGACGGAACACGCCTCGAAAATTACTTAGATCGAGACCCACACAAATTCACAGGATGAGCGCACACATGCCTTAGAAACTACATGTGCTATGTTAACAGAGAGCAACGCTAAACTGCTTGCCAAAGTCGTGGATCTCGAGTCCCGTAGCCGGCGTAATAACATAAGAATTATTGGACTACCTGAATCCATTGAAGGACCTCGGCCCTCTGTCTTCTTCTCTGAGCTACTCGCAGAAGTGTTTGGCGACGGAGTTCTGGAATCTCCGCTGGAATGTGATAGAGTGCATCAGTCACTGTCAGACAAACCGAGGCCAGGACAGAGACCAAGGCCTGTTATTGTCCGGCTTCACAAGTTTCAACAAAAAGAAAAGATCATCCGCGAGGTTAGAGCGAAGAGGGGAAAGCTTTACTACCATGACACTCCTATTGCTATCTACGAGGACTACGCTCCGGAGGTGCTGAAACAACGTTCTAAGTACAAAGAAGTGCTGTCCGAATTTTACAAACTGGGCCTAAAACCAGCGCTGTTAGTTTTAGGCTAACAGGCTAACTATCATAACGAAGGAGGGAAATCGTAGAAGACTTACATCGGTCGCTGAAGTCAAGGACTACATTGCATCTTTACATTCTGCTGAGGACTAAACCCAAAGCGTCTAATGCGGTAATTTGTGGCTGGTTCGGTTAATGATTCAAGATGCAGCATTTGTAAAATGTATCGATTCCTATACAGACTTAAGTGGCTGACTAGTTATCGCTTGGATTGTTCAACTGAATATGCCTATGTTCTGTCAGTTCTGGATTTATAGATACCTTTCATTAGGCATTATTGATGGGCTGTGTGCACCGTCGTGTTCACTTTATTAGTTTTTGCAAGCAAAATAATCTTTCAATGGGGTAAGCAAAATAATCTTGTTTTCTGTGTGAAATAAGATTATTTTGCTTACCCATATTTTGGCTGGAAACTAGACCAAAAAAAAAATCTAAGTTAGAAAAGTATTTTTTTGCAGTGTAAGTACCTTGAGAGCTATAGAGAGCAGAGCAGACGGCTCCTTATGCTTTTGAATTGCTCTTGCAGTATTTGATGTCATACGACGATCGGTCTGCGCAACACTCTTCTGAATCATTGCTGGATCTTAGTCTTGTTTGAGAGTGTTCCGTGACTGACAATATTATAGACAAATTAGATGCATTATGTCCTTAATAATATCTGTTTAGTGTGTTTAGTGACACAGAATAAATGGGTTACTGTTCAACTTATTGTTTTACTTTTTGCATTAGCATTGATTTACTTTCCACAAGGACCAGGAACAAGGAAATGTTGACCTGGAAATACTGCCTCTGCTTATATCTATCATGGCATCAAGCTTACAAGATGCATTCGTACATGTACAGTGTCATAAATTAATCAATCATTCACTTCAGTGACAATTATGCTGAGGTCAAGAGGTCTTTTAATGTCATACAATTCCCAGTGTTCAGTAATGTGGTTTAATCAATGTACTTGAAAGTGGATTTGAACTGGATTACAAATTCAAAGCTGTGTTTCCATTCACGTGTTAAAATGAATAGATGTGGATATTAAATAGAAATGCATTGAAAATAATACTGAAGACAAGGATAAAAAGAAAAACTTGATTAAAATGTAAATGCACAAAAACATGCAGTGTATACATAAGAACATAACAGAATGATTGCTATTTCAGGATCTGGTTGCATGGTCAAATCAAAGTGTCATATAGAGAGCTACGTTTATACAGAAAGAAAAAAGTTCATACATTTTCGAAACCACTTGTCCTATGTAGGGTCACAGTGCCTATCGCACTGTCTCGAGCCATGAACTGGGAAACACCCAGCACAGAAAGCCAGTTCATCAAAGGGGGAACATACATACACACACACACACACACACTTATGGACAATTTAGTCTCAATTTCACCTGTGCCTTTGGATTGTGGGGGGAAACTGGAGCATATTCAGAAATGATTAATACATTCTACAGGTGACATTTTTCAGAAAAGTAAGCTCAGTAACAGTCAGGATCAAAAGACCATTCATTCTGAATCACGATTGCTTTAACTCTTCGTTCGCTTGTGTCACTGTGCTCTGGAAGATTTTCTTTGTTTTTTTCATGGCTGTTACTACAAGTGCCAAGGAAGCTCAGGAACACAGGTATGAATACGATGCCATGGACAGCCCCAAACAGAATGACTAAGAACATGATCTTGAAGAAGGTCCTGAAGATGTAGCTTTTGGCAGCCGCGAGCACCACCACACCTGCGATAGTGGACACGGCACCCTGAACGATCGGATAGCCCAGTTTATTGATGGCATCCATGGCTTTTTCATTAGCTGAGGATTTTTCACTTGACACAAAAGCATAGGATATGTGAGCAGAGAAGTCAACAGAAAATCCGATACAAATAACAAGAATTATCATAGACACAGCATCTAAACTAACATCCCATAATGCCATGAAACCAGCCACTCCCACAATGACAGATGCGATGGAAAATGTCACCCAGAGAGAGCAGAGAGGGTTTGGGATCAGCAGGAGGGAAATAACTAACATCGCACATGTAGCAACCACTAAGTTTTGGATTGTATTACTGATGATGACAGCAAATTGGTCGAAATAGATGAATGCAGGGTGGTACACAATCAGATCAATGGGTGTCTGCAACTTCCCACATTTTTCTGCGGTTTCTCTAAATGCATTCAGCATGTTCTTCTCATCGATCGATGTGCGGATGTTCGCAGTCTGAATGAACATACGTGATGCATGAATTTGGTTGTTAGTGAAATTAACATCTTGACTAAATCCAAACTGAGTAAGAAATGCAGTTAAACGGCTTTTGAATTGCATTTCATTGTATAAATCGAAACTAGCATTCAGCCCAAACTGCATGTATGCACTCAGCCAAGAAACAGGCGTAATGCCTGAATGTGCCATTGTCAGATTTTGAAAATTTTCCAAACACAAGTCAAGACTTTTGCGAGCAGTTAGGTTCCAGTATTGAAAGTCTTCATCCTTTATAACTAACATGACATTGGGACCAAAGGCAGAGAAGAATTCATCTTCTTTGTCATAGTAACTACCAACATAAGAGCCATCTTCCGCTAAATTTTTCACATCTAGACCTTCCTGTATTTGGAAGCACCCGTAGATACTGACTGCCAAATACCCGGCGTAGATCAGACACACGAGTGCCTTAACCCACACTCTTGTCAGAAACGGGCCGTAATAGTTTTTAAAGAATGAATCCATTGGCATTTCAAATTCCTTATGTGTGTCTTCATCATACGCCCCACCAACACAACAACCTCTACCATCACCAGTGGCTTCTGGGACTTTCATGCAGGTCAGCCAATGTCTGTTGCCTTTCTCTCGCCTTCCGTTCAGTGCGAGACATGCGCCAAAGAAGGTAATGTTGAAGATGTAGCAGAACAGAAGAGCTGTGCTGGTGTACAAGCAGAAGGACTGAACTGAGCGGAAGGGTGTCGCAAGGCCGACGTAGAAAGCCAGCACATCCGTCAGCGTGGTGATCGTTATGGACACGCCGGCCTCCTTATATGTGTCTGCTAAGCGAACCTCAACGTCTTTATCAACTTCAGTCTTCTGCCAGCAGGAGATCATAATGAACATATCGTCAACACCAACACCTGGACAACAACAGAGCCTGTTAACATCAGCTGTGAGATGCCTACTAGGTGAGGAAATAAATGAAAGTTACCGAGAATCAGAAAGGGGGCTGTTTGCACGGTCATGGCAAATGGCATCCCGCAGAACAGCAGCAGTCCAAAACTGGCCAACACGGCCATACCAGCAGAGAGGACGCCCAACGCAGCCACCCACACCTTCGTCCTGACACAGTCTAACCTGTGGAAGGACACAAGATGAATAACATAGCTAGTGATAGAAATGTGCTAATGTGATTTTTAATTCTTTACAATACCTTAAACAAGACAGAACTGAAATGGTAATGGCCAGGACATATGTAACAGAGAAAAGGGGGATGATAGAGTCTGAATTGTTCTCAAACTCATTCTGTCTTGATATCGATGTAAAGAAAGACACATGGACCTGTAAAAATTCAACACAAATGAGTGTTCATTATAGTTTCTGTGAAGAATTAGTTAGGATATAGCACAGTGATTAATTAACTAGGAAAAACCATTACAGAACATGAATAGCCTGCAGAAAAATCAAGGAAATGTACATAGATTTGGTTCATTTTCTCAAAATTTTGGAACTGTTGTCAAAATGACTTTTGGTGCTTTAGTTTAAGTTATTGGAGATTATTTGATTAATGACACTTGAGGTACTTTTACACACACACACACACACACACACACACACACACACACACAAACAATCAGGTCATCAGGTGTTTGTATACATGTAGATATAGATCATAACTCGCAATAATTTCTTTTGCTTACCGATTTCTGTTCTGTAGAATTTGAGAGGAGTTTTAGAAAGCCATCAAGCCAGTAACGGGTTTCCTTTGTCTTCTTCTCATCTAAGAAGTAAAAAAGCCTGACTGCTCTGGCACTGGTGAGTTCTGAACTATCCAGCTTTACACCACCAATGGTTGTTCCCAAAAACATGTCATCATTCATCGGATATGTTATGTTTGAAGAAACAATTTCAGTAGCATTGTAATTTATAATGTCTAAAATTGCATTTGATATGCACCTTCCCTTTGTTTTGACACAGAGATTTTCAAAAGTGTTTCCTCTAGTTATACTTTTCACTTGTCTGTCTAGCTCTATAATGTCGTTAAAAGCTGCTTCGGTTAATATATTTTCTCCTTGCAAGCCTGTGATGATCAAAGAGGCATAAGTGCCTTCAGACGCAAGCCGTAACTCAGAAAACTCTTCAGATTGTGGGAAATTTTCCACCACAATTGCCCTCTCCAACTTGGCAGGTCCATTCACAGGTGTAAACTGGTCTTCAATATCATTTGCCTCCCTCTCCTGAAGAAAAACAAAACCTGCTCCAAGGGCAGCAGCGACATATAAAGATAATAAAAGAAACACACATGGATGTCTACCAACAACACAGCCAAGTTTTTCAAAGGCCAGAGACAGAGGTCGTTCGATGCAGTCTGTTTTGCACTTCGCCATCCTCCATACACTTCAACAGTTTACGGTGAATCTCTTGCTCTTACGGTGAAGCCCCAGACACATCCTCCTTCTATAATGACTCAGTGTTGTCATAACATATTTATAGGCTGAATACTTATAACTCATTTGTTAATTTTTAACAAAATAAGGTTACTCATTTACAAACGTCTTTGTTTGCACCTGCCCTGTGTATCACTTCCAGAAACTGTACGATTAATTAATGGGACATTTTCAATCTTAGGGGACTGTCATTAAATAAATAATTACCTACAACACCCCTGGAATTCCTCCATCAAGGGATATTTGATAGAGCTCAAAACCTGTGTCAGGATTATGGACTGTCTGTGTTGTGTTTTTGCTCCCCTTGACCTAGTTTCTCGCGTGTGTCATGCCCTTATTTGGTCCTTCCTGTTACTGTTCGTCTTGGTTCCCATTTGATTCAGCTGTGTTTCCCCAATTATCTTGTTTGGTTCTAAGTATTTAAGCCCTGTGCTTGCCTGTGTTCCCTGTTCGGTATTGTGAATGTCTTCATGAATGTAAACTTCAACGTGCTACGTATTTGTCTCCTGCCTGCCCTGTGTTTGGAATATTAAAGACTGTTCTTGTGAATTCTCCTGCGTCTCCACATTCCTTGCTCCAATGCAGTAACAGAAGTGTGACAACCTGCACTAGCCAGTGCAGATTCACTTTTACAATGAGGGCAAAAGACATGGGTCCAGTAAAGAAAAAAACAGAGACACTTTATTTTATAATACAAACATTCATTCAATTAAAAAACAAGTAAAAAATTCCAATCATCCACATGAATGCGCTTTAACTCATCAAGGCAATAGAATCTGAGATTACATAACTAAACACACAATTACAAAAAGAAAACAAATTTAAACAATATCTTTCCTGCAGAAATGAAAGGCGCAAGAGGATTCCCCCTTTAAAATCACACTGTCTCACACAACATGACAACAGAAAAACAATGAACAGAAACTACTCTATGCAATAGTTGTAAGGATTTCACAACCTTTATCCAAGTGTTTAAAATTAAGTGGTTGTAAGGGAAACAGGTCAATTTAGCTCAAAGGGAATCATTTATGATTTTATAGGGAATTTGGACCGAATCACTGTTTTACGGCTGATCACGGTGTCGGCAGCATTTCACATATAACATCAACTCTGCACTGGATATTAAAATCCAAAATATAGTGAAAACACTATTAATAAGCACAGTAACAAGATCGGCAGTTTAAGACATTAACTTGTAAGCACAAAATACAAGACACTTCTCTTTTCAATACAAATAAGACTTTATTGGATATATCTAAGACATGTAATCTAATCTATCACATAATCACATGCATTCACACATTCACACGTTGCAGGAAGAGAGAAAGTGAGGAAAGAATGAGTTTAAGAGAATGAAAATGTGAAATCCCAAGCTTATAGCAATATGTGCAATTGCATATAGACCTGAACAACCAATCACTTAATTAACCCTCGCATTGAGTTTCTCAATGAGGTTAAAATTTATATTAAATGCACCAGTTCAGCTAGAATCTGGAGTTGTATTACTTGCTTTGCTTGTTTAGGGGATTCCCTTGTTGAAGTTGTTGCAGGAAAGGGGGTTTTCCGAGGTTGCTGATTGGTTGGAAGTTCAGTAGTCGTTGAAGTGATGTCTTGGGAAGCATTTTAAATGCATTTTGCACCTTTATATATCATGTTAGTTAATCTATAATGGGTGATGGGCAAATTAGCCTAATGTTCTATTAGGGTCATTCTATGGAAATGTCCGTTTTTCTGTCCCTAGCCTTTACAGAAATATTACACTTTTTCTTTATGTTTTAAAATGAAACAATATGGTATTTGAACAATTACACGTTCTTGAGCCATTAATGTGGCAATAATTGTTTTTTATTTAATTATATAGAATTCCAAGCACCACAAAACTGCTCACCCCCACAGTCATGTACAGAGGAAAAGTGCTTTGTTTTGAGGTCCAAAACAGGTTTTTCTACCATTTAAAATACAATAATGAATTCATAACTATCAAATATATGATGTAAATGACATTTCATATGAAGCTTTTAGTTGAAGTCACTGGTATGACCTGCTTTATTGTTAGGGAATTGTAAAAAACTAGAATTCAAATGGATTAACCTACTTAATTTAGTGAGTATACCATGATTGACAAAATGTGGTTTGATACCTTGCAAAAAGCCATTTTGTAAAATGCATTTTTCATGAAAATTGTCTTGTTTTCAGAAAAAACATGTCAAAATTAAGTGAGTTTTTAAGTGAGATGCATTATGTCCTTAATAATATCTGTTTAGTGTGTTTAGTGACACAGAATAAATGGGTTACTGTTCAACTTATTGTTTTACTTTTTGCATTAGCATTGATTTACTTTCCACAAGGACCAGGAACAAGGAAATGTTGACCTGGAAATACTGCCTCTGCTTATATCTATCATGGCATCAAGCTTACAAGATGCATTCGTACATGTACAGTGTCATAAATTAATCAATCATTCACTTCAGTGACAATTATGCTGAGGTCAAGGTCTTTTAATGTCATACAATTCCCAGTATTCAGTAATGAGGTTTAATCAATGTACTTGAAAGTGGATTTGAACTGGATTACAAATTCAAAGTTGTGTTTCCTTCGACGTGTTAAAATGAATAGATGTAGATATTAAATAGAAATGCATTGAAAATAATACTGAAGACAAGGATAAAAAGAAAAAGAAAAACTTGATTAAAATGTAAATGCACAAAAACATGCAGTGTATACATAAGAACATAACAGAATGATTGCTATTTCAGGATCTGGTTGCATGGTCAAATCAAAGTGTCATATAGAGAGCTAAGTTCATACAGAAAGAAAAAAGTTCATACATTTTCGAAACCACTTGTCCTATGTAGGGTCACAGTGCCTATCGCACTGTCTCGAGCCATGAACTGGGAAACACCCAGCACAGAAAGCCAGTTCATCAAAGGGGGAACATACATACACACACACACACACACACACACACACACACACACTTATGGACAATTTAGTCTCAATTTCACCTGTGCCTTTGGATTGTGGGGGGAAACTGGAGCATATTCAGAAATGATTAATACATTCTACAGGTGACATTTTTCAGAAAAGTAAGCTCAGTAACAGTCAGGATCAAAAGACCATTCATTCTGAATCACGATTGCTTTAACTCTTCGTTCGCTTGTGTCACTGTGCTCTGGAAGATTTTCTTTGTTTTTTTCATGGCTGTTACTACAAGTGCCAAGGAAGCTCAGGAACACAGGTATGAATACGATGCCATGGACAGCCCCAAACAGAATGACTAAGAACATGATCTTGAAGAAGGTCCTGAAGATGTAGCTTTTGGCAGCCGCGAGCACCACCACACCTGCGATAGTGGACACGGCACCCTGAACGATCGGATAGCCCAGTTTATTGATGGCATCCATGGCTTTTTCATTAGCTGAGGATTTTTTTACTTGACACAAAAGCATAGGATATGTGAGCAGAGAAGAAACTAGAAACTTACAAAAAGCCATTTTGTAAAATGCATTTTTCATGAAAATTGTCTTGTTTTCAGAAAAAACATGTCAAAATTAAGTGAGTTTTTGCTTGAAACAATCAAAATAATCTGCCAATGGGGTAAGAAAAATAATCTTATATCAAACAGAAATCCGTCTTTTTACTTAAGTACCATGTATGGGTGTCATGCCTTAAAATATTTTTATATGACTGACTTTGTATTTAACATGAATTTAATAAAAACACTTTCACTGTATGAAATAAAATGAAATTGTATAAATTTCATTTTATAACACTTTCATTGTACAGAAACACAGCAAAGGAAATTTACATTACATTATCAAAGAATATTATAATTTCATTATCAAGACTTCAGTCTCAAAAACTTCCATTATAATTGCTGAAGCTGTTTGGTTGGAAATGGATATCTTACATCATACTCACTTCTGCACTTTGTTGTTTCTGATGAGAGAATTCGGCCGGGAATTCAGTCAGCGAGCGCACGCCCTGAGCTCATCTGAATGCCTCTGACTGGCCATTGCATTCATAAGCTCAAAAGAATCATGTGTGATTGGTTATCAGTGTTGGGCAGTAACTAGTTACTAATAAGATTTCAGTAATAATATTACAGTTACTTTCCATAAAACAGCTTAGTTACTTTTGATGCCTCAACCCCGCTGATTTAAAATCTAACAATCAAATAATCACTAGATTTATTTTCATAATTTTCATGACTCGCACGTGCTTGTGATGTCCCCAGTGCAGCAGGCAAGCTTGGAATATGGAAAAGCTTACATTCAGCAGATAGAAATATTGCATTATATTGATTTTGTCAGAAAAAAAGATCTGTTGTGCAAGTTGTGGCTTTACTTTACTCTGGCATTACATCCTTCTGATCAGCATGTGGTACATTATATTAATATAATTAAAAATATTTTTAGAAAATTAAACTGTTTCTTACAAACTCATGTGATTTGATAAAATACGGAAATATGGGTAACAGAAAAATTACTTCAAGCTACACATGACAATTAATGAGATGAATACAACACTGAATGCCACTATCAATCACTATTGAGTGTTTGTAATAACTTCTGACTGCGATCCAATGTGGATTTTGGTCAAATGATGAGGCAGAAATATGTTATTAGTAACATTCTAGAAGAATTTTATCTGGAAGATACACAGTTACTTCTGTGAGGCGTGAAGAAAAAGTAATGTAACTAGTGTAACTAATTACTGTTGCCAGAAAGTAATAAGTAAAGTAGCAATATTACTTTTGAAAGGAGTAACTAGTAATGAATAGTATATTACATTCTTTGAGTAACTAGCCCAACACTGTTGGTTATAATGCACAGAGCTGTAAACAGAGATGGGCACAAATACATCAAAATGTATTTAAAATAGGGGTGTCAACGTTAACGCGTTAACGCATGTGATTAATCAAAAACATTTAATGCATTAATAATTTTTTAACGCACATTAATCCACAAGGATCCAGCAGCTGTTCAAGTGGACATTGGTCAGGTATGGACGCAGCAAGAATATTATTTGCACTTAAACAAGGCCCACGATCGTTAGGTAATCATATTCGAGAATGTATAGCCATCGCAAACTATTCTGATTTACCGGACTGTGTTCTGATAGAGATTTCCGTGTTCATCACTTGCTCAGTTTATGGATTATGCTTTGTTGAATGTTGGCTCTCTATTCACTGTGGGTGTCGCGGAGGAGGAACGCGACACCGCATCTAAGACTGAAATGGTGGCCACAACAACCGGTCACGTCATTACTGCCATTCATGAGCCAAGTCAAGTTCAAGTTCAAGTTCATTTTATTTGTATAGCACATTTACAACAGCCACCAGGCTGACCAAAGTGCTTTACAGAAAAGCAAGATTATAGCCTACCACATACACAGAAAACAAACCCGACAGAATTTAATACAACAATTAAAAAATAAAACTGGCCATAGCACAGTAGTCAATACACTAAGGAAAACAAATATGTTTTTAGCAGAGACTTAAAAACAGACAGAGAAGAGGCCATTCTAATCTCTAAAGGCAGGGTATTCCAAAGTCGAGGCCCTGCCACTGCAAAAGCACGCTCACCTCTACGCTTAAGCCTAACGTGAGGGACTACCAACAAAGCCTGGTCACAGGATCGTAGGCTTCTTGACGGAGAGTAGAGATGAAGAAGTTCAGAGAGGTAGATAGGGGCTAGATTGTGTAGGGATTCATATACATAGAGGAGAATTTTAAAGTCTATTCTCTGACAGACCGGTAACCAGTGTAAGGATTTAAGAACTGGAGTGATGTGCTCATGTTTATGACACTTTAAGAGAAGTCTGGCTGTAGCATTTTGAACAAGCTGAAGACGCGCAATTTGAGACTTAGATATACCGCAATATAAAGAGTTGCAGTAATCTAGACGAGATGTAACAAAAGCGTGAACAGCCATTTCGAGAGTTTTAGGAGTGAGAAAATGTTTAATTTTGGACAGTAAACGAAGCTGATAAAAACTGGATCCAATAACAGAGGAAATATGTTTATCAAATTTTAAATGCTGGTCAACAAGAACTCCTAGGTTCCGCACCCGTGAGGATCTAAAAACGCATAAACTTTCTAACTCAGGGCTTATACACTGAGAGTTTTCATTTGGGCCAAAAACAATTACCTCGGTCTTGTCTTCGTTTAGGAAGAGGAAATTTTGGGCTAGCCATGATTTTACCTCCTCTAAACATTGCAGAAGAGAGGTAATCGCAGTGGAATTGTTTTTTTTTTATTGGTAGATATATTTGAGTATCATCTGCATAGAAGTGAAAAGACATACCATGTTTACGTAGAATTGAGCCCAGAGGTAGGATGTAAAGAGAAAATAGAGAAGGAGATAAGATAGAGCCTTGTGGAAGGCCACAGGTCAGAGGTGCAGAAGAAGAAGTAAATTACCCAGCTTCACTAAAAACTTTCTGTCAGACAGGTAAGATTGAAACCATTTCAGGACGTTAGCTTTTAGACCTACCCAAGACTCCAATCTGGATAACAGTGAGGAGTGGTCTACAGTATCAAAAGCGGCCGATAAATCTAAAAGGATAAGAACCACAGAGTCTCCGGAATCAGTAGAGAGGTAAATACCGTTTAACACTCTCAACAGGGCGGACTCAGTGCTGTGAGCAGACTTAAAACCAGATTGAAAAACCTCATGAATACAATTTCTTGACAGAAAACTTTGAAGTTGATTCAGCACAATTTTCTCCAAAACATTTGAAATGAAAGGCAAGACAGAAGTTGGCCGAAAAATTTTTTGGACAGAGGAATCCAGTGAAGGCTTCTTGAGCAGAGGAGTGACTGTAGCGACTTTGAGATTGGCAGGAACAGAGCCAGTTTGGAGACACTTATTAATAAGAGACACCAGACCTGGCCCAATCGAATTGATAATTAATTTTAAAAATCTCGGGTGAATGATATCGCTAGAACAGAATGAAGGTTTAAGCTTGCCAATCACCTCCTTCAATTCCTGAAGATTGATAGGTTCAAAAGCATCAAAAAAGGCAGAGGCAGATGACATGATTGGAGAGACAGTTACAGTTAAAGTGGGGCAGACGCAAAGTCTTAAGTTAGTAATTTTGTCACTGAAATATCTCAAGAAGCTTTCACAGAGAGCAACAGAGGCAACAGGTAAAGTGTTAACAGAAGGATTTGTGACAGATTGAATAATTGAAAACAATACCTTAGGTTTAGAGTGATTAGTTTAAATTAGATTAGAAAAATATGCAGCTTTTGCAGACTTAGCTGCAGTCTGATAAGATGTAAGAGAGTCTCTGAGCATTTGAAGAGAGATATGCAGCCTGTCCTTTTTCCATTTTCGTTCTGCCTTTCTACAATTTTGTCTTAAGAGACGAGTGTCAGAGTTTTGCCATAGTTCAAATTTTGATTTGCGCTTGTGTGGCTTAAGGGGGGCAGTTGCATTTGCTACCTTATGCCAGGCAGAATTCATAAGGCTAAGATGTTGATCAGCATCCAAGTCAGATAATGATTGATCCAAGTGCAACTGTGAGCAGCATTCAGCAAAGTTGAAATTTGTGCTAAACTGAGGAGAGTATAATCGAGACAGAGTTGCAGGTGTAGTAGAAATCTGAGAGAGATCTGGAAGAGTCATTGAAAATAATATGGGCTTATGGTCCGAGATCATAAAATCTGAGAGCACAATGTCAGTCACATCAAGTCCATACGACAGTACAAGAGCCAACGTATGGCCCTGAATATGAGTAGAGTCGCTGATCCACTGAGATAGATTAAAAGCATCAATAAGATTAAGAAAGTCATGCGATAGGGGGTTTGACGGACAGCAGACATGGATATTAAAATCACCCACCAATAGAAAGCGATCGTAATTAGTGGCAATATTGCCGATCAGTTCCGTGAAATGCTGTATAAAGTCCTTGGAAGAGTGCGGAGGATGGTAAATCACCCCTACACATACAGGACCATTCCAGTCTAATTGAAGAAATTGAGCTTCAAAACTGGAAAAAGACGTTACAGGGACCAATCAACAGCGTGCAGAGAGAGAGTTTTTAAAAATTGTTACTATCCCACCCCCGCGTCCACTCAGACGAGGGGAGTTAAGGAATGAACAATCAGTAGGGATCAGATCAGAGAAAGGAGTTAGATCACCAACCTTTATCCAGGATTCTGTGATGAACATAAAATCCAAGTTGTGAGATAAGTAGAAGTCGTTTAATAAAAAGGTCTCATTCACCAAGGAGCGGGCATTTAATAATGCCATCTTCGGTGAAGACAGAATAACAGGAGATGATGACGCTCTTTTCAGTGAGCGCAGATTTCCGTGAGTTACTCCCCGTCGTCGAGAGCCGAGGCCGATTCGGTGGAGACCAGCACGAGAAGCAGGACTCGGGTGCAGGGGGAGAACAGGACAAAGCCACTGGTAGGTCAAGTCCAGCGGGCGTCAGGTAGCAGAGCCGCTGTAGAACGATTCATAGTCCGAGAGAAAGCCCGCCCGCAATTGAGCTTTCAGCTTCACGATGTAACCTCCGTGGTTTCCTCCTTCGCTTTCTCCACGAGATGTTAAGGGGCCACCGGCAGATACAGTCCGGGATAACCATTCGGAACGGCTCCTTCGTATTGCCAAAGGAGCAGTCCATATCCGGTGTGTAAGAGTTCTTGAATGTGTCCACAATAGAGTTGCGGATATCCAAGAGTGCGTGACAGTCGTAGATTAAAAGTGTGCAGCAGTTTAGAGACAGAGCAGACAACCAGACAAACAAACATGAGAGCAGCAGACGGCATGCCAAATACACAGGCACCATCTTGGATTTCCCAATTTTCCAAGTCACACTTGATCTTCATGATCCAAGTCAAGTCACTGCTGATCTTCGTGAGCCAAGTCAAGTCACTGCTGATCGTCCAGAGTCTCGTCACGTCTCCGCTGATCGCCCAGAGTCTCGTCACGTCCCCGCTGATCGTCCAGAGTCTCGTCACGTCTCAGCTGATCGTCCAGAGTCTCATCACGTCACAGCTGATCGTCCAGAGTCCTGTCACTCCCTGTCTGTTGCACCCGGATATTCAAGGTCAGTCCTTCGATCTCCCAGTCTGGTATCCAGCGTGAGGGACGCACCACTGGTGTCTGCACGCGCAGCTGGTATCACCTTGTATGTGTACTTAGCAACGGTGCTCGCTTCAGCTCCTTGCATGGTGGTGGCGCCCAGCAATGCACTTTCAGCCTGTCATGTCACGTTCGAAGGGACCGTTGCTGAACTCTCCCTGTATCCTGATGGTACTACTGTAGAACCTCCAGAGGTGGCGGCATCTGCTGCAGACCCTCTAGAGGTGTCAGTGGTACCGACTTATGAACTCTCGTTCTGTCCTGTCACAGCTATGGAGGCTGTCTGCGAATCCTCATCCTGTCCTGTCACGGCTATGGAGGCCATCTGTGAACCTTCAGTCTGTCCTATCACGGCTATGGAGGCCGTTTGGGATCTCTCTGCCTGTCCCGATCCAGCCAAGGAGGCTGTCTCTGAACTCTCAGCCTTGTCTGTCACATCCAAGGATACTGTCTGTGAACTTTCTGTTTTTCTGCGGCTACAAGGGCCGTTCAGGAAGTCTTATCCCTGCCTAGCACTGCCATGGAAGCCTTAAATTAACTTTCTGTATGCCCTGTTAATCCTGTCATTCCAACAGTCTGTCTGTCCCTTTCCAGTCAATGAGTTTAATTCTGAGCTGTCTGTGTGTCTAGTTTCAACCAATAAGCCTGAGATTGAGCCACTTGTCTGTTCTATTTCAAATGATATGACTGATTGCGAACTTCCTGTCAGCCTAGTGTCTGTCAATAAACTTTCTGTCTGTCCAGTTCCAACCAAGGAGTCTGAGTATGAGCAGTTTGGTTATACTGTTTCTGTCAATGAGTTTGATTCCCAGGTATCTGTCTGTCCTGTTTCAACGAATAAGATCTGGCTTAGAACTGTCTGCTGATCTGGTTTCTGTTAACACCAAGTCTAGTTTTGAACCATCTGTCTGTCCAGTTTTAGTGACTAGTAATTATATATATATATATATATATATATATATATATATATATATATATATATATATATATATATATATATATTATACAGTGGGTACGGAAAGTATTCAGACCCCTTAAATTTTTCACTCTTTGTTATATTGCAGCCATTTGCTAAAATCATTGAAGTTAAGTTTTTTCCTCATTAATGTACACACAGCACCCCATATTGACAGAAAAACACAGAATTGTTGACATTTTTGCAGATTTATTAAAAAGAAAACTGAAATATCACATGGTCCTAAGTATTCAGACCATTTGCTGTGACACTCATATATTTAACTCAGGTGCTGTCCATTTCTTCTGATCATCCTTGAGATGGTTCTACACCTTCATTTGAGTCCAGCTGTGTTTGATTATACTGATTGGACTTGATTAGGAAAGCCACACACCTGTCTATATAAGACCTTACAGCTCACAGTGCATGTCAGAGCAAATGAGAATCATGAGGTCAAAGGAACTGCCTGAAGAGCTCAGAGACAGAATTGTGGCAAGGCACAGATCTAGCCAAGGTTACAAAAAAATTTCTGCTGCACTTAAGGTTCCTAAGAGCACAGTGGCCTCTATAATCCTTAAATGGAAGCCGTTTGGGACAACCAGAACCCTTCCTAGAGCTGGCCGTCTGGCCAAACTGAGCTATCGGGGGAGAAGAGCCTTGGTGAGAGAGGTAAAGAAGAACCAAAAGATCACTGTGGCTGAGCTCCAGAGATGCAGTCGGGAGATGGGAGAAAGTTGTAGAAAGTCAACCATCACTGCAGCCCTCCACCAGTCGGGGCTTTATGGCAGAGTGGCCCGACGGAAGCCTCTCCTCAGTGCAAGACACGTGAAAGCCCGCATGGAGTTTGCTAAAAAACACCTGAATAAGATTCTCTGGTCTGATGAGACCAAGATAGAACTTTTTGGCCTTAATTCTAAGCGGTATGTGTGGAGAAAACCAGGCACTGCTCATCACCTGTCCAATACAGTCCCAACAGTGAAGCATGGTGGTGGCAGCATCATGCTGTGGGGGTGTTTTTCAGCTGCAGGGACAGGACGACTGGTTGCAATCGAGGGAAAGATGAATGCGGCCAAGTACAGGGATATCCTGGACGAAAACCTTCTCCAGAGTGCTCAGGACCTCAGACTGGGCCGAAGGTTTACCTTCCAACAAGACAATGACCCTAAGCACACAGCTAAAATAACGAAGGAGTGGCTTCACAACAACTTAAACCCAATTGAGCATCTCTGGAGAGACCTAAAAATGGCTGTCCACCAACGTTTACCATCCAACCTGACAGAACTGGAGAGGATCTGCAAGGAGGAATGGCAGAGGATCCCAAATCCAGGTGTGAAAAACTTGTTGCATCTTTCCCAAAAAGACTCATGGCTGTATTAGATCAAAAGGGTGCTTCTACTAAATACTGAGCAAAGGGTCTGAATACTTAGGACCATGTGATATTTCAGTTTTTCTTTTTTAATAAATCTGCAAAAATGTCAACAATTCTGTGTTTTTCTGTCAATATGGGGTGCTGTGTGTACACTGAGGAAAAAAAATGAACAAATGATTTTAGCAAATGGCTGCAATTTAAGGGGGTCTGAATACTTTCTGTACCCACTATATATATATATATATATATATATATATAGCAGTTATATTATGAGCTGTTGGCATTAATTGTGCTTGTGATGGAGCACAATTAATGGCAACTTTCAAAAAATCCTTGCTTCAGTCAAAATCACGCAGCTCTAAGATTTTCACTCCGCTCTCACTGCACTTGATCTCATTACTCTGCTTTGGAGTGTCAAAGCTCATTTTTAGGGTGACAGTTGCCACCCCGTGCCACCCTTGTGGACACGCCCCTGCCCATATGTACAGCTGAACACCGGTTCTCCCGCTCTCAGTTATGTTGCTTCTACCGGCTGTTTATTGCTGTAGATATGCAATGCAGAGGGACGTATACATGACGCCCTCTTCTGGAGACTAGGTGGGAATATGCAGCTCATTTGAATTTAAAGTGATACACTCCAAAACAGCTCTTTTTTAGACACACCCCAAAAATGATACTTTCCAGCTATAATAATTAATGATCTGTCGGGTATTTTGGGCTGAAACTATCCAAGTGTTTGAAATTAAGTGGTTCAAATTTAATATTTGACATTTATAATATTTTAATAATATTTTCATTTCAAAGTAATGTAATGTAAAATGTTAATAAAGCACAGCATCTCGCTCCTGCTTTTTCAGGGAACGGGGTTACAATCAAGTAACCCGAGACGTTCCCTTTTAAAAGCTTCTCTCTATGCCGCGCCAAGTTACCACTCTGGGAAAGAGAATAACATGGCTGCCGCACTGGAGGTGTCTGGACCCTTCACCGTTGTGTAGTGTGTGCTCACAAGCACGTGAAAGGTCTCAGACATCAGCTGAAGATGTTGACTCAAGAATGTGAGAGCCTAGAGTGGCATGAACATCTAACACATTGTGACATTATTTGCTTGGTGGCTGCTGCCCCCATTTCACATGGAATTATCTTTGTGCCAATAAAAATGAATGAAACTTGATAAAACTAAACGTAACAAATTTTTGTTTGCTATTTGACACAAACCTCTCGTGAGGGAGGGCTTAACAGCGGTGTACTCTGATTGGCTAGTGAGATTTTAATGGACAGTGTAATCCTGTATAATTTACACAATTAATTTTTAATAATGAAATGATTAAACAGTTTGTTAAAGAAATTAACTCAGAATTGAGCATATGATGTGAGAAAATTATAATTATCAGTAAATGTCAGTAAATTGATTGATATTTCAGCGATCAACCAATCCCGTTGAGTTTAAGTAGAAGTCCCGCCCCACCATGTTAGATGCTAATGGGGACAGCCATTTTAGTTTTCTCCGTGATATCAAAGAGATAAGCAGCAGCGTAATTCAGAGCAAGAAAGTAAAAAGGAGTCGAAGAGGATAAAATACATATGTTTTTTTTTATTTTGCAATGTGTAGAAAAGGTTGTATATGTAATTAGATGTATACTGATGTAATTGTGTGAGAGAAAATGCAAACTTAATTCTTTAACAATGTGATTCTGAGGAGTTTTGTTGTGTTATAAGTTAAAAGATGTCTGTTGGTTGATCAATTACATAAATTTTCATGTTGTGTGATGTAGCATCTGCTTAGGATCATTGATGAACGTTTAGGCTTTATGTCTTAAAGACCCTTAAAGAAACCTAACGTGTACTAAAGAGAAACTCACCGTGTCTATCTAGTCATAAAGATCTATATATATTTCAGCAGGCAACTATTTTTACAGCTAACGTCACATGAGAGTGAACTGGGCCAAAATACAAAAAGTAAGTTAAACATTCAATGTGATGGATATATTATTTGAAGATGTAGCCTATGTATCAAGAATGGCCACATAGTTATTTTAAAGTTAAGTTA
This sequence comes from Onychostoma macrolepis, assembly GCF_012432095.1. NCBI lineage: Eukaryota > Metazoa > Chordata > Actinopteri > Cypriniformes > Cyprinidae > Onychostoma > Onychostoma macrolepis. Next base: position 8,669,857 of record NC_081157.1, on the reverse strand, counting down.
AGTTTACAGTGACATTACAGTACATTTACAATACTTTACATGCAGTACATTTAAAGTAAGATGTGAATTTTCTAGAAATAAAAATTCCAGAAACAACTTTTGAACTTTCTGTTTGATTCTTTCTTACCAAGTTCTTAGAAATTCCAGCCACTATTAAATTCACAACAATGTATATTACAGATGATTAAGCATATAAATTGTCAGTTTGTTGTTTTACACGCATGCACACAGACATTATTTCATACACAACATAGTCGTGAGATGCATAAGAAAGCTTAAGACACGTAACACAAACCATAATCCATAACAACAAAAGACAATACTATATTTAACCTTTTCTGAGAAGAAGTGTGCACTTTATTATTACAGTGTTCTCAGCTTCAAGGAACTGCTTTACCTGTTTTGCAGTGTGATGGGGGCTTTGCTCTGCATGATAATTGCGGGCTGATTGGGAGATGCTCACAGGAAAGGAAGTGTTGTCGAAGACAGTTCTGATAAACATTCACATTCACCCTGCCATGTTTGTCCAACTCCTGCTTCACAAAACAACACACTTTGGGCCCAGTTATTCCCCAGTTTGATGCCGAACATAATGTTTCCCATAGGACCCAAATAAATAAATTTTATTTTAGCTAGGGTAGTCTAGCTTTTTGATCCTTTCTCCAGACAAGAGGCTTGGTCACTGCAGAGTGGCATTTCAGTACAAATTCTCAATGGTTAGACATTATTATAATGTCTGAGACAGATACTAACCCTGTTGAGCACTGAACTGATGAGCAATTCCAGCTGCAATTCCCCATTGAGAGTCTCCACATTATCCTGTCCTCTTGGTCATTTGTCTTGAATGAATTCATGTCATTGCAAATGTGCAGTTATTTTAGAAATCACAGATTTGGAATGACCATCTTCTCTTGCAGTGGCTGAAAAGGTCAGCCCTTTGGCCTTCATCTGGACAACCTGCTGTCACAGAGTTTCAGTCACCTTAGAGCCAACCCACCACCTTGCGAAAATCACTGAAAATTGGAATGTTATCCTTAAAGGAATGCTGCTAGTTACCAGGGAACAGATTAGCATCAATAACTGGGGGAGGAGTATCTGAAAGTGTTCTCTAATTTTGATCAGGGTTCTTTTTCAAATGCTTAATTTGAGTTTTTCATACTGTATTTCAGAATATATCTAACTTATGAAATGTTTTAAAAAAACTGTCCTTCTAGTCCTGTTAGGATAACTTCAAGCAGGACTTGGCCTATTATGACACTTTCTACAAAGAAAAACATGGAAACATGATTGAAAGCCATGGAAAGTGCTGCTTCTATGCTTATCATAGAGTAAAAATGATTTTGGTGGTAAACATGCCTTGTAATAACTCATTTTTTAACTTTTGACAGGTGGAGACCGGTATGTTAGAATAACTTGCATACAATATGAAAAAAATTATCTTTTTTTAGTGTTTGCTGCCATCTGCTGTAAACAAGCTGAACTCTCTGCATTCAGCAGTGCTTTATATAAATTCAAAGGGTTTGAATTTTGCATTTATGCCACTGCATGTGGGCATGGGAAGCTTTTCAGTTTGGGTAGGCCAAAATCATGAAAAATCCACTAGAGATTAACAGGCCGATCGTGATTTGTTGTAATTTGCAATCATGTTGAAATGTTGTTCTGGGTTTGTGCTAACATTATTGTCTGTGCTATGACAGTGGTAAATTATGTCTCAATGTTTATGTTTTTATCCACCTTCAGACTTTCTTTGAAATATGTTCCAGCCTCGAACAAATATCTTTGCATCCTTTGAACATTAAAGTGCTCTGGATGTCCGTGGCTATATGCTGACCCAGAAGTTGTCTAGAATGTCAAACCATGACAGATGCTGTCAAACACACATGGAAATAAGATTTAGTAAAGAAAAAGCCAAGACTTAAAATGCAGTAACCACCTTTTTATTAACATTAAAAACAAAGCCCAAATGTTACATGCTATACAGTACCAACCTCCTCTCTCCTTACAGTTTTTCAGAAATTCTTGCAGATATCCCAATAACTGCTTGTAAAGTTAGAAATAAGGTATTTAACTGAGTTTAACTGGTTTATCCATGGAGTTAACCAATCCTGATATTTTTTCATTATTTTGCAGGTGGCAGCGGGACATCAGTTGGAGGGTTTGGCTCATCGTCGATCTTTATATCACGGCAGAACAACACCGGTTCTTGACCAAGACCCATTTTGTACTGCCACAGATATAAACGCTCATTTGGTTTCAGCCCAAATGTGAGATTTTCTTCCACTTCAGTTGCTTCATTCCAGCTTTCGTTGTCAGTGCTGACATGTGAACCTCCATATTCAGTTGAAAAAGAGAACTGGTACTTTGCAATTAACCCTAAGAGGTCTTTAGATTCAGCCGAGGTTGACATGGCTATCTTCCAGTTGTGTGTGATCTGGGACATCTTCTCCTTATTGTATCCAACCCTTTTAATGACTTTCTTTTGCCATGTCACTGGTGTATTGCTGTCATTAGTTATGGTTTTAATGTTCTCCCAAATGCCAAAGGCTGGGCCTTTAGTCATTGACAGCCCTCCAGGAAGGAAGTTAAGTATATCGGGATGAACAGAATAGACAGCAGTGCACTCGTCTTTGTTGAAGTTGGTCCCTTTGTAGTACTCAACACCCCACTCTGAGACAGGCTTGAGGAAGTAGTAGTGGTTTGGCAGGCCCCAGTAATACAGGCCATCTCTGCAGTTGGGATGCAATGGGTATTCTACAGAATCCGAGTCTTTATTCATGTTTGTTGTTCTTCGGTAAGTGCCCTTTCCTTGGAAGATGATGTAGAACTTGCCAAAGGCTCCGAGGTAGTGGTCCCCACCCTGGCAGTTGGGATGAAGGCTGTAAACCACACCATCGCTGTCTGTCGTCAGGTTGGTGGCTCTGCGGTATGACTTGCCCTTGATGATGTAAAAGTAGCCATCTCCACTACCAAGGTAATGGTCTCCATTTTGGCAGGCAGGGTGCAGACTTAAAATAGTGATGTCTAAAGCTTTATTAAAATTACTTGACTGCATATAGCAGCCAAGGTCAGAGCGGATTATATAATAGTAGTCGTTCACACCGCAGAAATCAGTACCTTTGGTTTTGTTCTTGGGAATAATACCCTTCATCGTGCCAGAACCTGCAACACAGAATAAGCCAAGCGTTCAGTCTCCACCCATAATGGAATGCTGTCGTTCTACTCGTACTATAGATTGGGCTGACTGATTACCAAAACATTGTATCTTAGTTTATGAAAGAGAAAAAAGAAAGTTAACTGTTGCTATAATTCTGAGCTTTAATTTTAGTATGATTAATAGTTTTGCAGGAAAAATGTATGCACCTCTAATATGTAATGTTTTGTCGTGAGTCATTTATCATTTATATTTCCCCAAACGTGGCTTATTGATATTTGTACTGTTGTGATTAGGTAAAGCTGTGCTGATATGGATCTGCTTAAGGCACCAGTCTTGGGACTTGAACCTGCATCATGTGAGGTAAAAGTCCAGGGTCCTTAAACACTATGCTGTCTGAAACTAACAAAACCATTTCTGCATTATCAATTGCACAATGCACAGTTAATTGTTCTGACTGGTGGATTTCATTTGCAGCTACATAAACCCTTACACTGTTTTCCCCATAAAATCATCAGCCTCTGGCTGAAATCTCAAGTTCAGAATTGAAAAATCACACTAAATCGCACTTTTACTGCTTTATCACTTTACAGTTGAAAACCTCTAGCTGAGCTACAGTATGTGTGTACATTGGTACACTGTAACAACCATTCCTGGAAATGTAAATGACAGGCACTTTTTGATAAAACTATGAGTCTGGCGAACAACTATTGACAAAGAAAACTGGAAGACATCTAGAACACTAGACTAAAAATTTGAGTTTGCTAAATAATTATCACAATAGTAATATGCAAAAATAATAAAAGATGCACGTCTACACATGGGAATGCAACCACTCGTCTAGAAATGGTTTGCATTGTGGTCCTATTCCTGTTATATTCATTAATTAATCATGTCATCATTTTACTAGTTAGCATTTTTAAAACATCTAAATAATGTTTTATAATAGCTGTCCTTCTTCTAGCGGTACCCAATAAACATATAAACTGTAAGCCCACAAGTGCACACTTACTTGGACAACTGTTGACTGCAGAACTAATTCTGAAGAGCAGCTCTTCTCCTGTCAATCTTGAGAGATACCCGTCTGCCAAACTCTCTTAAAGCTTCAAAGAGGGCTGGAAAAACACACCCACATGCTTCCAGGAAGACCAAGAATAGGTCTATGCAGGAAAGTAATGTTACTTACCAGGGGTGTGTTTCCCAAAAGCATCGTTAGCTAACTATGGTGGTAAATTCCATTGACAGAGAGGTGTTTTCAACCATGCTACCTGATTGGCCCATGTCATAGTGATGGTTATGATTTAGAAAAACCCACCAGTTTGAAAACACTCACAAAGTCAGAAACACCCACTTTTGTTCTGCAGAGACCTCATTCTCAGGTAGACTAGGCAAAACTCTGCTGGGTGTTTACCAACTGTCAGTGCAATACTGCAGGGATGTCAAAAGGTATTTACCCCAGTTCCAGGTTTCTCTATTTGTGCAGGTTTCTGTTGTTTATGAGTGGAGACTAAGGGGAAAAATGACTCGGTTCATGTACCATTTGCAAAAGGATCTGATACAAAAGTGAAGTTCAAAATCAAAGTGCCACAATATTTTATTATGAAGTTTCTCTCGAGATCCTCTTTCCTGCAGAGTTTAGCTCCAACCCCAATCACACTGTAGCGTTTTAGCGATCCTGAACAAAGGTTATCTGGCTTTGATGTGCAATGCTGCATGTCATTTGAAATTCTTTTAACTTGACACAGAGTCTTAAAATGTCTTGGTTTTCACTCGCTCCGAGAGCGCTCCAGCACCAAGAGCCACGAGTACAATTCATGCCAACGGTCCATAATATAACTGCATATTTAGCAAGAATTTACATGTTAAACACATTTTGCAGTAGTTCAGCGAATCATTTTATTCTCCCGCATCCTGCACACACACACGAGTCTCTACCCACCCACACTCGCCCATAAGTTGTCCCAAAAAGTACAATTCATGATTTTTTTCGCGAGGAAAAGAGGCCCTGAGACCGAGACCCCTTCAAATGAAGCGGCAGAAAACACTGTCAGTGGCCCAACTCTGACGCAAACAGCGGAGATCAGCAGAAAAGATGATGCATGAAGGTGAATGTGATGCATGCGAACATCATAGCAGTACTTCTTGCCCAGCAAAGAAAAAGCAGAACCGGAGTAAGGCCATATAAAGATGATTTTTGAAGTTTGGGTTTGTCAGCTGTTCAAATGCAGGCCATACTGCAATACCAATGTGCGTAATATGCGGTGAAAAGTTAAGAAATTAAAGTTTGAAACCAGCGAAGTTGGAAAGACATTTAAGTACACGTCATGCCGACTTTTTTTCAGAGGAAGGCTCAAGAGATTCAGTCATCAGCTCCGGTACTCAGCAGAAGCATAACAGTCAATCAAAAATTACACTTGGCATCTTATAAAGTTTCATATCGTGATGCCAAAGAAAAAGTGCCACATACAATTGCAGAGATTCATTCTGCCTGCCTCCTGATAACTTACTCAGGCCACTGAACATACACAACTCACTTTCTTTATGTAAGAGAAATTAACAATGAATTTCCCTCTCCCATGCAAGTAAAATAACATGCTTAAAGACACTTTTGGATGAGCAAAAACAGATGTCCATTCACTTGCATTGGAGGAAGGACATTAATAATATAAAAAACTTACTTTCTCTTCAGATAAAGAAAGAAAGTATATAATTAGGGATCTATTATAAATTATCAGCTGATTTTCTTTTGAGTGAATGGTTTTGGATGAACCATCACTTCCAGCAGTCTGATAACTGAATAATGTTTTTATTATGCTGAAGGTCGCCAGGTGTGTAGTATGCCAGTCAAAACGCAGTGATATTAATAACACAGTGGAATACATCCCAAGGTATTGTAAATTGTTTAAGTAGATGTGTTCACTACTAATTATGAAACATTTTGCACAATATTTGTCCTGCTTTAATGTGTTAGTATAATTTGTTATTCAGGTCAGCAGCCCTTTTAAACTTGTAGGCATGGACCTTATAGGAAACTGACCCCTACAGAGGATGGACATGAATATATCTGCGTTTTGACTGACTATTTTACAAAGTGGCCCCAGGCTTACCCTCTCAGATCGAAGTCAGCCAGTGAGGTTACAAACTGCATTGTGAAATTCTTCTACCAGTTTGAGGCCCCCAAAATAATTCTGACTGATCTGAATTTGTCAATTCTGTATGTTTCATGATATATGTTGTTGTGAATATATGTTATATGTATGACATATATTATATTAAACAATTTAAATACTAAAATGTTGCTATGCACTACAGTTCATATTTCGAGATATTTATATTTTATTGCACTTTACTTCCTTTACCTCTCATGAATAATTTTCTGTACTATAATGACTCACAGCAAAATCTCCAGTGTTGAAATCCTAGTGTTAAGGACTTTTAGAGTAAAGTGTTAAAGTTGTGGTGTTGAACTTTAGGGGATTAACACTAGCTAGTGTAAACAGCACCCTCTGGCCGGTGTAAATACGCAGAGAAACTCTTATAACACTCTGTTGAGTGTTATTAGTCACATCCGGGACATTTGCTCGTGTGCGCGCTTGACTCATCTGGAATATTTTTCACAGACGCCATGTTCTTAGACTCGCGATGCGGAGCATATGAGGACGCAAAACAGCGAAATTAAGTGTTTAATCTTACTCACAATATGTGTTTTGTAATATCATATCGTTTTATAGCGATATTTATGAGGTGTGTGCGCCTAAACGTTGTTTAAAGACATTTCTTCCACTCGTGAGGCGGACCAGACGAGGACGTTTCTTTTTAAAAGGGAAACGCCGAAAGTTAAGTGTTTTATCTAATTTATATGTATTTCACAACATCATATTGATTCATAGCGATATTTGTGTGATGTGCACTCCTAAACTTTTTCTCAGAGCGATATTTTCCTTCACTCATGATGCGGAGAAGACGGGCAAATTGGTTTTATCATGGAAAACACCGAAAGTAAGTGTTTAACCTCATTTACATTTTGTACATTTATGTCATTGCATGTGGGCATGGGAAGCTTTTCAGTTTGTGAAAATCAGGAAAAATCCACTAAAGAAATTAACAGGCCGATCGTGATTTGTTGTAATTTGCAATCATTTTGAAATGTTGTTCTGGGTTTGTGCTAACATTATTGTCTGTGCTACATTATGTCTCAATGTTTATGTTTTTATCCACCTTCAGACTTTCTTTGAAATATGTTCCAGCCTCGAACAAAGATCTTTGCATCCTTTGAACATTAAAGTGCTCTGGATGTCCGTGGCTATATGCTGACCCAGAAGTTGTCTAGAATGTCAAACCATGACAGATGCTGTCAAACACACATGGAAATAAGATTTAGTAAAGAAAAAGCCAAGACTTAAAATGCAGTAACCACCTTTTTATTAACATTAAAAACAAAGCCCAAATGTTACATGCTATACAGTACCAACCTCCTCTCTCCTTACAGTTTTTCAGAAATTCTTGCAGATATCCCAATAACTGCTTGTAAAGTTAGAAATAAGGTATTTAACTGAGTTTAACTGGTTTATCCATGGAGTTAACCAATCCTGATATTTTTTCAATATTTTGCAGGTGGCAGCGGGACATCAGTTGGAGGGTTTGGCTCATCGTCGATCTTTATATCACGGCAGAACAACACCGGTTCTTGACCAAGACCCATTTTGTACTGCCACAGATATAAACGCTCATTTGGTTTCAGCCCAAATGTGAGATTTTCTTCCACTTCAGTTGCTTCATTCCAGCTTTCGTTTTCAGTGCTGACATGTGAACCTCCATATTCAGTTGAAAAAGAGAACTGGTACTTTGCAATTAACCCTAAGAGGTCTTTAGATTCAGCCGAGGTTGACATGGCTATCTTCCAGTTGTGTGTGATCTGGGACATCTTCTCCTTATTGTATCCAACCCTTTTAATGACTTTCTTTTGCCATGTCACTGGTGTATTGCTGTCATTAGTTATGGTTTTAATGTTCTCCCAAATGCCAAAGGCTGGGCCTTTAGTCATTGACAGCCCTCCAGGAAGGAAGTTAAGAATATCGGGATGAACAGAATAGACAGCAGTGCACTCGTCTTTGTTGAAGTTGGTCCCTTTGTAGTACTCAACACCCCACTCTGAGACAGGCTTGAGGAAGTAGTAGTGGTTTGGCAGGCCCCAGTAATACAGGCCATCTCTGCAGTTGGGATGCAATGGGTATTCTACAGAATCCGAGTCTTTATTCATGTTTGTTGTTCTTCGGTAAGTGCCCTTTCCTTGGAAGATGATGTAGAACTTGCCAAAGGCTCCGAGGTAGTGGTCCCCACCCTGGCAGTTGGGATGAAGGCTGTAAACCACACCATCGCTGTCTGTCGTCAGGTTGGTGACTCTGCGGTATGACTTGCCCTTGATGATGTAAAAGTAGCCATCTCCACTACCAAGGTAATGGTCTCCATTTTGGCAGGCAGGGTGCAGACTTAAAATAGTGATGTCTAAAGCTTTATTAAAATTACTTGACTGCATATAGCAGCCAAGGTCAGAGCGGATTATATAATAGTAGTCGTTCACGCCGCAGAAGTCAGTACCTTTGGTTTTGTTCTTGGGAATAATACCCTTCATCGTGCCAGAACCTGCAACACAGAATAAGCCAAGCGTTCAGTCTCCACCCATAATGGAATGCTGTCGTTCTACTCGTACTATAGATTGGGCTGACTGATTACCAAAACATTGTATCTTAGTTTATGAAAGAGAAAAAAGAAAGTTAACTGTTGCTATAATTCTGAGCTTTAATTTTAGTATGATTAATAGTTTTGCAGGAAAAATGTATGCACCTCTAATATGTAATGTTTTGTCGTGAGTCATTTATCATTTATATTTCCCCAAACGTGGCTTATTGATATTTGTACTGTTGTGATTAGGTAAAGCTGTGCTGATATGGATCTGCTTAAGGCACCAGTCTTGGGACTTGAACCTGCATCATGTGAGGTAAAAGTCCAGGGTCCTTAAACACTATGCTGTCTGAAACTAACAAAAACCATTTCTGCATTATCAATTGCACAATGCACAGTTAATTGTTCTGACTGGTGGATTTCATTTGCAGCTACATAAACCCTTACACTGTTTTCCCCATAAAATCATCAGCCTCTGGCTGAAATCTCAAGTTCAGAATTGAAAAATCACACTAAATCGCACTTTTACTGCTTTATCACTTTACAGTTGAAAACCTCTAGCTGAGCTACAGTATGTGTGTACATTGGTACACTGTAACAACCATTCCTGGAAATGTAAATGACAGGCACTTTTTGATAAAACTATGAGTCTGGCGAACAACTATTGACAAAGAAAACTGGAAGACATCTAGAACACTAGACTAAAAATTTGAGTTTGCTAAATAATTATCACAATAGTAATATGCAAAAATAATAAAAGATGCACGTCTACACATGGGAATGCAACCACTCGTCTAGAAATGGTTTGCATTGTGGTCCTATTCCTGTTATATTCATTAATTAATCATGTCATCATTTTACTAGTTAGCATTTTTAAAACATCTAAATAATGTTGTTTGAATATTTGTAATAGCTGTCCTTCTTCTAGCGGTACCCAATAAACATATAAACTGTAAGCCCACAAGTGCACACTTACTTGGACAACTGTTGACTGCAGAACTAATTCTGAAGAGCAGCTCTTCTCCTGTCAATCTTGAGAGATACCCGTCTGCCAAACTCTCTTAAAGCTTCAAAGAGGGCTGGAAAAACACACCCACATGCTTCCAGGAAGACCAAGAATAGGTCTATGCAGGAAAGTAATGTTACTTACCAGGGGTGTGTTTCCCAAAAGCATCGTTAGCTAACTATGGTGGTAAATTCCATTGACAGAGAGGTGTTTTCAACCATGCTACCTGATTGGCCCATGTCATAGTGATGGTTATGATTTAGAAAAACCCACCAGTTTGAAAACACTCACAAAGTCAGAAACACCCACTTTTGTTCTGCAGAGACCTCATTCTCAGGTAGACTAGGCAAAACTCTGCTGGGTGTTTACCAACTGTCAGTGCAATACTGCAGGGATGTCAAAAGGTATTTACCCCAGTTCCAGGTTTCTCTATTTGTGCAGGTTTCTGTTGTTTATGAGTGGAGACTAAGGGGAAAAATGACTCGGTTCATGTACCATTTGCAAAAGGATCTGATACAAAAGTGAAAAATCAAAGTGCCACAATATTTTATTATGAAGTTTCTCTCGAGATCCTCTTTCCTGCAGAGTTTAGCTCCAACCCCAATCACACTGTAGCGTTTTAGCGATCCTGAACAAAGGTTATCTGGCTTTGATGTGCAATGCTGCATGTCATTTGAAATTCTTTTAACTTGACACAGAGTCTTAAAATGTCTTGGTTTTCACTCGCTCCGAGAGCGCTCCAGCACCAAGAGCCACGAGTACAATTCATGCCAACGGTCCATAATATAACTGCATATTTAGCAAGAATTTACATGTTAAACACATTTCGCAGTAGTTCAGCGAATCATTTTATTCTCCCGCATCCTGCACACACACACGAGTCTCTACCCACCCACACTCGCCCATAAGTTGTCCCAAAAAGTACAATTCATGATTTTTTTCGCGAGGAAAAGAGGCCCTGAGACCGAGACCCCTTCAAATGAAGCGGCAGAAAACACTGTCAGTGGCCCAACTCTGACGCAAACAGCGGAGATCAGCAGAAAAGATGATGCATGAAGGTGAATGTGATGCATGCGAACATCATAGCAGTACTTCTTGCCCAGCAAAGAAAAAGCAGAAATCCGGAGTAAGGCCATATAAAGATGATTTTTTTGAAGTTTGGGTTTGTCAGCTGTTCAAATGCAGGCCATACTGCAATACCAATGTGCGTAATATGCGGTGAAAAGTTAAGAAATTAAAGTTTGAAACCAGCGAAGTTGGAAAGACATTTAAGTACACGTCATGCCGACTTTTTTTCAGAGGAAGGCTCAAGAGATTCAGTCATCAGCTCCGGTACTCAGCAGAAGCATAACAGTCAATCAAAAATTACACTTGGCATCTTATAAAGTTTCATATCGTGATGCCAAAGAAAAAGTGCCACATACAATTGCAGAGATTCATTCTGCCTGCCTCCTGATAACTTACTCAGGCCACTGAACATACACAACTCACTTTCTTTATGTAAGAGAAATTAACAATGAATTTCCCTCTCCCATGCAAGTAAAATAACATGCTTAAAGACACTTTTGGATGAGCAAAAACCGATGCCCATTCACTTGCATTGCAGGAGGGACATTAATAATATAAAAACTTACTTTCTCTTCAGATAAAGAAAGAAAGTATATAATTAGGGATCTATTATAAATTATCAGCTGATTTTCTTTTGAGTGAATGGTTTTGGATGAACCATCACTTCCAGCAGTCTGATAACTGAATAATGTTTTTATTATGCTGAAGGTCGCCAGGTGTGTAGTATGCCAGTCAAAACGCAGTGATATTAATAACACAGTGGAATACATCCCAAGAGGTATTGTAAATTGTTTAAGTAGATGTGTTCACTACTAATTATGAAACATTTTGCACAATATTTGTCCTGCTTTAATGTGTTAGTATAATTTGTTATTCAGGTCAGCAGCCCTTTTAAACTTGTAGGCATGGACCTTATAGGGAAACTGACCCCTACAGAGGATGGACATGAATATATCTGCGTTTTGACTGACTATTTTACAAAGTGGCCCCAGGCTTACCCTCTCAGATCGAAGTCAGCCAGTGAGGTTACAAACTGCATTGTGAAATTCTTCTACCAGTTTGAGGCCCCCAAAAGAATTCTGACTGAAGGGAATTTGTCAATTCTGTATGTTTCATGATATATGTTGTTGTGAATGTATGTTATATGTATGAATATATGTTTTTTTTCCAGTACATTTAAAAAAAAATGATGGTATATATTCAACAATTTAAATACTAAAATGTTGCTATGCACTACAGTTCATATTTCGAAATATTTATATTTTATTGCACTTTACTTCCTTTACCTCTTATGAATAATTTTCTGTACTATAATGACTCACAGCAAAATCTCCAGTGTTGAAATCCTAGTGTTAAGGACTTTTAGAGTAAAGTGTTAAAGTTGTGGTGTTGAAAGCTCAACATTTTCTTTCACTGGCGATGCGGAGCGGACGGGGAAGTTGGTCTTCTCGAGAAAAACACTGAGTGAGTTAAATTATTCGTCATTCAAAGTGATTTTGTGCCCTCACAAGTCTTGGAATATGGCACATGAGTCGCATAAACTACTTTAGACACTTTATTATCTTTTTTTAAAGCATGAACATGTGTTTTGTGTTCAGCAAATGTGAATCATATAGGTTTGGAATTACAATTTTAAGTTAACTGTTCTTTTAATATTGTTACAGATGGTTCATGCTGGCTTAAGAGAAAAATCGAAAGGAGATGATGTGCTTGAAGAGTATGAAGCCACCAATACATTAAGTGTGATGAGAAGAGCTTTGTTAGGACACATACCAGAGACATAGGTAAGCCAGCTCGTAAGCCACAATTGCATATTTTAAGATTATTGATTGTCATGCTTAATTTTTTTGATTATTAAACAATAATAATAAAGAGTCTGATCTCCTTCTAAAAATGTTTCGTAAAAAAACGCATCAAATGTAAGTTTTTGGTATGCTTGCATTGTCATTTATGTACCGTCCCATTTATGTGCATTCATTTTGGTAGGAGTCCAACCATAAGTGAACAGTAAATGTTTACTTGTACTCATGCCTTTCCACAGATGCCATGTATGACAGTTTCTTCTGATGATTACTCAGAATATCTATTTTTGTGTTCCTCTGAAGACAGAAGGTCCTACAGGTGTGAAACCACATGAGTATAAATAAATGATGACAGAATTTTCAGTTTTGGGTTAACTATTCTTATATTGTAATTGATATTGTCCCTGACATTTCACCTGATAAATGGATGTGAAATAATCCTTTTTGTTTTTTCTCCTATTTTACAGGAGCACTTTTGTGATGCTGCAAGTGGGAGTTGGGTATCTTGCCTGGCTGAAAACTGCAGAGAAACACATCTCGTCTTGCAGAAAACTACTCTTTACAAGGAGGTCCAAACAACATTAGCAGAGACTTTGTTCAGTGAGCATCAACATGCATTCTGCCTGGATGCTAATGAATGGGATGCTGTTGTCTAAACTGATAAATGTAAGCGTTATAAACCTCATGACATTAAGTGTACATATGGACCAAATAAGAATATGTATTTTCACTGATTTGCTTTGACATTATGATGTTTTAATTTTTGTAAGAACATGTTCTTTACATGCATTGAATGTGAAAACATTTTTCTCAGGGAAAAAGATCAAAAATTGATTAAAAATTGTAAAAGATCAAAAAAAGATTAAAAATTGTAAAAGTGTATTGTTTTGTGGGTTTATTTTTTTATATTTTTACCTGAACATTGGTGCAGTGTTCACCAGTTGAGGGAGTTAAATTCACTCTTTAAAATTTGCAGTGTAGGTATGTTTTAATCTGCATTATCATTTTAAAATAAGTATTTACATTAAATCAACATTAAATAAATACACTGGGTGTCTAGGATTAATCACCATAAAGTGTTAAATGTGTATACTTGCGAGTAATAATTTCTTACCACCCTTGGTGTTTAAAATTAAACACTAACACAGTGTTGGTATAATAAACACTTTCGTCAGTGTTGTTTTAACACTAGCAAAGATGGACCTGTATGTTCACCCGGAAAGTGATAATTTTAACACCCATGGTGACAAATCTCCCAACGTATTTTTGCTGTGCTGAAATTACTTTCTGATAAACAGAGATATATGCAAAATCTATACTACATCTCTCTCCCTACCTAGTACGTTTTCCTCCATGTTTGCAATGTTTGTAAAATTTGATCAGCTGCTCAAAGATCTTGCCTTTGGAGAAGACTGTTGATTCACAGAGTATGCGAGCGGAATGGAGTGGAGCGTTGTAATTTTGAATGAAGGGAGGAGCGGATTTTTTAAAAGTCGGAGTGTCGTGGTTTTCACTCGCTCCAAGAGCGCTCCACCACCACTCCATTACGAGTACAATTCAAGCCAACGACACGGAATATAACTGCATATTTAGCAAGAATTCACAAGTTAAACATATTTAGCTAGCTTGACAGAGAAGGATCACTTAAATCAGAAAGAATGTGAAGACTATAGATGACGGGAATGGACATGAGCAGGAAGTTAGGCTATTTCTCAAGGAATTTGTTTGTTCCTTGATACTTAATATTTGAATATCTTCATCTGTATCCTCGAATAAGCAGTAAGAAATTCAGCGATCCGTAGGTTAAATAACTGACAAAATCACAGTTATTTGCATCCTTCACAAACTAAATTTGCACTGCAAAAAGCAGCAATGATACCTTTTAATGCTGACAACAATGTAATTAGCTTGGCATGAGGTAGGAACTCACCTTTTATTTTATTTTCTTTCAATATATGTTATGAACAGAACTGTGACATATTAAACATACCGAAAATACTATGTTTCATACTATGTATAGCAGTGTTTCTGATATCAGTGAGCGAGGAGTGGAGTGGGAGTGGGAAATGGTGAACCCAGAGCGGAGCTGGAGTACCGGCGATTCTCAGAAACTAAAGGTTCGGGCGCTTTTTGAAGGGAAAAAAGTCGCTAAAGGAGCCTTTTTTCTAGTTGGTGTCAATTTTGGGGCAAGTAACCAAGATTAATGGTCAAAGAGAAGCACGGCATGACCATCACATATAATTCCACGATAGAAATTAGGCCTGCACGATATTGAAAAAAAACTCAATTTGCGATATCTTTTTTTTCTGTGATATATATTGTGATTGTAGAATATTTGGGGTGATTTTGTAGGCATCGATCTTCATGGAAAATTAATATAATATAAAACCTTGAAAACGGACTTTTTACTCGTTGCCTTATTTCGCATTGTTTAAAACACTATTTGACTCACCTTATTCAATATCTATTCAGGCAAATCGAGGAGCTAATATGTTATCATATTAATAATGAATGTTGCTTCTTACCCTCATTTGTGAATGAAGAAGTGCAGTCTGGCGTCTAGAAGCGATCCAGTTATGGGGAGACTATATGTATGCATTCTAAGTGAAAACAGCACTACACTGAAGACGACACATAATTATCACATTAGGGAATTAACATGAGTGACAAAATAAGTAATTTAACATTTTATTCAATTACAAACTAATAATTTTGAAAATAGAAAAGTATTTTGTCACAAAATTTGAAAAATAAAAAAGCTATACACCAACCCCCTGAGTGGTTTATAAAATAAAACATAAATCGTAATAAGCTAAACTTAACTTGTTGTAATAATTAACTACAATTAAATTACAATAAAGAACATATATCAGAATAATTATTTTGTTTTGCATACTTTTTTTTAGCAACAGTTACAAAGTAAAACAAGTGTTGTTCATCATAATAACAAATAAATCCTAACAAATAAAGATTAAATTAAACTTTTCAACAACTGTATACAAAATAAATCTGGTTTCTTTCTCACAACTGTTGTATAGAGTAAATATAAATATTCTAGGGCTGTCAATCGATTAAAAAATTTAAATTGCAATTAATCGCATGATTGTCACGAGTTAACTCGTGATTAATCGCAATTTAATCGCACATTTTTATTTGTTCTAAATGTACATTAAATTAATATTTTTCTAGTTTTTAATACTATAATCAACATGGGCATGCAAATGTATGTTTATTATTAGTGAAACCATAGTCAACATAGAGCATGAAGACTAGACATGTTTCAAAGGTCATAGATGTTTTTCAGAGAACTTGTTCATGTCTATTAGACACATGAAAAAAGAAATATCAGGTTCCCATTACTTCTCTTTCTTTGCACTGATCAATTTACTTACACTAACCTGTTTACATTATTGCATGACAGGGCAGCTCTTCTTCTGAACATGCAAAATGTACATATATTATTTATTATTAGATTTGTTTCCCTCTCTGTGCCCACATACTGTATTTAGATGAAGCTAAATTCTCATTAAAACTGTTTTCATTTTATATATTTTACTGTTTCTGTTGTCAGACAACGGAATGAATATGAAATGGTGACTGAAACACGACCCATAAACGCGATCAACATAACCAGCTCTCCTTTTCAAGATGTTAATCTGCACAAAAATCCTGATAATCGAGACGTCGTTTGATGAAATAAAATACACGTAAGATATTGACAATAGCTGTGCTGTGATTTTGGCTATACTTGCATGTAAAATTATAGAAGCAACATAATATCTGTGTTTAACTGAATTAAAGCGCTTCGCCACGGGTCAAACAGAAAATACGCGCTGCGTTAATCGTGCGTTAAAAAAATTAGTGCCGTTAAAATGAATTTGCGTTAACTTTGACAGCACTAAAATATTCAAATACCAATCTGATGTTTCAAGCTTCTGTATTCATTAATTTGCTCATTTAAGGTTTTTGGCTAAGAATACCATCCACCATTGCAGGCTTGAGACTTGAACGTTGGCAAGTGATTATGTTGCCACTTGCACTGAAATCCCGCTCTGACTGGAAATTGGAGCAGGAATAGGGGATGGGGGCGTGACGTCACTGCTCTAGCGCCGTGGTGGCTGATGGGAAAAATCGCCATTTTGTGAGGCCACTTGTTGATGTGCCAAGGAAGTTGTAATATGAACAGGTTTTAAATAGGATACAGAAATTGAATAAACTGTAAATCAACATATTAAAGTTATTCAACAAAACATTATTTAGTCAAGAGCAGTGAGGGATTTCTTCTGTCTTTTGTTGTTTGATTAACATTAATGACAGACGGCACAGCTTTATTAGGCTGCTGTCACAAGACCTGTTTCACGGATCCAATACTTACACATATGCGTTCGCAACATAAGACAAACCCGACAATGCTTATGAGGATACAGGACGGCCATTTTGACGTTATTTTGTGTGTATTTGTCCACTTAAGCGTTATTTTGTGTGTATTTGTCCACTCTGTTTGTTTGTTCGTAGCACGCGCTTTGGATGTGACTGCAGCGCACAGAAAAGCGCCTCTGGAGCGCACGAGTACCGAAAGACTTAAAAAGACGTGCAAATAATACATTTTTGTGACGATGCAACAATAACCGATTAGGCAATTGACAATTCTGTCAGCTGTACCGAAACGCGAGCTAAAGTCTTGTATCGCAGCGTGCAGCAGCACTAAATGCGCCGATGTGAAGAGAGGAGACGCGGTACAGCTGAATCACTCACGCTGTTTTCAAATGACTGGTTGTGTGAATTTATTTACTCATCTAACCTACACGCTATATTGAATAAATGTTTTGCAGGAATTTCCCTCATTTTAAAGTCGAAAGCTGCGGTAATATATGCACAATCCCGCACCGAAATTCAGGACCTGATTAAGCATAATTCTACTGTACATAGAATTGTGAAACATGACTTTTCCAAAACTTTCTGGGTTTATTTATTTTTCCAAAACTTTACAGGCCTGGAAATTGCTGTTTTAAAATTCCATGATTTTTCCAGGTTTTTCATGACCGTATATGAACCCTGAATGTGACGATCGGGTGCGGTTATCTAAATCAGACAAAAATATAGGTGCGGGTGGTTGGCCATCTTTTCCAGGTACCGTTTTCTTGCGAACGGTAGAAGTTTACCTCTGTATAGTACATTTTGTTCTTTTAATCGACTTTTCAACATTGTTTTTCGTGTGATTGTTGTAAGTCTTGCCCGATGTGGCCTCACAATATGGCGGCGCCCTCTTGTCTACATCCCAGAATGCACTGCGCAGTGACGTCGGTTGCCAAGCTCTATAGAAAGATATTTGCGAGCAAGCTTGGCGAGATGTGAAAAGCTTACTTGCTCTTTGTTAGAAGGTTTTAGCAGGTAGTTGTTTAATTCTTCTTCCACAGCATCTTTAAGGGTCACAGAGGAATCACTCTGTGCTGCAGCTCCGCTCAGTTTAAAGAAACTTCCCAAGGACTTGGTTTTTTTTTGCTTGGGATGTTTCAGCAACTTCGTGCTCCTCCTCAGTGCTGCGGCTTGCCATCTCCTCCTGGCATTCCATCATCTTTCATGCTACTATCGCCTTCACTCTGGGCTTGTTGTCTGCACTGATGAAGTCCTTCTTGAATCGGGGGTCCAAACATAAGCCACATCTAGCAGCTCCTGAGTAGCATCATCTTTATATTTCTCATTGATTGTAGTGCAACATCTCCTTCTTCAAGTCAGGTCTGTGTCTTCCTCAAGCATTAGCATTGAAATACTGAAGAGGTGAAGAACTGGCTTCACATAGCAGACACTAACATAATCTTCTCGGGAGAGTGCATCTGTGAAATCCAGCAGTGGGCCTAGTGTCTTGCTGACAGATTCCAGGACATCTATCTATATCTTGCCAGGTTGGAATCAGATGCCTCGCCTTCTTGTCCTCAGACAGGATCTGAGTTAAAGCCTTCTGCTGCTCTAAAATCCTGTTGTTGATCATCATCTGCCTGGAACCCCATCTTGTTTGGAATTCTGATACGAGGGAATGTGCCAGTAAATTGAGCTCCTTCTGGGCTTTTTCAAGAGCAGCTCTGGCCTTCCAGCTGTGAGAAAAGTGACCCGTTCCTCGTTCATTTCGCCATGCGCACGCATGTGTGTCAAAAACGTGAAGCAACAAACGTGTGCTTTGTAAATAGTTTTTAAAGAACCCTTAAATCAGATTTAAAAAAAAAAAAAAAAGTTTTGCCCTGCATCACACCTCCTGCGATGTGACTATTGCGCATGCGCACGTCCCAATGTCGATGCTGAAACGATGTATCGTGCAGCCCTAATACAGATCATGAGCTAAAGACTTCCTCGGATTGACTTCCCCCACCAAGCAGACAAAGACCAGACTGAGATTCCTTCTAAACCCTTTTGACCTTTGGTCTTCACAGAACATGTCGTCACGTGAAGGCAGTTTCTGTGGCATTCTGTGAACATGTATATATATACACCTAAATGATGCTAAAAGGACTTATGAGCAACTAATCATTTCAATGCATAACCCCATATTATGTATGTTTTATGTAAAACACAAGATTTGGATTTCAAAGACTTTTTCCAAAAGGTACATCTTGAAAAGGGGGGTCACGGTACAACAAAACTCCTCAGAATCACATTGTTAAAGAATTAAGAGACAAGAATCGAACTCGGGTCACCGTTATGATGTATGTTCACACACTAACCACGAGGCTATTGGCACTGTCACAAGTGCGTATGTTGTGTTAAATTAGTTTATAAGTCTTACTTATATTGAAAAGAGAAGTATCTTGTGTTTTGTGCTTACAAGTTAATGTCTTAATCTGCCGATCTTGTTACTGTGCTTATTAATAGTGTTTTCACTATATTTTGGATTTTAATATCCAGTGCAGAGTTGATGTTATAGGCTTGTTCAATGTATCGCTGGCCAACTCAGCTAAATGGACCTGTTTCCCTTACATAAATAACGCTAGAAGTTACTTAATGTAAAATGTTACTTAATGTAAAAAATATGATTTTCCTTAGTGATCATGTCTCAGGTGGATTGCATGTTTTCTTGGCTTGATGTTGGACTCATGAAAAATGCTATTTGCGTTAGCCAAAACTGATTTGCTGAAGTCAACACACGGACGGTGAAGGGAACTGGTGTTAGTGTGAGCTCCACTCGCTGTGAAGCGGGATCAATTAATCTCAATATACGGGACTTCCCAGCTAATACAGGACAGTTGGCAAACCTAATCTTGACCCACAAATGAGTGAGAGTGGCACTCTAAAGCACAGCAAAGAAATGCAAATCTTCTAATGGAACTTGAAGATAAGTTTGTTGTTACTCCAAAATGTTTAAAAAGACATATGCCTATTTTTAGATATTTTAAATACATAATGTATGTTTACTGCCCTAAATGGAGATACTGAGGATGAGGAGGCACTCTCTGTGTCAAAAGTAATGCATTGGCTGTCTGGACAAGCACACAGGCATCTGCTTCTTTCAGAAAGACAAGCCTTTAAAAATCACTGCTGTATTTGACCGTACATGCATGGAACATATGCCAGACCACAGAGTCAGTGCATGCACCCAGACAATCACATCTCCCACAAAACATTTAACAAATTTAATTGCAAAATTGCAGTGCAACTGGGAACTTACTTTTACAGGGTTTAGAATAGATTTGATATGTCCTCTTAATTGTTTAACTCGACCTCTTTTTAAAAAAAATTCATAAAAAAGAGAGACTACGCTTTATGCATAGATGCCTTCATCCTGTGCCACTGTATGCTCTGTAGCCGAAACTTCACCTTTCATTAGTCTGTATCCAGCATGTGGCATTCTTAATTTTATTTATCTCACAACATACAACACAACATCAAGTTCTTCATATGATATGTTGGAATAGCAGGCTCTGACAGATAGGGAGTGTTCCTTCAATATTCAATATCCTTCAATGTTCATTGTTCTTCTAGAAACTCCACAGATTTGAGAAAGATGTTCTACAGAAAGAGAAGTACAAATGAGTTCATCCCTGCTGATATCCAAACGTGGGCGTCGCACGTTTCCCCAAGTGCAGGTTTCAATATCAGATGCAGTTATTTAAGCTTCTTCAGAACTTGCATGAGTTATGCTGATTAGCTCCTGTAGACCCATTGACATGTTTTGATGCAGTAATTTCCAAATCCAGTTCTTGCTGAGCAGTTTCCAGGAGGTAACCCAAATCTAAAACTTCATTCTGACAAATCAAGCTAAACTTTGTCAGCATACACTGTAAAATGTCTTCTTGCACTTGTTCCTGCAGATATAAACAATGTCTAGTAAGCATAAAAGGCAGTTAAAATCCACTAAAATCATTACTTAAAAAAACAGCTACAAAAAGAACAAAGTCCCTTTAAACTAAGATAAGGACCAGCAATCCATTTTAACCCTAATTACGCTGTATTCCAGTAAATTTATATACCATCATTTGTAAACACATGAATTCAAATATTTATTGCACGCACTGGATCAGTTTATCAATTTGAATCAAGCACATAGATTATGTATATATTATGTGCATCTCTTTATCTCTCTGTTTCTTGACTAAAGCTTTTTCTCATTGACTGGTAATCGTTCATTTAAGCCTTTGTCATTTAATTGCATGTGTAGTGATTGGTACTCATGTCACAGATGATGCTGTGATTTTTGAATCCTACAGGAAACATGCAGGACTTCTTCAGGAATCCTACAGGAATCCTAAAGCATTAGTGTTCAGATTCTACAGGACTAATTCTGCAGGAATCCTAATGAACTATTATGTATACTCATCCTGTTGGACTGCTGAAGGGACATTCAGGGCCTCCTTGTATAACAAAACACCTTTTAAAAGCAATGTTCTGTGTCTCAATTTTAAATACCAACAACAAATTAAAAACTTCATAAAATGTTAAATATTTATTAGTCAAATAAGCTTAAAGATAAATTGAGACTAGTGTGAAGAAAGTGAACACTCTGAACAGAACGTGGCCTATCATTCTGCAGAAACGAGTAAATCTGGAAAAAAAGAGACATTTTTTCCTTAACTTAGCTAATAAAATAAATATAAATATAATTACATGCATATGTTCTACTGAATTTGCCCTCACCTCTTATGTGCTTCACCACTCAGTGTTGTAGCGTAACGGTGTCCTTCTTATGTTTCCTGAGAAATATGAGTATTCAGTACATATGTATAAATGCTAAAATATAAGGTACTGTGATTATAAAAACTGTAAATGATCATCTTGCTGATTAGTTGATATGTGAAACAAAATGTGTAGTGAATAACACTTAAAATATAAAAAATTAAATTAGAATGTAAAACCTGCTAAGGAGTTTATGTTCATCATTCATTATTTTTTCTCGTAAAGCAGCCTGAAGAAACTTTCGTGGAGTTGCTGGAAATTTCTTCAGAATAGTGTCTGAAAGAGAAATGTAAATGTGACCCAGGAGCACAAAACCAGTCTTAATTAGTGCGGGTATATTTGTAGCAATAACCAAAAAATTAACATTGCATGGGTCAAAATTATAGATTTTTCTTTCATGCAAAAAAATCACTAGGATATTGTAAAGTAAAAGATAAAAATATTAAGTAAAGATCATGTTCCATGAAGACTGTAAATTTCCTACCGTGAATATCTCAAAACATAATTTTTGATTAGTAATTTACATTGCTAAGAACTTAATTTGGACAACTTTAAAGTGCCCCTATTATGGGTTATTAACCCTTTAGATAGGCCTGTGCAAAAAAAAGCTTAGTTTCTGTCTTGTATATGGAGTTATATGGAGTATAACAGCATATTATAGTGTGTGTGTGTGTGTGTGTGTGTGAGAGAGAGTGAGAGAGAGACCTTTGCGCACTTACCTTGATGCGTCTGAGAAAATCAAAATTTTCCTCAAAATCACCTTAGCTCTCACAACTACATGGAGTAAACAAAAACAAAGTAAGTGTATTTATGCACCTGCTGCCTTTTGATGGTGAGAAGTACAGACTAAACAAAATGCCATCCGGCTGGTCATTTGATGGTGAGAAGAGCAGCAAGTAACATGAGAAAGGGCTTGACTTGTACCGAAGTTTTAGAAATGATTATGCAGCCTGACCCCTCCAGCGAGCTGCAGGATGTATTGTCTTCTCCCTCTGACATCACAGACTCAGGAGAGTCAGATCCTGATTTTGTTGTGGCACCCTCATCATCCTCTCCAGCTTCCACTGAAGACGAGGAGGATTCAGAGGATCCTGGATCTGGGTGGATTGGGAGAAACGGCGAAGTGTGGTTTTCCACCAACGTGGAGACAACTCCCTTTCTTCAGTCAGTACTTGCATCTGTTGTGGTGGACACACTTGCAAAGAGCACCAAGTGATATGCCGCAAGTCCTGCTGGAAAGACTGAACACACACACACACACACACACACACACACACACACACACACACGTGCACACATATACACTAAATGGTTAGTTTAATTGTTTAGTTTTCCATCCATCCTCAACTCTTGCACCATTGTTCAGTTTATTTGAAGTTGTTGTTGCATTTTGGTTCATAATAAATTATGTTCATAAATCTGATGCAGAGTAGATTTTTTACAGAAATAATGGAAAAGTGTATCACTGAAGGATTTTAAGGTTTTAAACTGGCTTTACCATCAAGAAAAGACAAGCATTTCACACATAGGCCGTCCGTACTTCTCACCATCAAATGACCAGCCGGATGGCATTTTGTTTAGTCTGTACTTCTCACCATCAAAAGGCAGCAGGTGCATAAATACACTTACTTTGTTTTTGTTTACTCCATGTAGTTGTGAGAGCTGAGGTGCATATTTTGATTTTCTCAGACGCATCAAGGTAAGTGCGCAAAGGTCTCTCTCTCTCACTCTCACACACACACACACACACACACACACACTATAATATGCTGTTATACTCCATATAACTCCATATACAAGCCAGAAACTAAGCTTTTTTTTTTTGCACAGGTCTACATAAAGGGTTAATGGTGCTACCTGGTGATCAACAGTAAAATTACAAATTTGACCTCTTCCCAACACGGAAAACCACCAACGATCAAGAATGCATGATTATATGGTGTCATGGCTTTGCAATCAAAAAATGTCGTTATAATGGAAGTCAATGGGGCAAAAACAGCCACGAACAGTAAATGAGGGAGAAAAAATTTAAATCTGATGCTGCACAAAAACTAACAATGCATGAAAGGCAATGTTGTTACTAATCTTTCACATGTCCAAGACTGTGATAAAAGGGAAAAAAAAAATTTATGAAATTTATCACACTAACATTTTATATTGAAAATAAGTCATTTTGTGTTTTTTTCCCCCCAAATCAGTGACATCATTTATGAACTTGGCAATTAAAGAGTAAAAATCCTGGATTTTTTAAAAACATTTAGTAGTTTTGATCAGGACTGAGGTTGATTAACAGATTTATGCAAAAAATATTTATCTGATACAATTTTACAGCAGTTTAATTTAGTGGATGTTTTCATCCCGAACATAACGAAAGGTGTAGTGAATTTGAACAATGCACAAGGGTTAAGATGTTGTTTTATTATACGCTAACTTTTTATCGCAAATTTGGCATTTAACTTAATTTTTGTTGATTCTAAAGTAAAATATCGCCAGACTGCTGATGTTGACCTTGGCGGCATTCTTCTTCGTGTGATGATGAGAGAGAGATCAGATTTCTTTTCCAAACTACAACCAGTTAAGAGCAAATCCCGCCCAGCAACCGATTCTAAAGATTTCATTGGTCATGTCAGTATCATTGAGGATTTCCTACACAATGCTGAAATAAATACTAAAAACTCCTTATCCTACCATAAACCATAACATTACGTTTGTAGAAGTTTCTGATGACATTATGTGTGTCACAACTGGACCTATCTTTGTAATTTTCAGTCTTTTTTTATTCAAGGTTAACTACGTGATTGGGTTGACAAATTAAATCTGCTACGGGGCGGATTTTGGAGTCGATTCCCTTGATGGAATCGATTCCAACCTTTGGAATCGACTCTCGATTCCCAACGCCTAGGAATCGATTCTTTCTGGAATCGATTCCCAGCCCTAGTGTTCGCTCGGCTTTCTGTAGCGCAGCTGATGAACTTCCCATGAGACCAATATGCATTTAGACACAATAAAGCATGAGATGCTTTTTCTTGTTTAGAAAAAAAAATAGAAATGCTTTTTGTTTGCTGATTGACAAATTTCTAGTTTATTCTCTAGTTTAGAGGTTATTCAACCGCACAAAATATAGCCTAATTTATATTCACGGGCCTTTTTTTTCTCCTCGGGAAACTTATGATAATATTTCAAGTCCAGTCAAATCAAATATGTCATGAATGTCATTTGCCATTCAATGTTATATATGGGTTAAAATACATGCTTTTAAGATATATATTATAAATAAAATATAGCCTATACCACCATTCAAAAAAGGTCAGTAATGGTTTTGAAACAAATCCTTTCTGCAGTAAGTTTGCATTTATTTGATAGAAAATACAGTAAAAACAGCAAATCTACAGTTTGAAAGAACTGCTTTTTATTTGAATATTTTAAAATGTGTTTTCCTCTCATGCTAAAGCTCTATTACTCCAGCTTTCAGTGTCACATGATCCTTCAGAAATCATGCTGATTGTTGCTCAAGAAATTTTTATTCTTTTTATTATTATAGCTGGCACACCACAACGACAAAAAAAGCTAGATTTGCAATTTAATTGATAATAACAAAAATATAAATTGAATTATTTGAGACAGATATAAATCAGGAATGCACTAAAATAATAACTATTTTGAAAATGAGAAGCATATGTTTCCCATCTTTCTACAACCCCAATTCCAGAAAAGTTTGGACGTTTTGTGAAATGCCATACAATCAAGAAAATGTTATGTGCTCATTCTCTTTAACCTATATTTAATTGACTGAAGTACAAAGAAAAATATCCAGTGTTTTTACTGGCCAAATTTTATTTTGTAAATGTAAACTAATTTAGATTTTGATGGCTGCAACACACTCCAAAAGAGTTTGGACAGAGGCATGTTTAACACCGTGTCACATCATCTTTCCCTTTAATTACAATGTTTAATTGTTTGGGAATTGAAGATACTAATTCTTAAAAGTTTTGTGAGCAAAATTTTGCCCAATCTCACAAGATACAAGACTTCGGATGCCCATCAGTCTGTGGTCATCGTTGTCTGATTCTTCTTTTCATGATGGACTGTACATGATCAATAGGAGACAGATCTGCTGGCCAGTCAGTCACATGCACATGTGTCTATGAAACCATGTTGTTGTAGCACATGCAGAATGAGACCTGGCATTGTCTTGATCTAATAACCATGAACTTCCCATGAAAGACGTGATGGCACTATACATCACTGTTCAATCCCAGTAAATGCCTCCATGTCAATGGCACCTTAACACATAAGCCAGTCACCCATGCTGTCTGCACTGCTGCACCCCCATACCATGACAGACGTGTGCTTTCGCATCTGTCACTGATGAAAATCTGGATGGTCCCTTTGGTCTTTGGGACTGAAAACTCAACATCCATTTTTCCCAAGACACAAGTTGAAATGTGGACTCATCTGAGCGCAGCACACATTTTCACTGTCTTTTGGACTATCTGAGATGGGCTCTGGTCCTGAGAATCTGGTGTTATCACTGCATAAAATTGATAGCTTTCTCCGTGAGTAACAGAGATTGAAGTTGCATTTCTTGATGCAGCAGCAGACTGTGTTAAGTGACAGCAGTTTTCTGAAGTTCTCCTGAGCCCTTGTGGCTATATTTAACACTGCAGCATGATGTTTTCTCATGCAATGCCATCTGAGGGCTCAAAGGCAAATTCACACTGAGATTTCTCTGGATTCCCTGAATCTTTTCACAGTATGGTAGTTGGTGAAAGGCCTAAATTCTTTGTGATTTTGCATTGAGAAATGTGATTTTTGATTTGTTTGGCACAAAGCGATGAGCCGTGACTGAGACTGAGATGATCCTTTTATACCCAAACATGATACCCTGGTCTAGTTCACCTGCTTACTTGTGAACTGTTTCAAATTAGTTTAATTTGGAAATTCTATAGCGTTTTCATTTTTATTTCGCCTCTGTCCCAACTTAATTGGAGTGTGTTGCAGCCATCAAAATCAAAATTAGTTTATATTTACAAAATGCATTTATGTTGGTCAGCAAAAACATTGGAAATATTTTCTTTGTACTTCTGTCAATTAAATAACATTTAAAGAGAACTAACAAATCACAGGTTCTTGATTTTATTGCATTTTACAAAACATCCCAACTTTTCTGGAATTGGGGTTGTACTTTGAAGTATTTGTAAGCAAACTTTGAAATATTGTCACAGAATTTATTAAATATAGTAAAAGAGGGTTTATGTTTCTTCCATTTGCAAGTGTAAGGGTGAATCCCATTTCTCTGTCTTACCCCTTCCCCTTAGTTTTGCACGTTCACGTGAGAGTAAGGGCTATCCCAATTCTCGTTTTGATCGAGGGGTAGGGCTAAGGGGAAGTGGTAGATACCCCTTAAAACCAAGCATTTTTGAGAGCTTACTTGAAACCAAGGGGTACACAGAACACACTGCGCAACCGGCAACAATGGCGGCCAGATCATCAAGTATTCAAGTATTTTCGGCTTAAATAATTTATTAAAAAATTACAACAGTCTTGTTTTGTGCTCTAGACAGTCCTGTACATATATATTTGCAACCATGTTCTTAATTGAAACGTTTTTAAAAAAATCGCTAACGTTACATTGCTGATTTGCACAACAGTCCCGCAGACTAGCCTTGAATGGACTCCATGCATGTCTACAGTTTTAACAAGTTTGTAAAACGATCCAAAGTTTGTGATCAACACTTGTCGGCTCTGGTGACGTAGCAGCCAGCTAGCGACGGTGTATGATGACGTAACCGTAACCAAGTGGTGTCTCATTTCATAGGGGTATGTTTTCACCCCTAGCGCTTACCACTCGGTTTCGAGGGACAAGGGCTAGGGGTAAGACGAAGGGGTAGGGGAAGGGAAAGGGGTAAGACAGAGAAACGGGATTCACCCTAAATGTGGTTTACCCACCAAAATTACCATGTCTACTATGTCAGAAAAAAAAGGAAATTCAATATATTCTAAAAAAAAAAAAAAAAAATTTTTAATCTAAAGGACAAATACTGTTATTTTTCACTGAAAGCTTATTGAAAACATCCATATTACAGCAGTAAAAGGGTGTTCAAGAGTTCCAGGAACAGAAATCTTGTATTTATTTTATTTTATTTTTTAAATGCCCCTGTGGATATATTCTAAACAGAATATTATTATTTTTTTTTATCAAGTCTCTTTAAATTTGGGTAAATTAAATCAAGTCTCCTCTTGAGGGACCTGGAGGGACCTGGATAATTGGTAGGGGGGCGCTGGCCCAAAAAAGGTTGAGAACCACTGATCTAAAAGAACTAAACACTTCGTCAACTTCTCACTGAAGAAACTGTTAGAACCTGAAGCTATGCAAACGAACTCTGAGAAGAACTTCTAGTGAGCGCGTCACTTTCAACATCACAAAGAAGCAGCCAACCACCGAAGGGATTTCCTCATCACTTCTAACCTCACACTAACTCCGGACACAGCACGTACTCCCCCACAGGTCACCTTTCGCCGTAACCTACGTTCGCTCTCTCCCTCTTGCCTTTCCTCAATGGTTACATCTGCGCTTCCTTCACCCTCTCAGTTTTCAGCACTGGACACAAACAGTGCTACTGACACTCTTTGCTCCACTCTAACATCTTGCTTAGACAACTTTTGCCCCCTTTCATCCAGACCAGCACGCTCTACCCCCCCTTTCCCCCTTGGCTGTCTGATGTTCTCCGTGAACATCGCGCTAAACTAAGGGCTGCAGAGAGGAAATGGCACAAATCAAAAAACTCTGCTGACCTTAGTGTGTATCAGTCACTCCTCTCTTCCTTCTCTGCAAACATCTCCACGGCTAAATCGACATACTACCACAACAAAATCAACAACTGTTCTGACTCTCGCACACTTTTCAAAACTTTCTCTTCTCTTCTCTGTCCTCCTCCCCCTCCTCCTTCATCAACCCTTACAGCTGATGACTTTGCAATTTTCTTCACAAATAAAACTAGAACTATCAGTGACCAATTCCTCACACCACAAACTGATAACTTCATAACGACTAATACACACTCTCTCACCTCCTTCTCTCCTCTCTCGGAGACGGAAGTTTCAAAACTCATCCTTTCCAATCGTCCTACTACTTGTCCGCTAGATCCTATCCCCACTCACCTCCTTTAGGCCATTTCTTCTTCGGTCATACCTGCGCTTACTCACATTATCAACACCTCTTTTCACACTGGTACATTTCCAACAGCATTTAAGCAGGTTTGGGTAACCCCACTGCTTAAAAAACCCTCTCTAAATCCAGCACTTTTAGAACACTACAGACCGGTATCCCTTCTTCCATTCATTGCAAAGACTCTTGAGCGAGACTGCCCTACTCTCGGTTACAGAGGCCTTGAGACTTGCAAGAGCGGCTTCCAAATCCTCTGTACTCATCTTACTGGACCTGTCTGCTGCTTTTGACACAGTTAACCATCAGATCCTCCTGTCCACTCTCAGAAAGATGGGCATCTCAGGAACCGCGCTCCTGTGGTTCGAATCTTACCTCTCAGATAGATCTTTCAGGGTGTCTTGGAGGGGTGAGGTTTCAAAGTCACAACTTCTTGCTACTGGGGTTCCTCAAGGCTCAGTGCTTGGACCACTTCTCTTCTCCATCTACATGTCGTCATTAGGATCGGTCATTCAGAAGCATGGCTTTTCTTATCACTGCTATGCTGATGACACTCAACTCTACTTCTCATTCCAACCAGATGATCCGACGTTAGCGGCTCGCGTTGCAGCCTGTTTGAGTGACATTTCTAACTGGATGAAAGACCATCACCTTCAGCTCAACCTTGCCAAGACAGAACTGCTCGTGGTCTCAGCCAATCCATCACTTCACCACAACTTCTCTATACAGCTGGGTTCGTCAACCATAACTCCTTCCAGGACGGCCAGGAACCTTGGAGTTGTGATCGATGATCAGTTAAGCTTCACAGACCATATTGCTACAACGGCCCGTTCCTGCAGATTTGCCTTATACAACATTAGGAAGATTAGACCCTTCCTGTCGGAGCATGCCGCACAACTCCTCGTCCAAGTTCTTGTTCTCTCCAGACTGGACTATTGTAATGCTCTCTTGGCGGGCCTTCCCACATGTACTATCAAGCCTCTGCAATGATCCAGAATGCAGCAGCCAGAGTGGTCTTCAACGAACCAAAGAAAGCTCACGTTACCCCTCTCTTCATCAGGTTACACTGGCTACCAATAGCCGCTCGCATCAAATTCAAGGTACTGATGTTTGCCTACAAGACGACAACTAGCACTGCACCAATATATCTAAACTCACTAGTTCACACTTATGTACCCTCCAGAAGCTTGCGTTCTGCAAGTGAACGACGCCTTGTGGTGCCATCACAAAGAGGTACCAAATCCCTCTCACGGACCTTTTCCTGGACTGTGCCCAGCTGGTGGAATGATCTCCCGACCTCAGTACGAACAGCTGAGTCTTTAGCCATTTTAAAAAATCGTGTAAAGACGCATCTTTTTCGCCAGCACCTGACCAACTAATACTAACACTTACCTATTCTATCTATTTAAAAAAACAAAAAAAAAAAACCTAGCTACGTGTACTGTGCTGGGCTAACTGAGACTTGTCATGGCACTTGTATACTGCTGCACTCTCGATGGTCTGATTGCTTCTATTGTTCTCATATTGTACGTCGCTTTGGATAAAAGCATCTGCTAAATGATTAAATGTAAATGTAAATGGATTTACCCAGAATGTGTCACACAAGGATGCATCAGCAGCCAATCAGCCTTTGGGATTCCCTCAAGCAACCATCCAAAGAACGAGCAGCCTTCAACTCAACTTAAAGCAAGTAAACAAACCAACAATCTCCATTTCTTGCTGAGATGATTTGAATTAATCTTTAAAAGGAAAAGATAGCAAAGTTCTCTATTTGTGAATTCCTCAGATCGTCTTTACTCTTAGAAAAGAGCATTAGAACTTTAAACTTTCTTCAAATCGCAATCCTCTTGCCAGAACGTGTGTGTGTATGTGTTTTGTTAGTATTGTATCAGAATAGCAAATAAACTCTCGTTTCATTTATAAAGAATGGTCTGGAGCTGCGATTTTCAAGTTTGAAACTATTTGCCAAAGATCGTGTTACCTGTTGCTCAAAAATTTACCCAACCAATTCTGTATTATTATCGTGGCCACGAAATAAACAGAATTGCTAAGATATACTTTATTAATGAGTCATTAATAAAGTATAAATTATTCGTTTTGATTAATATCAATTAATCAGATCAATATCGAATCTCTACGATGTGATTTCCTAAAGCTAAAACTCAAAATAAAAGTTATTACAGTCATCACTTTTGTTCAGTGTGTGCACTCACCTTCTGAATTGTGGAGAATTCTCTCATCATAACAAAGTGCAGATGTACATATGAAGTAAGAGATTCATTTGACAGTGTAGACCGCTTCATTGATAATAACGGGAGATTTTTGAGAGTGCTTAAACTCACGCTAGACTATAGTCAGTGACAATGTGATCATGTAGATGTTCTTTGCTCGCTTTAGGTATATAATTTATTCGCTGTTTGAATAACTGTGGAAATTAAATAAAATAATGAAATAATTAGTAGCTTACAATGTTTTTCTTAAACTGTGATCACATTAAAGATAAATTCAGTCATATTAAAATATTTTATGACATGACACCCATATCTGGTACTTGCCTAAAAAGACAGGTTTATGATGTGCGTAGTTTATGTTAGATTACACTAACATTAGGCTACTTTTACTTTTTGCTGAATCATATGTTGTTGTTTCTGAGTAGATAAAACAAACAAGATCACAGAGACCAAACTGTGCTGCATAAAGTGGACCATGGATCGTGGAAGCGGAGGGCTGCCCGGGCCTGGGCCCAGGTTACTTTTGAGGTCTGGTACAAATATGACATACAAAAATACATATGCTATAGGCTCATATGCATGCATGATCAATCATTAAAATATTGAGATCTCGATTCAAACACACGCAATCTTATTTCTTCATGACGATGATTCTGCTATGTCTATTTAACCTTTGAAATCATATCGGATCGGAGCATTTAAACCTGTTTTTATGCAGCCGCTGATCCAGAGAGAGCAGCGCTCATCATATAAGCTTTATGTTGAAACAGCTTCGCAAACAGTCTACACAGTAGGCTACATTTCTGTGTTGCAAACATTAAATAATAACGAAAGTATTAGGATAAAAGTTTATAGTCTGGATATAGCCGCGATCAAAATTAGGAACTGACCTTTGGAACTGATGTTAAGTTTCAAATAAAGACTGTATATGTTACATTATGCCAGTAGGTGGTGACCAGTGATTGTTCAAATGTATTTGATTTCTGAATTCTGGATTATTCATTCAAGAGATTTGTTCAAAAACTCAAGGAAGTCTTCATTCATTTATTTCAAATGATTTTTTACATAATGAATTCATTTAAATTAATACATATTTTGGTAACACTTTACAATAAGGTTCATTAGTTAAACATTAGTTAATGTATTAACTAACATGAACTAACCATGAGCAATACATTTGTTACTGTATTTACTAATCTTCGCTAACGTTAGTTAATAAAAATACAGATGTTCATTGTTAGTTCATGTTAGTTCACAGTGCATTAACTAATGTTAACAAGATTTTAATAATGTATTAGTAAATGTTGAAATTAACATTAACAAAGATTAATAAACGCTGTATAAGTGCAGTTTATTATTAGTTAATGTTAACTAATGTAGTTAACTAATGAACCTTATTGTAAAGTGTTACCCATATTTTTAATTTTAATTAAATTTTCCAATAAAACAACAGTGGTACTGGTATCTCATAACAACATGTACAGCTAGTATATATTAGACATTCAAATGCATACAAATGCAGAAGAGCAAAGACAGAAATAAAAGAAAATTCTAAACCAAAATTAGAAAGACAGTCACTGAGTATCCTCAAGAAAGTTCCCGAGAGAGGACCAAATGCACCAGAACACCTCAGATCTTAGATGTAAATCATAAGTGAATTTTTCCAATGGTAAAAGAGTGGTCGCCTGACTCATCCACATATTGATTGAAGGTATCTGAGCAGTTGATCATAATAATAGTATACATTTTTGGCCAGATATATACAAACATTCAGTACACATTCTTTGTCACAGTCCAGACACAGATCACAGATCCGCTGTACAATTCAGATGGTATACCTTTGGGGACAATACAAAAATCTTTCCAATAATCTTTTGAATAATTTTGTGAATTTTCCCATATCACCCTTAAAGAGTCAAAGGATGAAGGACCAACATTAAACAGCATTGTATATAATTCAGAGATCTTCTTTTTAAGAGTAAATGATGAAAAAAGCGTTTTTTTTTTTCTATTTCAGTGAGATCAAGTTGTATATTACCTTTTTTTAACTGTAATTCTAAAAAGTGTCAGATTTGAAGGAATTTATAAAAATCTTTACTGGGCAGATTAAATTCCTGTCTTAACTCCTGAAATGATCTCATTTGACCGTCATCAAATAAAAGACCTAACTCCGACACTCCTCTTGACCTCCAAGTCAAAAGGCCAATTTTCTGTATGGGAGTGGGAAGATTAGGACCTCAGAGACAACTTATTTGGAATGGATAAATATTTCTTAACATCCTTCCGCACCAAAAGAGTATTTGTTACGGTGAAAATATTGGTCAGATGTTGAATTGTTTGTCCGTTATGAATAAATGGTAGGGAGCATAACAGTCTAGGAAAACATCTAGTGGATTCAATCCCGACCCAGCGTGAATCAAATCTGTAAATAAACCAATTTAACATGTGCTTAATTTGTGCAAACCAAAAATATAATTGAAAATTTGGTAGGGAAACTCCACCCAATTCCTTTGGTTTCATCAAAACTGAAAGTTTAAGTCTAGGTTTCTTGTGCTTCCAGATATACCTTGAAATTGGAGAATTAATCCTCTTTAAAACGGTTGTATAGAATAGGAAGTTATACATATTCTATTTTTAAATAAACTAATTTATAACATTAAATAAAACATTTTGTCAGAACCTGAAAGGAAATTAGACAACCAAACTAAATAATATGTTGTCTAATGTTTTGTTTTCAGAATCGTGGGAGAACCATGATTTCTATTCTAAAAATCAATTATCCAAACTCATAGCTTAAAAAATACATAATATATCTGGCATCTAACTAATGCTATTAGTACTATTTTTAATATTAAAATGTAAAGACTAGGACTACACTAGACTGTAGTACATTAACGAGGATTTGATACAATTATAATGCATTATAATGCTGTTTCTCATCTAGTGTGCCAGTGTGCGAAGTGCTGCAAACCAAAACCCTCTCGCACCAATCGCAAAAAAAGTTGTTACTACAGCATAGTTACTACTCTCACAGTTCTGAGAAATAAAGTCTTAATTCTGAGTAATAAAGTGTGAGATATAAACTTGCAATTGTAAGAAAATAGTCTCTCCTTTTTCCCCTCAGAATGGACTTTATGTCAGAATTGTGAGATAAAAAGTCCCTTGTTTTATTTTTTATTCAGTGGTGGAAACAGGCTTTAATAAATTATGAAGAAATTGAATGAATGTGAATTTAGTGAGTCAGACACACTGTTGATTTCCAGAGAATTATTGTCTTGTATCACAGCGACCTGTAAATGAAACATTTTTGCTATTACATATCATAATTTATAATCATTCCTATTTGTGCAGCATATGTCATAAGTTATTGTACAGTTGTGAGAACACACTCACGTTTGTCGTTAACTTTCCGCATTACTTCCTGTTTAGGGGTTTGTGACCACTTCAGTGTCACGTCTGTGATTCCTCTATCAGCCAGAGCAGATCCCAACTGGAAATAAAATTAATACTAAACTGATTAGATCAGAATATGAAAAGACATTCAAATCTTACTCGTTTCTCGTGTCATGTCCCAAACAGTACTTTTGTAAAATCATGTCTCTTTAAAATGTGAGAATATTGTAAATTTGTTCATGCTGTAAATAGTTTGACTGAATAATCAATAGGTGATCGGCACTCCAGTCGGTGAACCTTTGTATCATAATTAAACCAGTTCTCTCTTAGCAGATGCAACTGCACTGCAGGACAACAACAGCTGATTTTGTTTCTAAACGTCCCGCCTCTCAGCTCAGCAGCATGTGCTCCGGTTGTATTGTAAACAATGGCGTCGTCTATATTGTTTATCAATTTGAGCCTGATTGAGATGCAGAGGATATTAGTGAAGAGGATCGTGCACAGCACGGCTTTTAATGGTAGGCCTATGTTTTTTGTTTGTTGTTGTCTCATACTTTTAGATATGCTGTTATTATGCTACTGCTTATGTTAGCTTTTAATATTCGGTTTTATCCTGATTAAAGTTTTAATAGAGTACGGCAACCGCATGCGCGTCCATGTTTAACGCTTGTCATAGCTGTATGAAAATAAGTGTATAAATGGAACAGTTTATTGTTGGACCTGAGCTGACTTGAATGAGAGAGTGAGAGAGATGCAGAGCAGGGCGACGTGAGGAACAGTATTAAGAACGGCTGTTTTAGAACATTAATTTTGAAACTTGTGAATCCATTAGAATCGTTAGAAGACAGAATCACGATTCAAACAGTATATGAATAGATTTTTACATGCACCCCTAGGTTTTTTTCCTCTTCTCTAAAGCAGCACAGCATGGCCTCGCCCCCTTCGTTGCATGTTCCCGGGGGCGGGGTTTATCTGGGTTTATGATGTCACTAACCCAGAAGTATTTTGTTGTAGTCCCTTACCAGCCGTTCACTGCAGGCGATGCTTTGCCAATTCTGTAAAAGAAAATTTCTCCCTTTGCATTGAACTTTGAGCTTCGTAACTTTGCAGATGTTGTTTATGCTCACAGCTACATTACACACTAACACAAGTTAAAAAGGTGAAATCTTATTATATGACCCCTTTAACAATGCAATAAGTGTTTGTTTTCTCATCACTTGTTACTGTTTTTCTCACCTGTTTCAGAACGTTTTCTCTCATTGTAGAGTCGGTCAAATCTTTGCTGGAGTGAAACAGCAGTTTTACAAATGATCTTTTTAAACAGGTACCTAGAAAAATATAATCATATATATGTAAATTCATAAAAAATCCTAAGAAATATGGTTTGCTCCCTACAAATGAGCTTGCATTTATTAAAACTTAGGGTTGAGGAACATCCCGTATACAACTGCTGGAGACCTTGATCAATGGCCTTTTCATCAAACCAGTCCGCAGATGTTGACGATGGTTTAGCAGCTCCAGCTACTGCCAGATGTTCTAAAGAAAATGTATGAAAAAAGTCACGACTCGTCTTGATGCACAAAGTTTGCAGCAGAGGGGAAGATTACTGAGGAACAATGACTGGAGGTGAAGTGATTTATTACTGCATCAACTACTCTCACCAAACTGAATTGTGAAAATTATGATTTTGCGTTCATTTATAGTACGTTACAAGTATGGCATGATATTACATGAATTATATATTAATGTATAATACTGAATATAACACTCTACAACAATGAATTACCTGCCAAATACCCGTAGACTTCAACCTCACAAAGCGCAAGAATCTTCTGGTCTCCAGGAACATGAATAATCACGTAACGTCCATCCAGTCCATCACATGAGTAGCTGTAGGACTCACCTGGTGGAATAGCAGGAATAACAGCACATCTACAGACAGAGAAACAGATGAAGAATATAAAAAAATACTGTCATATCTGCATTAATCCTTCACATCTGTCCTTGATGTCTCACACTCTTTCAACCTCAAGTTTCTCACATGGGATTGTTGATGCCGTTGTTCTCCAAAGAGTTTCCGATGCGAATCTCCGCTCCGTTTATTTGTTCTGCACAGCAGTCATTTCTATTAGTGACGACCACTTTATTAACTCGGTAGACATCATGCAGATCCAGCCTCCACCACGGGTCTGCCTCATTAAGGGTTGAGGAGCATCCCGTATACAACTGCTGGAGACCTCGATTACCATCAACGGCCTTTTCAGCAAACCAGTTTTGAGATGTTGACGACTGTATAGTGGCTCCACCGATTGCCCGATTTCCTGGAAAATTAATAAAAACCGTTGTGACCCATGTTTATGCACAATTTCAATAAAATTTGAGAGCAACAGTGGAGGAGATGATGGTGAAGCATGTCATTTCTGCACCAACTAGCCTTCTGTCACCAAACGGAATTACAAAAATTACTTTTTGTCTAACAATGTCCTTTGCTATATACTATATACTCACTAACAGGCGGACCGCGGTCCAGACCCAGAAGCCATCCCATCTGGACCTGGACCCGGACCTATACAGCTTCTATTTGAACTGGCGCAGCTTTTGTAGTCTTTATGGTAGTGGTCTCCGGTCCGAAACCGTGAAGGCTTTTGACATCATGAAATAAATACCAAACGCTAATTTCAAGTAAATCAAATTTATATCTAGCAGGTCAGCTCTAGAGCCGTTTGGGTGCAGTCGTGCGTGCAGTGATCAGAGCAGAGAGCGCCCGCTGCGCGCAGACAGATTAAACTTTCAGTGGGTGAAAAACAATGGCATTTTCAAAAATTAGGAAAGTTGACGGGTCCTTAAAAATCTTAAATGTTACAAGAAAGGCTTAATTATGATTTCAGGAGGTCTTAAATGTGGTGACTGAAAGACAAGAATTGCGCTATTCATTGAATAAATACGAGCGCTGCACGTTTCAAAGTCATCTGCTTCGCTGCTTTGTGGAGTCTGTCTCTTGGGCTTTGCCATTCCCAAAGCGCCACCTGCTGGAAGAGAATGTTTTTCCATTTTCAATCAGCCCGTACGCCTGCGGTTGTCAAAGGCCAATGTGAAAATCAATCCATGTTCAATCCAATCCAAGATAATGTGTTATAAAATGTAAACAAATAAGGCAGTAAAATATATTTATATGTTATTTAATTAATATAATACTTGCTTGTTTTTGTGAAAACCTGTATCTGAACTGTAAATCATGCTTTTTACAGTTATTTAAATTTTTTTGTGCAGGTCTTAAAAAAAAAGGTCTTTAAAAGTCTTGAATTTAAGCTTAAATATCCTGCAGATACCCTGGCCTGGCAAAAACCATCAATTGTTTTTTATATATAATTGTTCGGACCTCGGCTGGTGGGGAGGGTTCATTACTGGACCTCGAGCCGTTTTAGTTGAAGACCCCTGCTATATACTATATACAAAATTAATAGATGCCCCTAGTAATTCATTACATCATTAGTACCAACAACCTGTAGGAAATATAACCAATATCTTCAATAACACCCATTTGGAATAAAAAGAAAGATGACTGTTGATTTGTCTGACAAATGTGGACTGTTTAACATGATAAATTGACAGAATTTTTAAAATTCCCACATTAATATTTTCCCCAGCATTATGTCAGGGATGCAAACTTGTCAGCTTTCGGATTGTGTGAATTTGTGTGATTCGCGTGAGTTTTTTGGGGGGGTTCTCTTTACAGTACCATTACTACCAAAATCCCTATTGCCCCCATTATGTATAATAAATATATATATATATATATATATATATATATATATATATATACACTTTTCATACACCAGTTTCTTGTCACATTCAAATTGGTTGTCATAGTAACACTAATTTGTGTTGATTCAGCACATTGTGAGTTCCACAAATCTGAATGCAATATTTGTAAATTGACTGTTAAGATAAACATTTTGCACAATTTATTATCTGTAATATCACTGTCCCAGCTAACAATTTTTGGTTCCCAGATCGTTCTCAGCAACATTCCCTTTTGGGTAGCCAGGAAAGTTTTCTTAACGTAAATAGAACGTTCCCTTTAGGTTAGGGGAACCTTCTGGGAACGTTCTCGGCAAGTTCCCGGAACGTTCCCCTAACCTAAAGGGAACATTCTATTTACTTTCCTAGAAATTTCCCAGAAAGTTCTCTTAAGGTTCCCAGAACGTTCTCCTAACCTCTTTACTCCGATATCGCTGCTGTCAGTAATCATCCAGCACTCCCGTCCCGAGTAACTTAGAGTATAAGCGGCATGAAAGACGGACAGATATGGACCTCAATAATCAGTACTACAAACCATTTGTCTTGTTTCAAACTATTGTTTAATCATTTAAAGATAATCAGAGCACATTTAACCATCATAAGGAGCATTGAATGAGATTGAATTATCCGTTAATATAAGATTTCTTTATTATAACTACCATGTAACTTACCACATAATAACCCAGATCTTACGTTTCTTAAGCACCAAATAACAATGACTTCAACAAAATATTGGGTTTTAAGAATGCAAATTTAATTTTTACAGACATTAAAAATGAATAACATTTATTTGACTTTAATATTACATTCATTTCTTAGCACTGAATAGAGAGGTGGAACTATGATGTCACTTTGTAGGCGAAAACCCGGAAGCGAGTTAGCATTTTAGCACTTCCGGTTCCAACGTCCGTTTTGGTTAAATCCCTAAAATAAGGTCCGTGGTTCACACAGGCTCAAGATACTTTCACGTTTTATTCTACGACATTTAACACACCAGTTACACCACACTCGTGATTTTTTTAAGCTAAGTTATGTTTCTTAAAAAAGACGGTTGCTAACAAGTTGCTAAATGGGACTACAGGCGCTGTCGGAGACATTAAACGTCATCACGCCAAACAGTTTATCAATATACAGTATTTTCCAGTTGTAGTATAATTTGTAATTCAATTAATTTTAGGATAACCAATGAATAGTTTACAGCATTTTATATTGTTGTTTTTTTTGCTTTGCCCCGAAATGCGACATGTTTTCAGAGGGAAGATGCTTGTTTTATCGCTTTACTGACACGGAGACTCTCCGCACCATAAGGTAAACACATATTATGATTATTACATGTAAACACCACATTTGCCGGCTTAACATGGTGAAAGTTAAACTTTAATGATGCATATTGCTTAAAGGCACGTAAAAATTCAATGTTTGCGGCCACATGAAGCGGTTAGAAAACATAGATTGAGGATTTCCTTGAAGCAAGGATAAAATAAAATTTTGTGTATCAATCCTAACAAAATGAGAGCTGAAATGTGGTACTTTGTTCACTAAATAAGTTTAATCTTACCATATCCAAAAACTCGCTCACTCTGCTGTTATTTAAATACGCGGGGATACGTTTTTAATTAGAATATTCATATTAATCAAGGATTTATAGACTTTTAATGCACCTTATTTCGAAATGTACAGAAATACATGCTTTAAATGTCCTTTAGTTATGATTATTTCATTTATTCACTATACTATTTATTAGTAATGTCCCATTTCAGTTTTAGTTTGTCTCTAGTTTTGTATTTATTCATGAAACGGTTCCTGTAGCGTGGATTAAAATTCATATACAGAGTAAATCCTTCACTGAACATGTTAAAAATAAGTTTGAAGCAGTTCTCGAGAGCGCGCTGGTGGTGACGCTGAAGGCGACCATGGTGCTGTAGTTCGTTTATAGCCTAAGTTTAGCTTTTTAGTTCTGGCGCTTTTATTTTGGCTTCAAAATTCGTTAAAGTTATATTATCTTGTCAAGATTATCTTGATGGACAAAACGTGTAAGTTTCATGAACTATGGTTGAATACAGAGCTTATTTTTTGCGATAATCCAAAAGCCTATGGGAAAGTCCTATTGGCTATTTGTCGAGGAACCAGTTTCATGCTAACAGCCGATCCGCCTACAAAGTGACGTCATAGTTCCCCCACTCTATTAACGATGATGTACATGCTTCTCTCTTTTGGTCCGTAAACAAAAACTTATTATCATCTTCAATTACTTGTCAAATCTCCCTGAAATCACAATGTTTACTCTCAAATATTTATTAATTATAAGTAATTATTCAGTCAGTAAAACAAAATGACCGTTAATTTTTAAATGCGAATGCGCGGCTTTATATGGAACACAAAAAATCTTCCTTTTGGCCCATAGTTAAAAGACTGCTGTTCTTTTGACTTCGAGCTTCTGTACTCCATGAACTGTTTGTATGATGGGCATGGTTGTTCTGCTGAAATGGACAGAGTTCCGTTTCAAAACAGAAAGTTATAAGTCGCTCAAAAAATCATTGTTAGCATTACTGATTTTTATTCACATGGCCTCAGATAGCTAGCGTTTTGCTACACTAAAAAATAACAAATAACAACTTACTTTGCTTAGCACTGTCCGGCTGTCGAGACGTCCCCTGTGTTTGCGTCTGGTCCGCGTCCTTTAGAAACTCCAAACACCGACCACACGTAAAGCAAAACCTCGTTAAGCTGCTCATGTGTTTGCCACAAAACGGGCAAAACATCCCTCGGCCGCAGTCCATGTTCGGTCACCATAAACTTTATTTACGCCATTTACTCCACAACCACAACACAAATTTACCGCGCTCACCAACAACACCTTTCACCGCGTCACTTCCGGTGTGTGGTACATTCCCTTTCCGTGAAGAATCTGTCATTGTAAATTTGTTTCGGGACTGGTAAAAGTGTTTTGCATCTTGTTAATTTGTTTTCTAAAATGTAAATTTGTTTCGTTCTTGGTGAAAGTGTTTTTCCCATGTAATTGTGTTTTATGATAGGTAAAAATGTTTTCCAAAATGTAAATTTGTCTCGAGCTTCGTAAAAGTGTTTCACATTTTGTAATGTTGTTTTGCACTTCCCGGCCACCGTAGTGACGCCAGCAGGTGGAAACAAGTGACTTAAACTGAGAATCGTTCAAGAAATATTGATTCATTCAGGAATGAAACAAGTGAAGTTTTTATGAGCAAGTCATGAAGTTATGAATCATTTGTTTAACTTTTTTATCAATTCGTTGAATATTGTATTCTATAAATAGACAGCAGCAATTTTTTTTCTAGAAACTCTAGTAAAATACATGTTATTTTGTTTAGTTGTCTTTTTTTTCAGAATCATGGTGGGAGAATAGTGATATCTATTTTAAAAATAAAATATTGATACAATATAGTTAATATAAATATAAAAAAATAATACTTCTTTCTAAAGTACTTTGTGAACTATGTCTCAACACAGTAAACTAAACAAGCATTTCCTAGCAACGACAACTGCGCTAAACACTAATGAAACAAGTAAATACACTTACTTACAAAAGTAACTTAATTTGTAGTTAAGTATTTATATAATTAACCCTTCTAAGCTGTTGGTGTCTGGGCTTATTTGTTTTTGTGACTTCCTGCACTTGCTATACTTCATAGCAACTGAGCTAATGAGTGATCCTCTGCTGGCATCCACTGGTTGTACTGGTAATTTCATCTTACAAATCTTTGTTTTCCACCAGGAGACAATTTTTTTTTCATGTCATCTTTATGAATTCAAATTTAAAGTGCATTTTACTGCACAATTGTAGAGTAAAAAAAAAATAATAATGTGCGTCTTTGTCACCTTTTTCATCCATGATGAGTTTGCATCCCTGTTATATGCTCAAGCCCCACGTTTATCAGAATCATCTGTACATAAGACGCCAGTAAAGCATGAATACTGTCATACTGGTTTGAAAAGACATGAGCGTGATTTCTGGTGAACTATGAGTTTAAAGTAAGTTAGTCAAAAAGTATTTATTACATTCAATAAAGTGCTCTACAAAAACAAATTACCTGCCAAATACCCGTAGACTCCAGCTTCAACAATACTAAGAATCTTCTGATCTCCAGGAATATGAACAACCATATAACGTCCCACCATCCCACCGCATGAGAAAGTGGCCGTGTCACCGGCTTCAAGAGTAGAAATTACACCACATCTACAGACAGAAAGATCATCTGTTATCTGTTTCTGTTCATTCTTCACTTCAGCCACAGAAATCAAATCAAAAGAAAGAAATCCTCACATGGTGTTGCTGTAAATGTCAAGAAAGTTCCCGATACGAATCACCGCTCCGTTAAGCCTATAATCAAAGGTCGGTCTATTAGTGATGGTCACTCTGTTCACTCTGTATACCTTCAGTAGATCCACTCTCCACCATGGGTTGGTTTCAGGGTTAGTGTGGGTCCAGCTGGTCAACAATCCATCAATAGCCAATCCAGAATAAAATCCTTCGTAAATTGATGACTGATTAGTTTTGCCCCATAGTGCTACATTCTCTGGAAAAAAATCATCAATAAAGGCCAATAAGAAATCATCTACTACTGCAGAAGACCTTTACCAAACTAATCTTTCTTACTCATCATCAGCTACATGTCCACCACAGGGTCAGAAATTAAGGGTTAAGGGTGCAAAACAGCAACAGATATTTAAAACACAAGGGTAAGAGAATGATAGTGAACATCTTTTTCCAAATATTGCCTGTTAATAAGTACATTTTCTGACTTTGGTCTATCTGGTATCAGGAACTATAAACTGGGCATCAAACTGCATCAGATCTTCATTACAGGGCTAAATTTCTAAGTACGTTTGTATCTGCCCATTTAACAGACAAAACAGAACAAAAGTGTTTAGACACTGAAGGATTCTTACCTTTTTGTCCATGTGCCATTTCCTCAATCAATAAAAACCCTGTGGAAACAAGTCAAACAACCGCGTTTTGTTGAATCACATTCGAATTTGCATTTTCAATTTAATTCACCTTGATATTGCTGCTAATAATGAAAAGAATAGTCTGAATTATAATGACAACATAAAATATTGTTCTACATAATGACCATGTTGGATGAAAACATTGACATAATAATAATACAGGTAATTATTCATGTGTCATTGGTTTCATCCAACATGGTCATCAAGCAGAAGACTGAAATCTAAAGTGGGATGAGGACGCGTTCCTGTGAATCAGGACCAGACTTTCTGGATGTAACGGGACGAGGTGATTGATCAGCGAATAGTATCTTCAATTTAAAGGCCGATTGGCTGTTGCCTATTTTTGTCTGTGTAGACAGTGGTTGCAGGTAAGCACACTATGCTTTAACAGGCGGTTATTTTAAAACTGGTTGGGTGTGCACAACTTTAAAGTGAGTTTTTGTGAATTATAGCGCGTCTTTTTGCTCTGGTGCCCTTTCGGTGCAGCTTTAGTGGATATGATGACTGTTCACCTTTCAGGTATGTGTAGTTAAGAGCTCGTTGTATTGGGCTAGTATGTTTGTTTATGTGGGGTTAACATTTTGTTGCATGCTAAATAGGCATGATTTCCTGTATCCCATTGTGTTATCGGTGGACATGACTGTGATTTAAACTGGTGCCTGTAGAGTGTTCTAGCTACGTGATATCCTAACGGTAAGTTTTTTTTAATGCAATTATAATTGGGAGCGGGGGACAACATGATGACAAAACTCCTTTTGTTTTTGCTGCAGGATTCTCCCTCTCATTCTGTGCCGTGATTGTTTGCTGTTGTCTTCGCGCTGCTAAAGTGCTGCTGTTTATACTGTCGCGCAGACGCTGTCGTCTACATTATTTAATGCAGAGTTCACACTGCACAATTTTCAAAGTCGTCGGATCACCATTTTTCACACTACACGACTTTCTGGGGTAGCATTCAGTTTTTGCTGTGTTCACATTGCACGATGCATGACTTCACAAAAGGAAGAATCACCGACAACTCTGCGTTTCGAGGGGGGTCCCCCGGTAAAAATCGCATTCGGGGGCCGCTTCAACCCGTGGACATGAAAAACAACCCACGGCAACCGCAGAC
This sequence comes from Onychostoma macrolepis, assembly GCF_012432095.1. Lineage (NCBI taxonomy): Eukaryota > Metazoa > Chordata > Actinopteri > Cypriniformes > Cyprinidae > Onychostoma > Onychostoma macrolepis. The sequence continues at coordinate 8,625,302 of NC_081157.1, read as the reverse complement.
TTGGCAACACTGGTCCACAAACTACGTTTCATGTAACTCCTCCCCGAACTTCCCGCTGCCCTGTATCTTGCTCTCTCATTGGCTTGGAGGTCATCGCCGATGTATGTTTCAGTCAGAACTCATTTCACACAGCAGGATTTTGAATCGCCGACAGCTCCTTTCTTTCAAATTGCATCTTTGATAATTCACACTGCGTGATTGTCACTTGCGTGAACGAGCACTGATTTGCCTCCAATTGTCTCTTTTCATCTTTATGAGAGATAAAAACTGTGCTCTGTCTCCTTTTTCTTTGTTTGACACTAATCTTTTTCTTTACCTCAGCCCTGCTGGTATTGGTTTATTTATTTCATTTTGTTTTGTTTTACATATAATTGTTACAGTTATACAAAGTTGGTTTGTATTAATAATATTTTTTCTGTTGTAATTTGCTTTCTTTTGTTTGAAGTGGGGTTTCCAGTTTTTCCTGTTGATTTTAGTGTCTATTTTAAAACATTTTGTATTTAGAAACATTTGTATTTTTATACTTTACCCACGTCTCCTGCCTAACTAATTCTTTGAGGGAGCTGAACCTGTGTGCTTTATCAACCGATTTTTGGGTTGTTTGAGTATTTCCCTGGGGGTAATTCCTAGGGTAGCGTAGTTGGATTTTCTTACTAGTAAAAGTTTGGGCTTGGGTCTCAAAATTGCACCGCTCCGTCACAAAGACTGTCAAACCATTTGCATACACACAGGGGCGGACTTAGTGATTTGGGGGCCCTAAGCAAATTTCACGTAAGGGGCCTTAACACAATAACTATAATGCTCTTTTACGCGTAACCCTTATTTTGCTCGCTAGCTCTCTCTCATTATAGCTGTAATTATTGTAACTATTACCCCTTCACAACTTAAGTAGCCTAAATAATTAGTCAACCTGATGCTGTTCTAAAGCCATATTAAGCTACCTTATTTTTTTCTAAGAACAAAATAAGACATTTATAAAAAAAAAAAAAAATGCTTGCACTTGTCCATTTAATGACTTGTAAACTTCTTAAATCTTTTTCCAAAAACGATTAAAATGTCATAAAAATTATCCCATGCAACTCGTTCCGTATTCCAAGTGTTCTTAAGGCATACGATGCCGAGAAACAAATTGAAAATGTAATCTATTAAGCAAAAATCTCCAGTCATTGCATTCGTGCATTTATACGCGTTTTTAGTTCATTTGCATTCATTGTTCGATAAAAGCACACAAGAGAGTCATTTTGAAATCCAGAAAAATAAAATTATAACTTAAAACAATAATTTCTTTACTGAGGTGAATATAACTGTTCTGAGACAGTCAAAACAGCTTAGAATGCGCGCAAAAAGCGCTCCGTCTATAATCACTGAAAGCTGTCACTTCAGTTCATCGCGATCTCGCGACGTTCCGTAAATAAGCTCTCTGCACAATGAATGTCTTATTTACATCTTATCTACACGGTGTTATATAATGAGAGGATTCACAAGCTTGCAGAACTCCGCACTAGACTTGCTGCGATAGACGGTGTTGGCGGTGATACGTTACATCACTTGCCCACCGCGGCACCGTCCCCCACCGTCGTTTTGATTTTTTTTATAGTAATAAAAATCATTTAGTTCAGTGAGAGGACACTACAATTAAAACGCGGCTGCATCACAGATTAGATTTATTTATCACATGAGGAGTGAGTCGAGCTGACTGACAAGAAGATTGAGGTGAGACAGACAAGATCGACGATGGCGGAAGAGTTTCAAAACGAAATGTAAAAGCGGCTCTTTTAAAAATATTTTGGATTTTGAAAAGCCTGTTGACTTCTGCCATTAATCTAAGTGATCCCTGCTGAAAAAACCCAGCTAAAACCAGCCTAAGCTGGTCAGGCTGGTTTTAGCTGGTCTCCCAGCCTGCGGGCGTTTTTTTTAAACATTCGTTTCTCATTTATTTGGTTCCACAGTATTAGCTGATTTTTATTTTATTTTTTTTAAACTGTGTATTTTTTTTTTTTTTTTCTTCATTATTTTACATCAAGGTGTGTATGCTGTCCGTGCCTCCAAACTTTATTGGTTTTGCTAATAAATGTTCTACGTTTCATAATTATTTGTTCCTCATTCTTTACTGATTTTTAGTTTTGTATACCTATTTAAACTTTGTCTAAGTTATTTGTTATTTTATATTAGGTATATAGCATGGTGTGTTTTTATTCGTTTTGTTAATAAAAGTTCTACGTTGTATTTTGTTGTTGCTTGCATTGAATTCAAGCAATTGATGCCGAATGGCTCCTGATCTCTTCTGGAAGCTGTGGGCAGCATAATAGCTAAAAGCAGACTCCCCTTGTTTTGTGTGAACCATTGGTATTTCTAACTGACTCGATCCTAATGATCTGAGTGGTCTGTTTGGTTTATATTCAGTGAGCATATCTGCAATGTATTTAGGTCCTAGGCCACTGAGTGATTTATAAATGAGTAAAAGTACTTTAAAATCAATCCTAAATGTAACTGGAAGCCAGTGTAAGGACCCGAGGACTGGTGTGATATGCTCAGATTTTCTGGTTCTAGTCAGAATCCTGGCAGCAGCGTTCTGGATGAGCTTCAGCTGTCTAATGGTCTTCTTTGGAAGGCCGGTGAGGAGACCATTACAATAATCCACCCTGCTGGTGATAAAGGCATGAACAAGTTTCTCCAAGTCTTGACTGGACACAAAACATCTAATTCTTGCAATGTTTTTGAGATGATAGTATGCTGATTTAGTTACTGCTTTGACATGACTACTGAAACTAAGGTCTCCAGAATCACCCCAAGATTTTTGACTTTATTTGTTTGACCCCTAGAGTAAAGTATGCATTCACCTTGAGAACTTCATCTTTGTTTCCAAATGCAATGACTTGAATTTAACTGAAGAAAGTTCTGGCACCTCCAACTGTTAATTTCATCAATGCACTGGCAGAGGGAGTCAATGGGGCTATAGTCATGTGGAGATAAGGCTAGGTAAATTTGGGTATCATCAGCATAGCTGGGATAGGCAATTTGGTTCTTTCTCATTATTTGATTTAGTGGGAGCATATACAGGCTAAACAAGAGCGGTGCAAGAATTGAGCCTTGTGGGACTCCGCATGTCATGGATGTCCACTTAGACTTATGCTCTCCTATACTCACATAATAACCTCTCCCTTCTAAGTATGACCTGAACCATTTGAGTACCATCCCAGAAAGCCCGACCCAGTTTACCAGTCTCTGTAGAAGTATGTTATGATCAACAGTGTCAAACGCAGCACTAAGATCTAGTAGTACCAGCACTGATATTTTGCCAGAATCAGAATTAAAGCGATTATCATTTATTATCTTAATTGGTGCTGTCTCTGTGCTGTGATGCGCTCGGAAACCAGATTGAAAATTGTCTAGGTATCCTTTTGAGTTTAAGTAGTTGTTCAGCTGATTTAAAAACTACCTTTTCAATAATCTTACCTATGAAAGGAAGATTTGATATTGATCTATAGTTGCTCAACATGGTGTTATCAAGATTGCGCTTTTTCAGAAGGTGCTAAAATTAATAAGCGACAAGAGCGAATCAAAAAATAGGATAAAAATGGGCTGATAAGGTCAGAGGAGTGTGATGTCTAGCTTGTACCTAGACACGATTCTAATAACTTTTACCTGAGAAGATATTGCTGCTTTATTTCAGAAGATTAACTTTTCCCTTCTTTATTCTTCATAAACTGACATCGTGTCTACACCGGAGGCGAGCGGCGCGGTGCGACAAAATACTATAGAACCCATTATAATCAGTGATGCTGTCTACACTGGATGCGGCGCTGTGTGACAGTCCCGACAGTAAACTGATGCCTCGTTCTGTTTATGATGTACTGACACAAAGTTAAAATGATTTTTAACGGTCGCTACACATCTAGTGTAGACAGACTTTAGCTGTTGCGGTACGACACGACAACTGTCACGTATGGAGTAAACACGGTGTAAGAATGTGGCGACACACACCTGTGGTTACGTCTGAACAGAACGGAAACATGAAAAGCAAACATCAGAACGTCATGATGGTTCTAGGTGTTTTAGCGAGAGATGGTGTTTCAGTGACGATGAATCAAAGAGAGACTGGCTTGTATTTGATACTGCGACTAACGATGGCCTGCTCTGTTTGCCGAAAAAATGCAAAGGACAACAATCTCAACAATTCCTTTTTTTTTGGGACTAAATAAATAAATGTAACTCGAAAATGTTAATGAACATTGATTAATAAATCAATACATTTGTTTGTTTTTTTCTTGAAAGTAAAGTAAAGGACAAATTAAAAACATTGTTTAGTCATTGTAGTAGTAATAACTGCCTGTTTTTGCAAAAAGAGTTTCATGGCCGGTAAAACATTTTTTTGCCTGGTAAATTTTCTAACGTCACAGGCCATTGGCAGGTGTGGCAAAAAGTTAGTTTTAGGCCCTGGAACTAACGGTTGGAGGGGCGTAGTTAAGCATATTCTGCACAACTCGTCAAACTGACGTAATCAGAGAAAGAATGCCCTTCCAGAGCGGAAGCAACTAAAGATTACCAAGACAAATTTTTTTTCAGTGGATTAACTTGCACTGATTAATCTTTCACCTTAAGACTAGCAATGTGCGCTAACAAAATAAATATTGTAAATTTTGATTTCATGTGGGCTTCATGCAGTGTTTTCAAACATAATTAAATACATAATTACTAAGTACTATTTTGCATTTGGTTATAATTGGCAAACCTAATTGTATAATTCAAATTCACTAAATTAATTAATTTTATTTCAGGTGTTGAAGGCCACTTCTTTCTCACACATCTCATTTTTATGGAGAGCTGCAACTACACAACATTTTCCCAGGCAATACTGCAGTCCCTCCACAGAAACAATCTGGACCTCAATGATGTGTGGGCACTAGTCACAGATAATGCATCATATTGCCTTAAAGGGTTACTCCACCCCAAAATTAAAATTTTGTCATTAATTACTCGCCCTCATGTCGTTCCAAACTCGTAATACCTTCGTTCATCTTCGGAACACAAATTAGGATATTTTTAATGCATTCTGAGGGCTCTCTGACCATCCCATAGACAGCAATGTAATTAACACGATCAACATCCAGAAACGTAGCAAGGAGATCGGTAAAATAATCCATGTGACATCAGGGGTTCAGCTGTAATTTTACGAAGCTTCGAGAATACTTTTTGTAAGCAAAGAAAACAAAATTAACAACTTTATTCAACAATTTGTCTGCTCCTCATCACCGTAGCGCCATTTTGGAGAGTATCCACTGAACGCAAACAGCATATGCGTTTTCTACGTTTATTTACGCTTTGATGACGTTACGGTGATGAGGAGGAGACGAATTGTTGAATAAAGTTGTTAATTTTGTTTTCTTTGAGTACAAAAAGTATTCTCGTTGCTTGGTAAAATTATGGTTAGAGACGTCTGCTCTCTAATCGCTCTCACTGTATTTTGATGTCACACCGATCAATCTGACGATCCGCTTCAAGTCGAACAAGCCTAATGATTCAATGGACCATTCATAAAGAGAACCATTTACTTCACTCCTGAATGAATGAGCCATTTGAACGAATCAAATTAATGACTTGACATAATCATTAAGACATTTACCACCACCTACTTGCAGTTTTAGTTACTTATTTAGAGTATCATTTCATTACAGAAATAATTTCATATTTCCATAGTAATAATTATAATAAAAATTATTAAAGGTATAGTTCACCCACCCAAAAATGAAAATTTTGTCATCATTTACTCACCCTCATGGTCCAAAAGAGTATATTTCTTGCTGAAGCTACTTTTTGTAATGTCTGTTTGATGCTTTACACAACTATGACTTTAAGGGTGTATTCACACCAGGAAAGTCCGATAGTTCACTTGCTTTGGTCCAGACCAAATAGAAGTTTTTTTTTTTGTTACTTTTGGTGCGGTTCGCTTTCACACTGCCCTTTTTGCACGTGAACTAGAAATTGTAAACAAAACCACACGTGTTCTAAGGTCATCCTTTCATTGGACAGAAATTCTCAAGCAGGGAAAAACAGGAAGTGCAAAAAAAGGCTAATCATGGAGATCTTTCGTAGTGCAATTTTTATTCTTTTACTGATTTGCTGTCATGAGATAAAAACGCAATATGAAGAAACTTATGAGCATCATATATGAGACAATGTCATACAATGTTGTAATTACGACTTGCCAAAAATAAAATCTATAGATATGAAATACTCAAAGTATATCAAAATGTTAGTTTAAACATTTAACCTAGATAAATGCGCTATTAGGCGCATATGCAATTGTTTGTGCGGAGAGTGGAAGCTGAAGCACGCTTCAGGACATCATACAAATACGCCGTAATTGTTGCTCATAAAGGTAATAATAATACATTGTTCGGAACTGTAAAGGGTATATTTTTATTTGTGTGCACTCACAATATCAAGAAAATGTGCTTTTCTAAAATAAAGAAAACTAATAGGATGCACTTCCCGTCAAAAATGAACCGTAACTCAGTGAATGTTTTCCTTACAGACATGATGAATATATCTATAGAAAGCTTTGAATTACTACAAAACGAAATAAATCATATCAAAAACAAAAACTCTGTCATTATCCGTAAAGATGCATTTCTTTCTAAAGGCGTGTCCAATGAAGAGATGGCGAGTCAGGATTTTTTCATCTTTGTGACACTGACTCAGAAAACACTAGTTTATTAATAAATAATTCAAATGTCTCCTTACTATTTCCCCAGACACATTCATTGTAACTTTTGCTGGGGCTTTGCAGCAAGCTTTAGCTTATTTAGTGCTCTCATGTCACGCTGCTGTGGGTGCTATGATCACCAAACTCATAATTTGCAAGCGTTTTTAAGCATTGCGGTTTGAAAACAAGTGATTTAAGCGATTGAAATGCAAACAACAGCACTATATGCGCGAGCTGTGTGTTTTCTGAGCGTGCTTTCTGTAATTGGATCGGATCAAGGCCGGTTCATATTCACACCTTAAACGAACCGTACCAGAGTTCATTTGTAAGCGGACCGAGACGACCTCTTCAGCTGGGTCTCGGTACGCTTGTTTGGTCCGCTTTTGGTGCACACCCGCTGCATTCTCACCTGCCCAAACGAACCGCACCAAGAGGGAAAACGAACTCAACCGAACTAAATGAGGCAGGTGTGAAAGCACCCTAAATGATCTTTGAGTAATTTCTCAGCCAAATTTAATGTGCGATTAATTTGCGATTAATTAGATCAGGAATGGGCAACTGGCAGCCCAGTGTCTTTTAGTACGGCCCGCTGGATCATATTAGACTCGGATGATCAGTTTTAAAATATTTGAAAAGTAAGTCCCGTAAAGATTGCTTTCAGTTTATTATGTTAATACTATCTCCAACCAGGAGAGGTCGCTAGTTTCCAGCCGCTCCCCGTATTAATTACAGCGTAGTAGGACGTGCACTCTAATGTAAACATTCATTAACATTAGCTAATAGGCCTAATAAAAGAAAAACTGACCATGAAAAACGTATTTTACAGTCAAGATGGTAAACAGATTATCTTTTTACCAAGTTCAGTGAGATACCCATTGTTTGGAAATCTGTATTTTAAATCGCCATCACACCACTGCTCACAAACAACGGGGACGCCAGAGTTGCATTTGCCTCAAATTTCAAAGGTAAAATGCAATCAACAAAACCTTTTTGCCAAATGCATGACAGAAATGTTTGCACTGAACTGTTGAATGTTCTTAGGGTTTCTGCGGGTCCTTAAAAAGTCTTCAGTTTATTTGTTTAAATTTAAGGCCATGAATACTCTTGGTACAAAAGTCTTAATTATAAGAGGTCTTTAATTTGGGGACGGGAAGACAAGAATTGCAATATAGATTAATATGACAATTAAACTGAAAAAAGCTACAATTTCACTGAATAAACTTGAGGTCTGCACGTTTCAAAGTCAGGCGCAGTGCTGCTGTCGTTAAGGCAAAGAACGAATTTCCATTTTCAATAAGCCCATCTGCTATTTTTTCTACATATTTTAAAATGTGAACCGGTGGATCGACCAAAAGCTGATGCATTATAAAAACCTAAACAATTAAGACACTAAGATATATTTATATGTTATTTAATATAATAATTGATTGATAATAATTGTTTAAATTAATATAACAATTGATACTTTTGACTCATGTTTAAAGGCTGAAATGTGAAGTGCAGGTCTTGAATAGGTATTTAAAGATCTTAAATTTAAAAATTTAAAATTTTTAAAAATTCTGCAGATACTTGGTAATTTTAAGGTACCATTTAGAATAACTTTTTTTTTTTAACCGTCCTCTCAGGTTGTTTTGAGAATGTTCTGTAGGCCACTGTTAAAAAAAAATAGGACCTCTGTACATTTGTTTGTTGCAAATTTACAGACAATGCAAATTAGATGTTTACTTTGGCTTGTTGAGGTGATATTGCTGTCAACTGACATCACAGTTTCCCTTCTGAATTAGCAGAACTGCACAATTTTTATAGTTAAAATCTTTAAAAACAAATTACATTAATTATACTTTAATTTCCTTCAATAAAAAGGAAATTGATTAAGACGGTGTAAAAGCCCTAATATATACTGTATGTGTGTGTGTGTGTGTGTGTGTGTGTGTGTGTGAGTGTGAGTGACCCTGGACCACAAAACCAGTCTTAAGTCGCTGGGGGATATTTGTAGCAATAGCCAAAAATACATTGTATAGGTCAAAATTATAGATTTTTCTTTTATGCCAAAAATCATTAGGATAGTAAGTAAAGATCATATTCCATATAGATATTTTGTAAATTTTCTACTGTAAATATATAAAAACGTAATTTTTGATTAGTAACATGCATTGCTGAGAACTTCATTTGGACAACTTTAAAGGCGATTTTCTCAATATTTTGATTTTTTTTGCCCCCTCAGATTTTAGATTTTCAAATAGTTGTATCTCGGCCAAATATTGTCCGATCCTAACAAACCATACATCAATGGAAAGCTTTAGATGATGTATAAATCTCAATTTTGAAGACCCTTAAGAATGGTTTTGTGGTCCAGGGTCATATATATAATATATACGCTTTTATCCAAAGTGATTTGCAAATGAGGACAATGGAAGCAATCAAAATCAACAAAAGAGCAATGATATGCAAGTGCTATAACAAGTCTCATTTAGCTTAAAGGAACACTCCACTTTTTTTGGAAATAGGCTCATTCTCCAACTCCCCCAGAGTTAACAAGTTGAGTGTTACCATTTTTGAATCCATTCAGCCGATCTCCGGGTCTGGCGATAGCACTTTTAGCATAGCTTAGCATAGATCATTGAATCCGATTAGACCAGTAGCATCGCGTTCAAAAATGACCAAAGAGTTTCGATATTTGTCCTATTTAAAACTTGACTCTTCTGTAGTTATATCGTGTACTAAGACCGGCGGAAAATGAAAAAGTAATCCTGAAAGTAGTCCCCAGCTATATTATAACTAGTTACCCAGCTGGGGACTACTTTCAGGCGCTGCGTAATATCACTGCGCCTGCTGCGGCCATGGTACGGCAGCAAAGTTCTTTGATTATTACGCCGGAATGAGAGTATAGTTCCTAGCCAAATCGCCCTAGAAAATCGCAACTTTTCATTTTCCGCCGGTCTTAGTACACGATATAACTACAGAAGAGTCAAGTTTTAAATAGGACAAATATCGAAACTCTTTGGTCATTTTTGAACGCGATGCTACTGGTCTAATCGGATTCAATGATCTATGCTAAGCTATGCTAAAAGTGCTATCGCCAGACCCGAAGATCGGCTGAATGGATTCAAAAACGGTAAAACTCAACTTATTAACTCTGGGGGAGTTGGAGAATGAGCCTATTTCCAAAAAAAGTGGAGTGTTCCTTTAACATAGTACATGTAGCCAGTTTTTTTTTTTTTTTTTATTATATAATAAATAAAAAGAAAACATAGAATAGAAAAAGAATAGAGCAAGCTAGTGTTAGAGGCCTTTTTTGCTTTTGTTAATTGTATAATAAATAAAAAGAAAACGGATAGAATACAAAAAGATTAGAAAAGCTAGTTTTATTTATTTATTTATTTATTAAGAAAACAAGCAGTAAATGAATAGAGTGCAAGTCTAAAAAGGGAAAAGTTTTTACACATATTTTATACAGTATATATGTATATATTGTTTTTGATTAAATTCTGTATTGAAGCAGTTTAAAACAATACCAAAATGTATTTTTCAATGTACATTTTTAGTAAATTGCTGTTTAATTGTATAAGCTTTATGATTTCAATTGATTAGGCATGCTTTTTGATTACTAAAATTTTATTTTAACCATTAAAATGGAATTCAGAAAAATTAAAACGGGGAAAAAAAAGGAATCCGGAAAAATTTTAATGGAAATGGAAATTCAGAAAAAATAAAATGGATTTCGTAGAGCCCTAATTAATGTATGAAACACCATCTGATTTAGATTATTTAGGTTTGTTTGGCCAGAATATTTAACACTTTATAATATGCTGTAAATCCACATTAGAGGACGAGATGAGTGTTGGCATCTCTGAACAAAGAATAACATTACAGAAAACTCAGCGCTAATATCAGTGTAAAATAGCAGATACATGAATGTTGTACGTTACCCAGTAAGATCCACAGGCACTTGTAGAGCTTCTTCATGGCTGATTAAAGGATGAAGTCTTTCTTTAGGATGAAGAGTGTGAGTGATGTACGTTTTATGGAGGATGATCTGTTTATATGTGCATCACATGACCGACCTGGTGTCTCCTCCTTCAGTCACACTCGCCTGTCTCTCAGGTTTCAAACAAACACACTGTAGGGTCATTCTACAGAAACGTCCACTTTTGGTATGGCAAAATGTCTTAACATTTAATTTTTTTTTTACATTTAAGCTTAGACCACATTATTAGATTACCTTTATGAATACATATAAATGACAGCTTAATTATTATTATTTTTTGTGCAATTATTTCAAGACCACATGTATCATTTTTTTGTCACTGGTGTTATCTTCTTTAGCAATATTAAAAGTTTTTATGAAATATTATTTCAAAAAAAAAAAATCAGCACATGTAGTCAGAGTTACAGAAAAATAATGAAAATGCAAGAAATAAGGAGATTTTGTTTTATTTATTTAATGTGACAGACAAAAACAGTACAGTAACACAGGTGACATGCATTAGACCTGATATACTGGTCGTTACTGGTGTTATCCATAAGGAAGGTAACACCAGTGACAGTAACACCAGTGACAATTTTCATGAAAAATGCATTTTACAAAATGTCTGCTGCAAGGTATCAAGCCACATGTCGTCAGTCATGGTATACTCACTAAATTAAGTAGTTTAATCCATTTGTATTATAGTTTTACATTTCCCTAACAATAAATAGGTCACACCAGTGACATCAACTAAAAGCTTCATATGAAATCATGAGATAAATGAGAAAATTTATCATAACTGAAAAGAAGCAATGGACTAAACATGGGCCTTTTTTCATAGATGTTTAGAAAATAGGAAGGAGGAAGTCGAGTGATGTCATCAGTGTGATATTTTTATTCCAAAATAAAAGACTTTTGTTAAGCGGTAACACCAGTGACACAACTCCAGGGGACCACTGTTTTCATTACATATTTTATAATATTTATTTGGCATTTTGTTTTATTATGCCATTTATATCATATATTTGATAGTTATGAATATACTTTTGTATTTTAAATGGTAGAAAATCCTGTTTTTGACCTCAAAATAAAGCACTTTCCCTCTGTACATGGCTGTGGGGACGAGCAGTTTTGTGGTGCTTGGAATTCTTTATAATTAATAAAAAACAAATAATGCCACATTGATGGCTCAGGATGGTGTAATTGTTCAAATAACATATTATTATAATAACATATATTGTTTCATTTTAAAATATATATATAAAAAAAGTAACCCTAATTTGTATTTCAATTGTAATATTTCTTTAAAGTCTAGGGACAGAAAAGTGGACGTTTCTGTAGAATGACCCTGTATTTGTTTACCTTGTCCTAATGTCTATTGGAACCTACAAGAAATGCAGAACTGTGCAAAACATATTATGTTCAGCACAGATTTTCAGGGAGTTTGTGCTGAAACTTCCGTCAGTTTACACAGGCCTGCCAAATCAGGTGCAAACACGCAGACAAACAAAAACACAGACAGATAAACAAATAAGCGTCAAATAAGCAGCTGTAAACTATACCAACGACACATGAGACGCTTTTAGGTGATCATGATTTTCCGTCGCTGAACAACTTACCTTTGGACATCAGAGCTTCTCTATCTCTTATGGTTTTTAAAGGCTTTGTAAAGTTTTATTTGTGTTCTCTAACCTTAGTGTAGTTTAAAAGTCTTAGCAGGCATGAATGAATGAATGAACAAATAAAAGCTATGAAACACATTAGTGAAAGAAAACATCCTAATTAGTCCATTTATACGCCAGACGAGCCAGAGGCATTAGTGGGAATCCATCCATACTGCATTTACATCTATTTTTATGCAAACTTTGCATTGTTAACTCCAACATTGGCATAAAGGCTTAATTCACTATGGATTTTTTGGAGTTTTGAGTCAACAGATTTTCATCGCTATATATGTCTTTCATTAGAGAAAATATGAACAAGATCAAACATTTTAACGGTTTCTAAAAATTTGTAGATTTGACAGAATTACTCTAATTGTTTATGGATTCACTTTATGTTTATGGAAAATCCTCTGATTTCCAATGCTGATTTGTTTGATGTTTTTGTATTTATCCTCATATTTGTTTTATACCGGTAACCGCACAGAAAGGTTAATGGGGCAACTTGCCCGAAAAGTTGCTAAATGTTGCTAGGTCATATCATGCATTAATCATACAGTGAAACAAATTTTTATAAAAGTTTTGTTTTGCATTTATTTTTAATGTTTCTTTATGAAGTTTGACATAATGAATACGAAAATCACATTGCTTTTTGTGTATCATTAACAGTGCTCATGAAAACTAAAAAAATATGCTAACAATTTAAACAAGCTAATTTGTTATTATTCATGCATAAAAAATTACATCATACATGTATAATACTGAACTAACAGCAGTCGAACATACTGTAAACCGTTACTAAAAGGGAGTCGTCCAAATCCTCAGTAGTGTCTGACGGATGATTTTTATCTTTTATTTTATCTTTTAAGTCCCACAATGTTCTGGAAAGCACTAGAATATTACAGAATGTTACAGAGACTTCTGGAATGTTGCCGTCCAGCAAAATATATTTTAAAAAACATTGATTCGTGTTAATCCTTTCTCTTCTACTCCATGTGCTCACATATGCTGTATTTTTGCTGAAACTAAACAAGGTAATTAATCAAACACAGGTGGAACTGAATGAACTAATAATGATACAATGAGGACAGGAACAGAACCAAATATGGGCATACAAGAGGGAAAGCTAAGTCATGGGGAGCATATAGACAGAAAACACACAGACAGTCCAAAGAGTGTGACACTGGTAAACAAAATACGAGTGGAGGCCGCCTTCCACGAGCGAAGCAGGGAAAGACTCTGTGAGCGCAGCCTCAGTGACGCACACAAATGTGGAGCTATCAGCAATAGAGAGGTGACAGCGTTCTGCCTCACGTGAGATTAAGGCCGCGTGTCCACCAAAGCATTTTTTGTCAGCTGAAAACGCCAGACGCTCTGCTGAAAACGCCCAGCTGTGAGCGCTTGGGAGCGCAGTGTTTTTTTTCCCCGTTGAGACGCTGTGGTTGCTATGTTTCTCCAAGCATTATTTTTCATAACAATGTTATGGTAGTCCAGCAATTCAATTTGTTAAAGACATAAATACTCGGAGACAGGCAATATTAACTTGTTGTTGTGCAAGCAGGGTGGTCAGTATTAGTCCCGCCCCTCCTCCACTCTGATTGGTTGGCTGACTAGAAAGTGACAGTGATGAGCGCAGCGTTTTACTCAAAGTTGAACATTCTTCAACTCTCGGTGCCGAGAAAAAATGCCAGAACGCTCAGCGCAAAAAAGACGCTCAGCGCTCGGCACGCTCCTGGCGTTTTGAAAAATGCGGCGCTCCCATTGAGAACAACTGAAAAAATACGCTAGTCGCGGGGAAAAACGCTTTGGTGGACACGCAGCCTAAGTGGAGCACGCAGGATGTGTGCCGGCGTGAAATCGCTCAAGCCTGATCGCTCAACCCGCGAGTTCGTCGTTTCTACCTCCGAGGTTACTGGGAGGGGGAGAAACATGAAATTTAGATCAGTGCGGAGGTGTTCATGTTTCATGTTGTCTAAATTTCAATGGGCTGTGAAATCTGCTAGAACAAGCTATTTTGCAAATGTTATTGAGAAAAATCGTCAAAATCCAAGAGTTCTTTTCTCAACTATTGACTCTGTTTTGAACCCTAAATTAGAGGTGTCTGCCGATACGTCTGTGGAATTATGTGAAAGTTTTTTACAATTTTTTGTCAGTCGAATATCAAAGGTTCGAAATAATATTCAGCAGTGTACATATGTGCCATTGAATGCACCAGAGACCCCTGCTATGCTATCTGAACTTGAGCCTATCTCCATATCCACTTTTAATGACATTGTTTTTCAATTGAAAGCTACATCTGCCCCCCAAGATATTATTCCGACAACTTTGTTAAGGCAAATTATCGACTCGGTTGGTCCATATATAGTTTCTATAATAAATAAAAGCTTACTCCTAGGGATCGTTCCCGAGTACTGCAAACACGCTGTAGTTCAGCCCTTGTTGAAAAAAGAAAATTTGGATAAGAGCGTTCTTTGCAATTATAGACCAATCTCTAAACTTCCATTTCTGGCTAAGATTTTAGAGAAAAGTGTTCTTATTCAACTGGAGTCATTTCTTGATGATAATGATATCTGTGAAGTGTTTCAGTCAGGTTTTAAGAAGCACCATAGCACAGAAACTGTATTATTAAAGGTTTTTAATGACATTTGTTTGGCAACCGATCAAGGGAATATGACTGCACTTTTGCTTTTAGACCTCACAGCAGCGTTTGACACAATTGACCATCATATTCTCATTTCTCGACTTGAAACTTGGGCAGGCATCTCTGGAAATGCCTTAAACTGGTTTAAGTCCTACCTGTTAAATAGAAGTTTTTCTGTTTGTTTGTTTGGGTGAGTGTACATCAACTTCCTCACCTTTATCATGTGGTATTCCTCAAGGGTCTGTTTTAGCACTGCTCCTCTTCTCACTCTATATGCTCCCTTTAGGTTCGATCCTGCGTAAATACTGTGTGTCCTTTCACTGTTACGCAGACGATACTCAACTATACGTACCATTTAAGTCAAGTGATTACACTGCCATGGAAAGATTGCTGGCTTGTCTTAATGATGTCAAGGCATGGATGTCTATTAACTTTTTGAGCCTAAATGAATCGAAAACGGAATTGATTGTCTTTGGTCCCTCTGAACTTGATAATGCTTCTCAAACTAAGTTGGGTCCCTTGAGCCAAGTTAGGAAATATCATGTAAATAATTTGGGGATGATTTTTGATAGCGCACTTAAATTTGACAAGCAGATAAATGAAATCGTCAGAAAGAGTTTTTTAAACTGAGGATGACTTCTAAGATTAAGCCTTTTTTATCCCAGAAAGATCTTGAAAAAGTTATTCATGCGTTCATCATCTTGAGATTAGATTATTGCAACTCATTATATTATGGCACTCAAAATAAAGTTTTAGAGAGATTGCAGATGGTTCAAAATGCATCTGCAAGATTGCTCACAGGCACGCGTAAATTAGATCACATTAGTTGCCCATTTCTCTTAGGATTAACTATAACATTTTATTATTTGTTTTTAAATCGCTACACGGTTTAGCTCCGTCTTATATTGTTGATCTAATCAAGGAACAAAGGACAACGAGATCCTTACGATCTCAATCACAGAAACTTCTTGTTGTTCCTCGGTCTAAGTTGAAATCTAGAGGGGATCGTGCGTTTGCGGTCACCGCCCCTAAATTATGGAACAGCTTGCCGCTTTATATTAGGGACGTACTGACACTTGGTCAGTTTAAGAGCCATTTAAAAACATACCTTTTTATGATAGCGTTCGATCTAAGATAAGTGCGAAGGTTGCTAGTGTTATATATGGTTTTTCTGATCTTATTTAAAATGTATTATGATTGTTTTAAGGTCTCTGCTATATTATTCATTTAGATGGATATGATCCCTTTTAAATGTTGTCTCCTGCTCAATGTGTTACTGTTTGTACAGCACTATGGTCAACGTTGTTGTTTTATTCAGTGCTTTAGAAATAAACTTGAATTTGAATTTGGTTTCAAAGAACAAGAGATACCTGGAATTTATACTGTAGGGATGGTCATTTATTGAAACTCAAATGTAAATATTCTAATATTTTGAGATACTGATTTTTGACTTTCATGAGCTGTAAGCTCTAATCATCAAAATTAAAACAAAATTTTTTTTAAAAATGTTTTACTTTACATGCAATGAATCTAAAATATATGAAAGTTTCACTTTTTGAAATAACTTACAAGAAAAAATTAACTTTTTCACGACATTCTAATTTGAGATGCACCTGTATATACACACTGTAAAAAAAAAAATGTTTTCTTAGGTAACCTAAAATGTTCATAATTTAGTTACATCAATTGCCAAATCAAATATAAATAGCACATTAAAGTTAAAGGTTCATATTTTGGTTTTGGGAGTCCCCAATAACAGGTTGTCATGCATGCAAGGTCAAAAAACACTTTCATTGTCTTATAATATGCATGTATTTTTACCTTATTTGCTCAACGACTCCCAAACGATTCGCTCAATGATTCATTTTTCCAAACCCTTCCTTTGCTTGACGCTAGTCTGCGGTGATTGGTTGATTGGTCTCATTTTCATTTAATCTCACCTGTAATGCCTGATAAAGCAGTGTTTGTGAGTGCAGTGCTGCTTTTTTACAGTGTTACCAAGGAAACCGCTATTTTTACCGCTCCAAAAGCGACACCTAGTGGCAAAGAATGAATTTGCATTTTCATTCAGACCAACGCGAAAAGGCCAACAAGTGGGCGGCAATATGCTAATGTTTCATGTTGACGTCAACATGAAACGGCTTGGGATTCGTTTTAAAAACGACTCGTTTCAATGATTCAGAGTTGACTCTTTCTTTTGAGAGACAATAACTTTATACACGGTGCACTTTCAGATTTAAAACTTTGCAGGATGTTTTCATTCACTTAGAGCTGTGTTACACACTGCATGACAGCTCATTTTCAAAAATCCATAATAGGGGCACTTTAAAGGCAATTTTCTCTATATTTGGATTTTTTTTTTTTTTACATTTTCAGATTCCTAAAAAATGATCCTTATGACTGGTTTTGTGGGTCACAAATAAACTTTAGTGTCAGATACTTGTTATGTTTTATGAGAGCAAATGTACTTAAAAACCTTCAACACTTTTATACTTATAACAAGTTCCACTTTTGTGGTGTCCAAAGGAGGTTTGACTTGCGATTCTTTGTTGGCATTTCCAATTTTTCCAGAAAGGCTGTGGGATGCTAACATGCTCCTCCCAAAAACAGCCACGGCTAAATCCTTAATCATGGCTGACCATGATGTGCCCCCTCTACCACATGCTTGGAATGTATCCTTTGCAATGTTTATTTTTCTTTTGCGGATTTCAACCTGTGCAATACACATTAAATAATAAATTGAATTGGCCTTTTTATTTAATCAGTATTTTACAAAATAATTATGTTTTCCTAAATCACACAAAAAAACTGAATAGACGTGTGTGAAAAGAAAATCTAAAAATAGTATTCTCACATGATCCAGTTCAGAAGTTGTGAAGAGTTGGCTGGTTAAGGGCAGCACTGCAAGCTGCACTTGTTAGGGAGGTTAGCACAGCATGCTGGTTTACACTGCTGTTAGACAGCAACTCCGCAAATCTGTTAATAATCTTAAATGGGTTACAGACTTGGCATAAATTAAGTAAAAACAGATTATATGTTAATTAACGTATTTTTAAGAAATACAAATTTTCAGTGTTAAAGTAACTTTCTTAAAACAATGGGTGATGTGTAGTTTTTGTAAAATACAGTGTTAAAATTCTTGCTTTATTGCATATTTTTTTAAAATGTTAAAGGGATCATGAACTGCCTCTGTTTTTTATTTTGTACACTTGAGGTCCACAGTTATCAAGATTTTTACATCAAAAAACATAATTTTGAAGTAATAGGCTACTTTCTGTCCTGAGTTTGACCCCCCTCTTCAGAACGCTCTATTTAAATAGGCGTCGAGGATTATAGACTCGGAAGTAAACGCCTACTGCTGTGATTGGCTTGTGTATGTTTCACACTCTACATTCTTCAAAGATGGACGCTGCTGTGATTTTAAATTAAAAGCGCATTAATACTCTGTACACATCAAATGATTTGTTTAACAGACAAAGCAATAGTGATCACATAATGAAAACGTATTCGCACTGAGATTTGCTAACTTTCACACCTTTAGTACAACGTGGGAAGCTGTAATCTGCTGATTGGTCAGTTTAAATGTCTTGCATTTGATTTCAGTCACATGGTCAATGAAGGGATAAAAGAAGATTGTAAGGCACTGTTTCCACCTGGTTTTAAGATGTGTTTTGAGCGATTAGAACCCAAGTAGATGCGGGTGACCCATTCCTGTTTACACCAGGGGCCTGTACCATGATGGTGGCTGAACAAACTCAGGGTTACAGGATTAGTTTTGAGTTGACAAAACCAAACCAGTCCAATCCGGCTTTGTTGGTACCATGAAGCTGATCATCAACTTTCTCTGTCAACTCAGGCTTGATCCTGAGTTAATGGAGCGCGTGCACATGAAAGTGTGACATCAGTAATGAGCAGCTAATCACATGCCTTGAAACTGTGATTCACTTCTCGTGAGAGAGTCAGTGCTATTCACTACCAAAGATTGAACAGTATGCAGGATTTAAACACATTTACACAGCAAGATGAAACGATCTATCCTTGAAAGAGGAAAACTTAAAGAAAACATCTTACCATATAAGTGCAAGTAAAAGTTGTAAAGTTAGTTTATAGAGTTGATCATATTTATAGGTCTAAAAACACTTAAAAATCTAAGCTCATATGTAGTCATGGAATACTGGAATTTCTGAGTATCCGCCGATACCGATCCAATCCGATACCAGCACAGTTTTCTTTTGTAAATCGAATTTCTATACTTCTCTGTGTTGACCTGATCGTCACTCTTTTGTGTGTTAAACATAATCTACTACATATAGATAACTTAACTTAATTTTAGTGAAAAATAACAAATGAAAAAAATATATAATCATAATCTATAACAAAAATACTATTATAAACTAGGTTAGTGGATAATTCAGCAGCAAAAGATACTCTAGAAAAATCATGGGTGCACAATAATTTTATAAAACCTAGTGAAACATTTTTATTCACAAATAAAAGTGAATAAGTGTAGCACTAAATCTGGTAAAATGGTACACATTGCTCTTTGTATTGTGGTAAAATACATTCATGAAAAATTAGCAAATACATTTATATAGGCCTATAAATATATTAGGGGTGTCCCCGACTAAGGATTTTCATAGTCGAATCAGAATTTTCGAATCATGCTGATAGTCGACTGATAGTCGAATCATATATTTGGGGGCGGGGCAAAATACATTACCAAGAGTCAAGTCAGACATTCGACAGTCATAAATACACAGGGAAAATGTGTAACGGGTGTCTCGCAGATACAAACGGGGTGAATAATGTTTTATGTTTTGATTAAAAGATAGTTAACATTAAACGTCAGCGAAACCCTTAAGAATTTACAACAATTTTTTTTTTTTTTTTACAATAGTGCTCTCATTATAATGTTATGTATATGCATTATAACGTTCTGCATTTCTGTTTTGAGCTGCGCGCGCTGAAGATGAATGAAGCATATGATAGCCGGTTTTTAATCAATGGGATTTAACTCATTTATCTCACATAGAATACGCTTCGTTATTTATATAACATAACGTTAATATTACGACTTATAGGCTTTATGCATAAAATGCCCCGAATGCACATGAATGTGTCTGCGCGGCTCTGAATGAACTCCTTTTGTGGACACGTTCTTCACGCAATAACATCCAGAAACACAACTAAACATAAAAAAAAACCACAGCGATTTATTATAAGATAAGATGAACTTTTATTGTCCCGAAGGAAATTTGCTGTAGACACATACAATACGATATCTCTGCTGCTCTACACGAACAACACACCACACACATACGATACATGTAACAACCTGTCTCTGCCCCCCCCCCCCAAAAAAAAACATTATATTATAATTGTTGCCCTCTAGCTAACTTAGCATTTAATGCTTTAATGGACAGTGGGACAAAAGAGTTCTTAAAACGGTTAAGCCTACACTGAAGAACTCTGAAGCGTCTTCTCGAGGGAAGAAGTTGATACTCAGAGTGGAGGACATGAGTGGGATCTGAAATAATTTTTTGAGCCTGTCTAACAACTGTTTCTTCAAAAATAGCCTGAAGTATTATAATAGAGTTCTCATTATAATGCTATGTATATGACAGTGGCAGTCATAGTTATTAATATTCTGTATTGTTGTTCTGCTCGCACCGCGCTGGAGAGATAATCACCGTATAGATAGTAGGCTACTACAATGAAGCGATTTACTGTAGCGCAACTCAACCAAATGCATCTTATACGAGATAAATAATATATACACACGATATAAATAAACCGACTGAAACGTTTTGAAATCACTTGTTGTACCCTACCCGCCATACTCCTCTGTCGGTGACGGATTAGAAAGCAAAACTTTAATCTATAGGGAAGTTGGATTTATTCACGCACGTTAATATTTATTTAAAGCTTCTTACTTTTAAGATTCTTATTTACAGCATTATCATAATAGGCTGTATATTAACTTACTGGGAGAAAACCGGTAGTTCGATGTGAAATCAGACACTGAGCACCCCCATATAACCAAAATGGCATGATCATAACACCCCGCGAATATTCGACTGTGAGATTGGGAGTCGAATCAGGCTCCTCGAATCGAAGCATCGAATCGTCGACTATTCG
The DNA here is from genome assembly GCF_012432095.1 of Onychostoma macrolepis. NCBI lineage: Eukaryota > Metazoa > Chordata > Actinopteri > Cypriniformes > Cyprinidae > Onychostoma > Onychostoma macrolepis. Next base: position 8,604,189 of record NC_081157.1, on the reverse strand, counting down.
GGGACACCCCTAAAATATATACTATAAAGTTAAAAGACATTTCTTCTAAATCTATAGCACAGTAATGAAGGCAGCAACATATGATAGATGGGACAGAACAAGAAAGACTAGTGTTGTCACAATACTGGAATATGGAACTTCGATACGATACCTTGAAAAATATCGATATTCGATACCACGGAGAAAAAAACTGCCACAATATTAAGGGGGTAAATTTTCTTCTTTTTTTTATTTAAAGATAAATATAACAAGTCTAGAACATGACAATGAGGTATATTTTACATGAACAAAAATGTCTTGAGGTAGTGCACTTGTTCAAAAGCCTCTCAGATTGCCATATATTCAAAAACCAAAAAAGTGCAATCTTTTGTATTTCTAAGTAAAATCAAATCCAATCACAATATCAACAAAAGATACTTAAACTTCAAGCAAAAACAAAATCAGGGCAATCTTATGCATCAAGTAACAAATTAGTAAACAAAATAATTAAATGGAATCCGTTACTGCAATTATATGCAAATTTTTTCTACAGAGGTGAGTGAGATTGACACCCATTACTGTATCCTAAAGTTGTTTTGTTTTGAGCTAGGAACACCAGCATGTCAGTGTGCTCCTCTGTAAGTCGTGCCCTTCTTGCACTGCAAATGAGCCCTGATGTACTAAGCTGAACTTGAAGCAGAGATGCACAGATACTTCTTAGCAAACTGGACAAGGTGAGGTAAAGTCGTCTCATGTGTCCTCCACCATGCGACTGGGTCCTCTTCTGGATTGATTTCAGGCATCTTTTCATATACTGAGAAATCATTTTTGAGTTCCGTTTCTGCACCCTCACCTTCTTCTCTGGATGATGAACCCTCTCCATGTTCATTCATTGTTTTCTTCAAAATTCTACAAACAATACCCCATAATGACGATGTGAAAGAAGTTTGTTTGAAATCTTTTTTATTAAATGAAAGCAAATTTATTAAAAATGAAAAAATGTATATCACATGTATCCACAGCTTTTACCATGACACTCAAAATTGAGTTTTTTTAAATTTTTAATACATTTGAAAATATTTCAAACAAACTTCTTTCACATTGTCATTATGGGGTATTGTTTGTAGAACTCTGAGGAAAATAATAAATTTTATCCATTTTGGAATAAGGCTGTACCATAACAAAATGTGGAAAAAGTGAAGCGCTGTGAATACTTTCCAGATGCACTGTAAGCATTGAAATACTATTTTTCTTTACATCATAATGTTCCTTTATTATGGGCTTTAAAGGTTTGTGCCTCTAATGAATAAAAAAAACTAATGTCTAGTACCTCGATGTACCCCTCATGGAAAATTCCAGGAAACATAATGGTTCAAAATTATGATAATCTTGTATAACAGACAGCTGTTTGAACACAACTCAATTCTTTCTACTATTACATCAGGGTGTTATATATTACTTTACTACAGATTTTTTTCTCTTTGATTGACTTACTGAGCACTTTTTCAACTCTAATTTCAGACCTAACAGATGAGAATGAAGAAGTGAATGAAGTAGAGAAAGAAAGACGATCTCAAAAATCTCAAATCACTTGCCGTCAGTGTGGAAAGAGTTTCACACGCAAACAGAGTCTCGAGGTTCACATGAGGATCCACACTGGAGAGAAACCGTTCACATGTGATCAGTGTGGAAAGAGTTTCGCACGCAAACAGAGTCTCGAGGTTCACATGAGGATCCACACTGGAGAGAAACCGTTCACATGTGATCAGTGTGGAAAGTGTTTCAAACGAAAAGAACACCTTAAGGGACACATGAACATCCACACTGGAGAGAAACCGTTCACATGTGATCAGTGTGGGAAGAGTTTTAAACAACATGTTCACCTTAAGAGTCACATGAACGTCCACACTGAAGAGAAACCGTTCACATGTGATCAGTGTGGGAAGAGTTTTAAACATGTTCACCTTAAGAGTCACATGATCATCCACACTGGAGAGAAACTATATGAATGTGACCAATGTGGCAAAACATTTTTGTTGGCTTCAGCCCTGAAGATTCACCTGAATGTTCATTCAAAGGAAAAACCACATTCATGTTCCTCATGTGGAAAGAGATTTTCACTTCTTCGATATTTAAGAATACATCAGAAAATACATGCTGGTGTAAAAAATTATATGTGCTTTGAGTGTGGTAAGACCTTTACTAGAGCTCTAGATTTGAAACGGCACCAGAGAATTCACACAGGAGAGAAACCTTACATGTGTTCACACTGCCACAAGAGATTCAGTGAATCAGGAGACTTGAAAAAACATGAGATGATTCACACTGGAGAGAAACCTTACATGTGTTCACACTGTGATAAGATATTCAGTCGTTCAGAACATCTGAAAACACATGAAAGGATACACACCGGAGAGAAACCGTATCACTGCACTGCATGTGGGAAGAGTTTCACTCACTCATCAACTCTACGCATACACGCCAAAACTCACATTAAGTAGCTTATCTTTAATTCCAGAACTTTCGAGTGCGAAGACACATCTCTTCCCTATTAGTCTGTCCTAATCAGAATCATCATCTAAATTAGCTGCAGGGGGTAAAGTTCATCTTTAAGTCGAAGTTCGAGGATGATGTTCTTCTCCAAAGAACAATATCTCTCGTAAATCACTTTGCTCAATAATATAATCTATATCAATTTGCTTTATGATGAGTTTCATTTTATGTTCAATTTTGTGAAGTTTGTTTACACTTTTATAAAGCAAAAGCATTTTTTTTTACAGATTGTTATTGTTTAAGAAGCTGGATAGGCTCTTTTATTTTAAACTTTGTTGTTATCAACTCAAATTGGTATTCACTTTTTGTTTATTTCAAAAAAGCAAATGCAAGATTTACTGTCATGTAGCTTTGCAACTGGCTTTCTTCACTTTTATTCTCTTAAGATGCTTTGCTAACTTTTTAATCAATAAAGAGGGAGATGTCTCATTTGTTTCTACTTTTACTTTTTGTATTTGCTGCAACAAATATTAAACTTTTCTTGTTAATTTTTATTGTTTGCTCCTCCTTGCATCAAGAATAAATAAGTACGGATGAAATGGCAAAGACATGTCTTTGAATTATTTTGGACACAAATCCAAATATTGCATAATATTTCCATATTTGCGATGTAACGTATCTGAATGCGAAACTATAATTTATTATGTAAATGATAGGTTTTGTACTTCAGTCGCGTTCCAACGGTGACACAGAGGCGCGCGCGCTGATGTTTGGCTCAATTAATTTTATTTTGATAAAGTACCAACTGCGTTGTCAAGTTAGCAATGCTGGAATGCTGGAACTGATGTGTTTTGTGTGTGTGTGTGTGTGTGTGTGTGTGTGCGTGCGTCACTTCAACTGTTTCCTTATACCAGCAGAATCAACTTTAAACATATTGTCTTATTAATAATCACTGTATAAAGGTCTGCTTTTATTTGTGTACACTCACAATGAAAACAAAACAGATTATATATATATAACATGTAATAATATTTAGTATTTTGACATCTAGATGGAAAAAAATTGTAATTTGCACTACTGTCTGTTCAAAATAAATGAAAAGAAACTGAGCATAGTAGATCCCCCCCCCCCCCCCGGAAATTGTACTGAACCGTGATCCCCGAACCGAGGTATGTACCGAACCGTGACATCTGTGTACCGTGCCACCCCTACCTTTCAGTGACCACTCACTTTTTTAAGATCAAAATAGGTCGAAACGAAAAGAAAGAAAACACTTTGGCATTTCATGCTACACACAAATAGCTAGCTAACTTCACCAGTTGGTGTTATTACTATGCAACCTGTTGCAAAACGTTAACTAGCTAGGCTTGTTTGAATCCTAAATTACAGGTTAACGTTACCTCCCCTAGCCACATCAAAACCACAGAACATGAACTTTTTTTCGCTTCCGGCTTCGCTACTGTTCGGACGCTCCTGCTTATTGCTCTGCGCTTCGCTCCCTATTTATGTACTTTTCTCAGATTTCTCTAAGTTTTTAAATTCAGCATATCAGCACAGTGCTCAAACAACACAGTTTTTAGAAAAAGAAGACTCTTTGCCTCCCGCTGCCCGCAGTTTACATTCCGGAGACAGGAAAACGCCGCTGTCTATATTCAAACAGATGGGAAAGAAAATGCCCCTTGTGGAATCTACTTGCTGCATGAACTGCCACAGACTTCTACAAAGGATTGCGGTTCTTGAGACAAAGTTACTTGCTGGACCTCCAAAACAGGTGAAACACACAGCAGATCGTCATCACGGACCCCCTCAGCATACAGCCGGTGAGTCCTGTGAATCTAGTGAATCTCAACAGTTTATACAAAGTGTAGAGGAACAAGCTGATCGACAGACTAATCGATGGCACAAACAGGGAGCGAGACCCAAAGGCACTCGAGACATCAGATTGTCACGAGTATCTCGTATTGCTGCGGTAGCATCCTCTACCCCAGATACAGCTATGACAAGACTTGTAAACACTGGCATTCTACATCCCCTATACATCTTGAGAACAGATTTGAAGCATTAATGAATGTGGGTGAGGAATCCCCAAATGTGACAAAACATGGATTGAATCAGCCAGCAGCTAACATCGCTACTACCAGGCGCTCGAGGTCGAGCAGACAGCGGCATTCAGCTCAGAGCGCAGCCGAGCCCAGGACTCTGATAGTGGGCGACTCTGTTATCAGAAACATCAGTAGCAGAACTACAACTACATGCTGCTTTCCTCAAGCAACCGCCTCTGATGTGAACAAGGAACTTCGGAACATTCTGATGAAGCACAAGACTGCAAATCGAATCATCATCCATGTGGGGAAGAACGATATTCAGAAAGAACAGTCAGAACTGCTTAAAAAGGATTTCAGTGAACTCTTCGAAACACTTCAAAGACTTGAAGTTCAGTCGTTCATCAGTGGACCACTCCCAGCAAGAGGAACTAACATGTTTTCACGGCTGCTTGGGCTGAATACATGGCTACAAAAAACCTGCAGTACAAAAGGAGTCAACTTCATCGACAACTTCAATATTTTCTGGGGCCATAGACAACTGTTTAAACTGGATGGCTTCCACCCAAACAAACTTGGTGCGAGAGTGCTAAAGGACAATATCTATTTCTCCCTCCGTCATCCTTCAGTGGTGTGTGCCAATCTACTCGGCCTCAATGACACACACACCTGTACAGAGTATGAGTGACCACAGGACTTCATGTCAGCCTCAGAGTCATCATGTGGTTGACACATCCCGCAAGGACACTGATAACACCACGCAGCCACAACAAGCTTTCCTCATGGAAACTATCCCGGCTGAGCCCTGCCCACAGAGCTCATCACAGACAGATTGTGATGTACTACAACAGCTCCAAGACTCAGCACCCAAGGACAACTATCTGGAAAACAGCCAGGGAAGCGAGGACAACATTTCACAGACACCGGAAACACCAGAGCCGGAGCCCCGCTCACCAGACACACTATCCCTCTCTCCAGAATCTCCACTCCTAAGCTTCTCACAGAAAATGGAGGAACTGGTGTATGCTGGGACCAAACTCTCCCACTCGTTCGCTGCAAGCCCCCAGATATCAACTAAAAAACGACGGGCCCCACAACCACCAAAGACTGCAGGCCCAGCTCACCCTCCTCCTCCTGTGAGAGCTCTCCGACCGCTGCCACAACGCCAGGGCCCAAACCCTCCTCCATCGGCTGTAGGTGAACCAAAAACAACTGATAACAGCTCTCAGTGATGTGTGTCGGGTCCCTGCTATATTAGCAGCAACACTCACAAATGTTCACAGAACAAGCGGGAACCCAGTGTGCCTGTAGTCTTCTATATTTCTGTTTTATGACGTGATAGAAAGTCTAAGGCCTTCTCAAGCCGTACGGCTGACCCATCTAATCTGCGGCCTATAATGCGTCAATCTGAGATTGCTGTAGAGACGAAATGTAATTCCATCAAGTTAGCATTTTTAAACATTCACTCACTAAAAAAAAAATCATTTCTGATCAATGATTTAATAACCACAAACAACCTGGATTTTATGTTTCTAAATGAAACATGGCTTGAATACTTCTAGAGAGACTGGAAAACTGGGTCGGGCTTTCTGGGATGGTACTCAAATGGTTCAGGTCATACTTAGAAGGGAGAGGTTATTATGTGAATATAGGAGAGCATAAGTCTAAGTGGACGTCCATGACATGCGGAGTCCCACAAGGCTCAATTCTTGCACCACTCTTGTTTAGCCTGTATATGCTCCCACTAAGTCAAATAATGAGAAAGAACCAAATTGCCTATCACAGCTATGCTGATGATACCCAGATTTACCTAGCCTTATCTCCAAATGACTACAGCCCCGTTGACTCCCTCTGCCAATGCATTGATGAAATAAACTGTTGGATGTGCCAGAACTTTCTTCAGTTAAACAAGAAGAAAACTGAAGTCATTGCATTTGGAAACAAAGATGAAGTTCTCAAGGTGAATGCATACCTTGACTCTAGGGGTCAATCAACTAAAAACCAAGTCAAAAATCTTGGGGTGTTTCTGGAGACAGACCTTAGTTTTAGTAGTCATGTCAAAGCAGTAACTAAATCAGCATACTATCATCTCAAAAACATTGCAAGAATTAGATGTTTTGTTTCCAGTCAAGACTTGGAGAAACTTGTTCATGCCTTTATCACCAGCAGGGTGGATTACTGTAATGGTCTCCTTCCAAAGAAGACCATTAGACAGCTGCAGCTCATCCAGAACGCTGCTGCCAGGATTCTGAATAGAACCAGAAAATCTGAGCATTTCACACCAGTCCTCAGGTCCTTACACTGGCTTCCAGTTACATTTAGGATTGATTTTAAAGTACTTTTACTCGTTTATAAATCTCTCAATGGCCTAGGACCTAAATACATTGGAGATATGCTCACTGAATATAAACCTAACAGACCACTCAGATCATTTGGATCGAGTCAGTTAGAAATACCAAGGGTTCACACAAAACAAGGGGAGTCTGCTTTTAGCTATTATGCCGCCCACAGTTGGAACCAGCTTCCAGAAGAGATCAGATGTGCTAAAACATTAGCCACATTTAAATCCAGACTCAAAACTCATCTGTTTAGCTGTGCATTTGTTGAATGAGCACTGTGCTACGTCCGAACTGATTGCACTGTGTATAATCACTTTCCATTCTTAAATGTTTTAAATTCTTTTTAAATCAATTTTTAAATCACTTTGTTTTTATTGTTGTGATTATTATTATTTTTAATTTCTTGTTATTACTATTATTTTTAATGACTATTTCACTTCCTTTTATATAAAGCACTTTGAATTACCACTGTGTATGAAATGTGCTATATAAATAAACTTGCCTTGCCTTGCCTTGCTTGAGGCTTTGAACTGATGAACACTTGTTGTTTCTACTCCCTATTCTGAGGTCGTGAGGCTTCTCGCTCTTTCTCATCGACCTGTAACAGGTAGCCCTGATGCTCACCCTCCCAGATGAATCTTTGTTTGAAACTGTGGGGGATTGGACATCATTCATGTTATGCATAAACTTAATTGTACATCATCAAAACATTCTACACTGGATCAAATAGACTGTCAAGTTGTGAAAGTTAGCCAGTAATGTTAACTAGAGCTAGCAAGCTTGCCAGTCAGTTAGCTAATGTTGCATAAAGTACCTTCATATTTGTCGATGTAACTAGAACTAGAACATACTAGAACTAGATGCATATTGAACCCCTGTTCCCTTTTGCTCCTCCGGGCTGAGCTTGCCAGTGTACATCGCTGATTGTAACCTTTGGTAGGTCATGTGTAAAACAGTGCCATCGTTCATATCTTCCCTCACTTCATATCTCGGAACCGGAAGCGTACACTCAAGAAAGCGAAAATAGAAAAACGCCAAGCTGTCAATTACTTCTTTCTGTTCCCTGGTCCCATTTAAAGACGTCTATTTTCCTGATTATACTTACATACTTTTACTTACATGTGTGGAACGACATGGGGGTGAGTAATTAATGACAGATATTTCATTTTTGGGTGAACTAACTCTTTAAGTACCAAATTCAATGCAGTACCAGTTTTTTATGGTGGTATTAGTACTTCTACTTAAAGGATCCGAGTACTTCTTTAACCACTGGTAATACATTATAATTATTGTACACATGCATACCGTTGGTTGAGAGAACTCGGAGCTGCTGGCAGAGACAGTGTAACATCTGCTTATGATCCTTGATGGTCGTTGGGACTTTGTCTTAAGAGACCCTTTTAGCCTTTTGACATTTGCATATAATTCACAGCCTGGCCCCACATTCTACCGTTATATGGGTGCTAATTGCCAAGGGTTGTCCCCCCCACTGTTAAAAAGATGCTAAACAGATCGACTATCTTGTGTCTCCATTGACTTCAAACACATGCCAAGAGAACTAAATGACCCTCAGTACCAGGCCTGTGGACTACCCCCACAATTACAACATACATAACACACACATAGAGGCATTTTCTTTATTTAGACCATAATTAATCAGTTACAAATGTATCTGGTATATGCATGTGTTGTTTGTATGTTTCCTTATTATATTAGCCTAGTTACCACACGTTATTCGTATTAGTAAGCTCTAAACACTCATATTCAGGTGTATGAATGTATCTCTGGTTTAATACCTTTTAGATGTCTCTTTCTTGATATCAAAATGATCTGCTCTTTATTCCTCACACAATGATGTACACTATGTGATCATGAAATGCATCACACTATTTTTACTGTACTGTGGGGAAAATTACACCAGTCTCCAGATCAGTCGTAAAACATGCAAATGTAGCATATTTGCTTTATGAGATGAACATAATTAATCATAACGGGTTATCATTTATATATCCATCTTCAGGAATTAGCTGTAGTATTAATAGTACAATAAAAGGATTAGTTCGTCCGCAGTACGGACCCTTCTATTGACTCTAAGGAAAATTATTCCTCTGGTCACGACCAATAATTTCCTTACTGAAACATTGCTCTCCGAGCATGTAGCAAGACCGGACGTTAAAGTGACTTCGTTCTGAGAGCAGCAGACACAGACAACCAAGTGTGAATACATATGGATGTTTATTAAACTACACTACAGGGGAACATGTAACATAGAACTAGACACAGACATACACACATTAAACATGGATGCCAACGCAAGGAAGGCATGGAGAGAGAGATAGAGAGAGAGAGAGAGAGAGAGAAGGAGCGCTCGCGCGCAAGAGAGCGTATGGCAGGATTTTAACATCAGCTGACTACAACCTGTTACGAACCATCAGATAATCACATCACCTTAATTAAAAGGGGTCGAAGCCTAGAAGCGCATCTAGATAGTTAACAAGCGGTTACTTGCATGGGTTTTGTGGGTGCTGAGTAAAGCATCCTGGTGCGTAGATTCCTGATGAATTCCTTTAGGAGTGAAAGCTTCGTCATTCCAGTCATGGGTGATTAGTCCGAAGTGAGTTGACAAAGTTACTGAGTTTAAAACTTCAGAAGATCGGACTCCCCGGAAGGGGAGCCGTGAGGTTTCCAAGGTGATAAGTGTGTCTCCGGGGCACCGACAGTTAAGAGAAGCATTGGCTTTTGGTGTGGGAGAAGTTTTATCTGTTTCCCTGTAACACCCATTTTGGTTAGTTTGACCAATAACAAGGCTCATAGTTTCAGCGGGAAAATGTTCTTTGTCCCACTTGACACCTCGTTTGCATGTTTTACGACTGATCTGGAGACTGGTGTAATTTTCCCCACAGTACAGTAAGAATAGTGTGATGCATTTCATGATCACATAGTGTACATCATTGTGTGAGGAATAAAGAGCAGATCATTTTGATATCAAGAAAGAGACATCTGAAAGGTATTAAACCAGAGATACCTTCATACCTCTAAATATGAGTGTTTAGAGCTTACTAATACGAATAACGAGTGGTAACTAGGCTAATATAATAAGGAAACATACAAACAACACATGCATATACCAGATACATTTATAACTGCTTAATTATGGCCTAAATAGAGAAAATGTCTTTAGGTGTGTGTGTGTGTGATGTGTATTTGAAATCATGGAGACAGACTAGTCTGGTCCGGGGTCACCCCCTTCTGTGGAATGTTTTGAAGCTTGATAAGGACACTTAGTCGATCCTTTTGCATCCTTTTGATAGTGATAAAGACCATCTGCAATTTAGTACCCATATAAATGTAAACGCTGAGGCCAGGTCAGTAATTTATATGCAAAAGTCAAAAGGCTAAAAGGGTCCCCTAAGCCATAAAGTCCCAACGACCATCAAGGATCATAAGCAGATGTTACAGAATCCCCTTTTGGCTGAAAATGTTCACCTGGAGACATCTTCAGCCAACAGTGGATCATGATGGTCAGATGGCAGGTGGATCACAAATGACTGATGACAGGTGGTTTCTACTTTTCCTCAGCTTGGGTGTTAACCTTGTTCAGGTTCAGCAGTGTCTCTGCCTGGGCCCCTCTTCTCCAGTGGTTCCGTTTGAAAGTCTGAGGCGTGCAGCTGTGCACCTGTTCATGGACCTTTGCATCAGGTTGACTCTCAGGACTGGATGTGGGTCTGAGGAGGTGTAACCTGTCTCTGTCAGTCGCGTGAGCTTCCACTTCTGGATATCTTGGCCTTCTGTAGTGTTTGGTCAAACTGGGTGATGTTTTAGCCAGTTTGTCAAGGTCTTTGGGAGTCGTCTCGTGCAGTTTCGGGGTCTGCATGGAGAGGCTTTCTTCTTTGCTAGAAGGAAGAGTTCTATGGTGAGGGCTGGCGATGCTTTGGTTTGCGGCCATTCACTTCTTCCAGTGTGTAGCATTTCTTGGATGGGGGACTCCGTTCTGCTCAGCGGTGGTGATGCTGATGAGGGCTCCACTTTTCTTGGCTCTAATTCCTTTTCAGGTGGTCTTCCAGAGCATTTATCTTAGAGTCTTTGTTTTAAGGTCAGTTTTAGCTTCCTCTAGTAGCTGTTCTGCAGACTGTAGATGTCTTCTCATGTCTTTCTGGGAAGCCTTTAGTTCTTGTCGGTCACGTTCAGCAACTGCAAGGGCTTCTTGGAGCTGTTCGACTTTTTTCTTTGTTTCCGGTTTCACTCCACCTGGTACCTTGAGTTTATCCTGAGTCTTCACTTGAGCTTGTCTGTGAAGCGTGAGATGTGCAACAGCTCTCTCAGGAACTCAGTGGTCTGATGCCTGAAGCCATCCTGGACTTTCACTGCCAGTTTGTCTATGCGGGTTTTGGCCATGTGTCGGTTCCTTTTGCAGATGGGTGCTGTGCTTGTCGCGTAGTGTCAGCTGGGCTTTGAGGGCGTAGCTTAAGGAACTGATGGCCTTGTTTAGCTCCCCGTGGTGGTGATTCTGGCTTGAGTCGTGTGTCAGGAGTCTCTTCCGGATCGTGACTATTACTCAGAATATTAAAAGTTCAATGGTCTTTAGGGTGAGGCTCTCTGTAATGCCTCTTAGTCAGGTGTTCACATCTCCTCCTGTGGGGTTTGCTTTCTGTGACATGCTGGCAGACTGGAAAGTGAGGACTGACACAGATCTGTATAGTGTTATCGGCCCATATGTGGTGAAACAGCTAAGTGTCATTTCAGTGATTGCAAACCCAAAGTGGAGTGCGTTGTAGTGGGCTTTGTGGTTCAGGCTTGCTGTTTCGGAATTGACAGCAACCTGACATGCTCTGACATATTCCGCCACATCTTGCTTTATGCTAGCCCCGTATGCCACTTTTTTTTTTAGTGTCTTATAAGTGTCTCTGGTACTGTGGTGTCCAGCACATGGTGCGTTGTGGGTATGCATTAACCTGACCCCCCTTTGTCGCTGTGTCACCACAAGCTTTGGCGCAGAGTGGGCATCAGGGACATATTATGGAATGTTGCCCAGCACATGTAGCATGTGTGTGATGTCATGCCGCAGTTTGAGGGCTGGAGCAGCAGCAGGTCGAGTAGATGTGATAGGGTGGTTGGAGGGGTCCGGGAGGTGGTAAAGCATAAGCTTTATTGTTCAGTCAGGGGTTTGCATTTAGGCAATGACATTTATGGATAGCTCTTAAGTTAGTGTCAGGGCTGCGAGGTGGGTACCCTGGAGGTGAAAGTTGGTTTCATTCTGGTTATGGTTGCCATGTCATGGGTGGGTGGGTGGGTCTTGGTTGAGGCCGTAGCTCACCATGCCATACACTTGTGATGTTGTTGCATGCCTGATACAGGTGTTGGTGCTTGACTGGCTTCCTGTTCATTGTGGGAGACTGGAGAATCACTGGATGATTCGTGAAGTGCAGAGCTGGGCTCTTTTGTCATCTGAGTAGTTAGTGCCCCGGTGGGAGCAGTGTTCTGCTGAAGTGGGCAACCCCCCTTTAGTTCTGGCCATGTTGTTGGTGTAGACCAGGACTAAGGCAGTAGTTGGTGAATCCAGCTGTAAGATGAAACTCCTTGGGATGAGGGTAAGTCAGGCATGGTGTAGAGTGCAGATGCCATTTGAGTTTGATGATGTAATGTGGTCTTGAGTGAGTCCACATAGCTGACATGAGCTCTGCATCGTTGCTTCTTGTGAAGAGCAGCTTTGGCACTGGCAGTTGTCGACAGGTGCAGGATGTCTCTTAGAAAAGGGGGTGTGGCTCAGAGTGGGGCCAGGTTCCTCCATCCCCTTGAAGGGTGTGTTTGAGGGTTTGGCCACGCTGTCTGTGTGTCACACTCTGGCTGTCCGTTCCCCTTTTGTGTATGCTGGTACTGCAGTCTCATATTTTTGCCGATGTAAACGTCTGGTATGGTCTGGCCAGACGTTCTTGCACTTTACAGGGCTTCTCCAGGGGGTTGCAAGGTCTCATAGGAAACTTGTGCACTTGCTTGCGAAGGCAGGTCTGGTGTGTGTTCGGTGAGTGCTTTGAAGCGTGTGAGGCTTCAGGCCATGTCCTCATGGCTGGCTGTGAGATTTTCCCGTGACCTCTGTGACCTGACAGTCTGTCTAGGTGACCTGTCTGGCTGGAGTGGCTGGGGTTCTTGCACTTCAGCCCAGAGTTTCGGCTGTCTCACTTTCAGCAAAGGGTCAATGTGACCCAGCAGCTCTTTATCACTGAGAAGGTGGTATGCATGTATGGTTGCATGTTCCGTGCACACCTTTGGGCCTTAAGAGTTCAGTTCTGTTTCTGAGCTTCAGCTTGGGGTCTGCCCAAGAGTTGGAAGTGACATAAAAGTTGGATTTACTCCAGTGTCACCAGAACTCCAAGTCTCGCCTTGTTTTCCAACATGCTGTTTCCTGGTTTTCCGATTGGGTCCCTCAGAAGTCCTGGTATCGGGTTTGTGTGGTGACCGGTATGCTGACAGGTGTTGGATCAACCTGGATGTGCAGCCATCAGCTGAGGTGGCTGGGTGATGCCATTACCTGGCGATGGAACGGCTGGCTCTGTGGTCAGTGGTTGGTTAGCAGAGATCTGGGTGAGTGTTCAGCTGGTGGGCATTTTGGGGCGGTCATCCATTCCAGTTCTCACACTTATAAGGAGTCTGTACTGCCCATTTTGCCTCTTTTGCGGGCCTCCTCTGAATGAGTTCCTTTAGGATACTCAAGATCTCTATACTGTCTCAGATGTAGCCACACTGTTCAGCTCTGAGAAGAGCTGGGACGTGTCACGAGGGTTTCTGCTGGTGAAATTTCAGGTTTGTTGCTCAGTGCTCTGTCTGGTGCTTGGGAGAGGCACCATCACGGCTATGCTGTTCCTGCTGGTTGGGAACTGTGTTGACTTTCTGATGAAGCATCTATCACAGTGATGTGCCTTTCAAGATGCAAAGGCAGGAGGAGTCTGGGTCGTGGGCTGGTCTGACCTTGAAACTGAGTTCTCGCAACCAGCTGAGATGTCAGTGCTTATCTCTGTGTCCTGGCTGTGCACTTCAGATGAGTTGGCTGGCTGGAAGTGTGAACGTTCCCGCACTTGAGGCTAATTCTCTGAATGCTTAAAGTCCCTTGGGCTCAAAACCATCCGGCAGGTTCATGTTGGTGAAACGAGGGCCGGTGTCCATTTGGGTTGTGTACCCGGGGTGTACGGTCTCATGGAGCTGATGGTCAGGTGCAGGAGAGTTGACCGTGTGTTTCTTTTGGCTTGTCGTGGGCGGTCAGCCGTCTGCTGATGTGCTGTTTGGGTGCCATCTGGTGTTAGGATGGATGTCTCTGTGGTGAGAGACTGTTTGACAAGATCTGGGCGTTTCTTTTAGTAGGAGGGCTTTCTGGTAAGTTGTTGGTTTCTTATGCCACTCGTAGTTAAAAGGAGTTTGATAGTCTGATATATCCTGTTTGCCCTGCTGGGGAGGCCACTCGCAGGATCAGTTCGTTTTATGTCCTCAGGATCTCTGTTGCTGGCCCGTGTGCTCTCCAGAGTCCGTTCTGGGTACTGTGCAGGGATAGGCAGGATTTTAACAGTCTTTATGGAGGCAGCGCTGTGTTGTCTGTAGGCCATATGGGCTGAGTTCCGCAGATGTCAGGTGGTCATTGTGCGGGGGAAGACCATGGCGCTTGAATGGTGACTCACAATGTGATGCGGATTTTTGGGAGGAGGGAAGGTTCTGGAGTTGAGGCCTTCCTCCCTTGTGGCCTGTTCTGTTGTCTGCCGTAGACTCAGAGCTGGCTGTAGCAGGCCTCTTGTAAGTTTTGTAATCCGCTTTGACAGTTTCAGACTGCTGGTACAGGATGTTGTGTTTCAAGGTTGGAGGTGATCCTGAGCAGATAGTCTGTCTCGTGTGGTCACATTGGGCAGTGTTCGAGCATAAAAGTTCATGTTTTGCAGGCAGGCAAGTGTGGTGGCCTTCTGCAGGCCAGTTGGTTGGCGGTCTGTGGGGCCACACGGTGTCTGTATCTGCAATGATGCTCTGGAAGGGTCCCTGCCCCACCTGTGGTTGCTGGCAGGTGAGGTGTGAACAGTGGGCCTGGGCCTGCTTGTCAGGGAAATTCTGTGTTGTGTTTTCCTTTCTGTTCACCTTGTGGTCTGCAAGCCTATTTCAGTTCATTTGTGACATTGAGTTTGCCTTGGCTTCGTTGGCTGATGTTTGAAGTTGCCTCGTCGCTGAGCAGAGACTTGGATTTCAGCTCGGGCTGCTTGCAGGTGGCATTCACAGGCATTGTTTCAGTTCGCCTGGGTCATTACTTAAGAGAGCTTTAGCCTGCTGGAGCCTCTCTGGCTTCTATTCCAGCTGCTCTCTGTGCTCAGTGTCTGTGTGGGTTTTGTAGAGGCATCCTGAAACTTTCTACTTCCTCTTGTAGCTCCTTGTCCTCTTCATCCGCTGTCATTTGCTGGTCCAGCTGGTCTGGCGGTTCTGCGCTCCCGGTCCTCCGGCCTCCTTGTGGTTGAAGCATCTTTCGCTGGCTTTAACTGGATGATGCGGTTGTAGGCAAGGGCACCGATGATCCTGGCTGGCTCTCTGTGGCTGTAGCCCTGGTTTGATCATGGTCTGTCTGCCAGTTCAGGTTGTCATCCAGCTGTTTCGCTCAGGTGCTGTAGATCAGGAGTGGTCCCGGACCGGAGGGCGTCTGTTGCAGTGCTTAGCTAAGCCGGATGATCTGGACACAGGTGGAACACAGGTGGAGAGGGAAAAACACAAAACACCAATGCAAGTCCGCACAGATTTAGTGAGCTAAAATATTTGGGCTATGTGTTGCATGATTAACTGGTGTGATCAGTTAGTGACGCAAACTAAACGCTTACATATCATGGCTGATAAGGAAGGAGTGGATAATTGGTGTGAGTGAGCACCGAAAACTACGGGTAACACTGTTGATGGGTGATAACCTAGGGGGTCATTTAATGACTTAGGCTATTTGGTTTATCAATGTTATTACCAAGTATTTTCTGATGGTTCAAACAGGTTCGGTCTCCGGGCACACAAAAAAAAAACAACCAAAACAAACAGAACCAAAATTAATAAAACAAATCAAAGTTCAAATTTAGAAAGGAATAGTGGGAAATCAAGGGCTTACTACCACCTCTAGGGGCTGTGACAAGGACTGCGGAGCGGGGCTCTTGTACTGCCTAGGGAGGTGATGGGAGAGATAGCTGGACAGACCAAGCACGCTAAAGCAGAGAGGCTCTCTAGTCCTCTTCACGTTTCATATTGAGTGAATGGCTATATCTTAGGTGTTGTTAGGCTTGGTGATGAGCTGAGGTCACTCGGGTGAGCCCCAGTGGTTGGGCCGTCTCCCTTGACTCTCCCGAGCACGCAACTGCAGGGGCTCCTGATCACTCGCACCCATGGCACCCGGTGGCAACCACTCAAACAGCAATGCCTTTTGGCACAATGTTGCATCACTCAAGTGAGGGAGGCTCAACGACTAGCTGGCACAGCCAAAATTGGGTTTCGCCTGTGGGTCCCAAGTTACACGGACCGCTTTTGGGCCTCGAACTATGGATGAGTTCGCTCCTCTCAAAAGGGTGGACCACCGTGTAACTTCACAGGGTATTTAACCAAAATTGCCCTTATGTGTCAGTCAGTATGGTTGATACAACACTTGAGGTACCCCATTGCTGATGTCGTGCTGCGTGTTGCCACTCGGAGTACAGGGCCAGAGGTATCCGAGGCGCCCCCCCCCAGTACACGTCGGGTAGGTCAGGCAGACGAGTCCAGTCCCCGAGAATTCCCCATGGATAACTTGTCAGCTTACTGCCAAGCACCAGGGGGCATGCAACCTAACAGGGAACATTGAGAGGGGACAACAGAAAGATTAAGCGTCTAGGATGAAGCAGCTTGATGCCAATGAGCAAGGGAATCAGACGTGTGACGGTGGGCCACTAATAGATTTGAAGGCTCATTGTGCACCACAGTGGCTAGCATTACCTATGCCTATAGAAGAAGGAGAGGAAAAGGGTAACAAAATAAAATTAAAAATTGGAAACAAAGTTAAAATGTCCTAATTGCGTAGGAAAGTAAATGGAAAATTGTTTTAAATAGATTTAAAATCTAAGTAAATTCGATTCTGCTTAATAGGTGTAGCTAGACTTAACTACAGACTGGAGTAGATTAAATAAAACAAACCCAAATAAAATAAATAAATAATTTCTGCAAATGACACGGTAAAATAAAATACACACATCAACCAAAGCATGTGGGGAGACCAAAGTAATTGATAGCCCAACAGAAGGTGGAACAGAAAGAAACTGTAGAGGTAGGGGTACTGTTACACTTTACACACACTGTCTCTAAGTGTCTGTCGGATGCTAACAGCTAACAGCTGAGATAAGCTTTAGCTTCTATCCATGTAGGGCCGTTAGCGCGGTAGCTTCGCTACATGCAATGGTCTGTTTACATTAGTCTGTGACGATGCGCTGTCTTTAGTTTGAACCGGAAAGGGCTCGCTATCGCCTTCCGGGGTCAGACGTTGCTAAGAAACCGATGCACGCTTAACAACCGGTGTGCGCGAAGCACGTGAGCCAGATGTAAACATGCATGGGAATCTCGCGCTCATCCAGTCGACCTGTCGTTCACACTTCATTCATAACTTACACAGCGCGTTCACTTCACAGACAATGGCAAAGCATTACACCATTAAATCGACCAATTGCGTCACATCAGTGGATTAATATGAATGCAATGATACGCGACAATAAACAGATGAAATATTGTAGTGATATTTTTTTTATCACACAGCTGAAATTTAAGCCGCTGTCCTGAAGAGATTTTATCTGTTTAGGAGAGACTTACGCGGTTTACAACGAAACCCGAAAGTGGGGATTTTCTTTACCCAATATCAAATAGATTTAATCTAAAACTCTATGCGCTGCCGATCTGACATTTACTAGTCGGATATGGGACTTATGCCGTTCAAAACTGAAAATGGGGATTATTCGCCCAAGATCATAACTTTAATGTAAACAATAAAAATATTTATATATATTTATACGCGCTGCCGATCTGGGATTTCTTCGCCAGATATATGGGACTTATGCTGTTCAAAACTGAAAATGGGGATTCTTCACCCAAAATCGTAACTTTAATATAAAAAATATTTATATATATTTATACGCGCTGCCGATCTGGGATTTCTTCGCCAGATATATGGGACTTATGCTGTTCAAAACTGAAAATGGGGATTCTTCACCCAAAATCATAACTTTAATATAAAAAATATTTATATATATTTATACGCGCTGCCGATCTGGGATTTCTTCGCCAGATATATGGGACTTATGCGGTTGTTGCAACAATTACTTGATCAAGAATTTAAGACTCCCGGTTATCATTAATCTGACACTGACCTGCAGTAAGATTAATGTTGCTCCGTGATCGGGCGAGGGGGCACGCATTAGTTAGCTACGCTAATGGTTAAACCCACGGGAATAATAGTCTAGTTGTATGGCATCGAACACCGATGGCATCAATCTAGCTACATATAATATAAGGCCTTAATTTTAAGATAAGCGAGGAACATCGCTCGCTATCTTCTTCGCGCTAAAAGAGGGTTTCTTCGCTCGATTTAGGGCGGTTAAAATAGCATTAAGACACACTATAAAAGGTTTCGTCGTTTTATAGGGTCAAATTTATAAACTGCAGTTAACTTAAGTCATTAACAGCGGCTGGTTTCTCAGCGAGAAACTCGAGAACTGTTAAGGCACGGAAAGTGGGCGTGTAGCCTACATTCATTCACAAAAAGACGCCGTTGGATAGTTTGAATAAACACACATAAGAAACACACAATTGTTACTGAGTCTGCTCACAGAACTAGGTTTAAAACGTTGCTCTAAATTTCTCCACCAAACTGTAGCATATTTGCTTTATGAGATGAACATAATTAATCATAACGGGTTATCATTTATATATCCATCTTCAGGAATTAGCTGTAGTATTAATAGTACAATAAAAGGATTAGTTCGTCCGCAGTACGGACCCTTCTATTGACTCTAAGGAAAATTATTCCTCTGGTCACGACAAATAATTTCCTTACTGAAACATTGCTCTCGAGCATGTAGCAAGACCGGACGTTAAAGTGACTTCGTTCTGAGAGCAGCAGACACAGACAACCAAGTGTGAATACATATGGATGTTTATTAAACTACACTACAGGGGAACATGTAACATAGAACTAGACACAGACATACACACATTAAACATGGATGCCAACGCAAGGAAGGCATGGAGAGAGAGATAGAGAGAGAGAGAGAGAGAGAGAAGGAGCTCGCGCAAGAGAGCGTATGGCAGGATTTTAACATCAGCTGACTACAACCTGTTACGAACCATCAGATAATCACATCACCTTAATTAAAAGGGGTCGAAGCCTAGAAGCGCATCTAGATAGTTAACAAGCGGTTACTTGCATGGGTTTTGTGGGTGCTGAGTAAAGCATCCTGGTGCGTAGATTCCTGATGAATTCCTTTAGGAGTGAAAGCTTTGTCATTCCAGTCATGGGTGATTAGTCCGAAGTGAGTTGACAAAGTTACTGAGTTTAAAACTTCCAGAAGATCGGACTCCCCCGGAAGGGGAGCCGTGAGGTTTCCAAGGTGATAAGTGTGTCTCCGGGGCACCGACAGTTAAGAGAAGCATTGGCTTTTGGTGTGGGAGAAGTTTTATCTGTTTCCCTGTAACACCCATTTTGGTTAGTTTGACCAATAACAAGGCTCATAGTTTCAGCGGAAAATGTTCTTTGTCCCACTTGACACCTCGTTTGCATGTTTTACGACTGATCTGGAGACTGGTGTAATTTTCCCCACAGTACAGTAAGAATAGTGTGATGCATTTCATGATCACATAGTGTACATCATTGTGTGAGGAATAAAGAGCAGATCATTTTGATATCAAGAAAGAGACATCTGAAAGGTATTAAACCAGAGATACCTTCATACCTCTAAATATGAGTGTTTAGAGCTTACTAATACGAATAACGAGTGGTAACTAGGCTAATATAATAAGGAAACATACAAACAACACATGCATATACCAGATACATTTATAACTGCTTAATTATGGCCTAAATAGAGAAAATGTCTTTAGGTGTGTGTGTGTGTGTGTGATGTGTATTTGAAATCATGGAGACAGACTAGTCTGGTCCGGGGGGTCACCCCCCCCCCTTCTGTGGAATGTTTTTGAAGCTTGATAAGGACACTTAGTCGATCCTTTTGCATCCTTTTGATAGTGATAAAGACCATCTGCAATTTAGTACCCATATAAATGTAAACGCTGAGGCCAGGTCAGTAATTTATATGCAAAAGTCAAAAGGCTAAAAGGGTCCCCTAAGCCATAAAGTCCCAACGACCATCAAGGATCATAAGCAGATGTTACACAAATGAGGTGTCAAGTGGGACAAAGAAACAATTTCCCGCTGAAACTATGAGCCTTGTTATTGGTCAAACTAACCAAAATGGGTGTTACAGGGAAAACAGATAAAACTTCTCCCACACCAAAAGGTTACTCTCTCTCTTAACTTTCGGTGCCCCGGAGACACACTTATCACCTTGGAAACCTCACGGCTCCCCTTCCGGGGGGAGTCCGATCTTCTGGCAGTTTTAAGATCAGTAACTTTGTCAATTCACTTCGGACTAATCACCCATGACTGAAGCTTGATGAAGCTTTCACTCCTAAAGGAATCCACCAGGAATCTACGCATTATACATGCACCAGGATGCTTTACTCAGCACCCACAAAACCCATGCAAGTAACCGCTTGTTAACTATCTAGATGCGCTTCTAGGCTTCGACCCCTTTTAATTAAGGTGGTGTGATTATCTGATGGTTCGTAACAGGTTGTAGTCAGCTGATGTTAAAATCCTGCCATACTCTCTCTTGCGCGCAAGCGCTCCCTCTCTCTCTCTCTCTCTCTCTCTCTCTCTCTCCATGCCTTCCTTGCGTTGGCATCCATGTTTAATGTGTGTATGTCTGTGTCTAGTTCGATGTTGCATGTTCCCCTATAGTGTAGTTTAATAAACATCCATAAGTATTCACACTTGGTTGTCTGTGTCTGCTGCTCTCAGAACGAAGTCACTTTAACGTCCGGTCTTGTTCCATGCTCGGGGAGCAATGTTTCAGTAAGGAAATTATTTGTCGTGGCCAGAGAAATAATTTTCCTTAGAGTCAATAGAAGGGTCCGTACTGCGGACGAACTAATCATTTTATTGTACTATTAATACTACAGCTAATTCCTGAATATGGATATATAATTGATAACCCGTTATGATTAATTATGTTAATCTCATAAAGCAAATATGCTACAGCAGCCTTGGTGTTGGTGATCCGCACCATCTTGGTGTTGACTACAGGCTCCATTAGATTCCAAAAGGCCTGGAAATGTTTGTATGATGCAAATCTAAGAATGTAATGAGGTTTCGTTTTATTTTTTTTTAAATAGCTTCCTCAGCAGATTGATTAACAGGTTGGTGTAATGCTATTCCAAAAAAGCCTTTTAACCCAATCTGGTGTAATTGGTGTAAATGTTGCAGCTGTAACACTTTCCAGTTGGTGTTGAAGATACCTAATCTTTCGATGCAAGGTTTCATTCTCGTTGGCCATCACTCTCATCATTATCGTTGGAGTCACACAGTAATGATGATCAGGGGCCGCTGTTTCCATCTCGGACTCGGAGTTTGCAGTCAAGTCCGGGGTAAGGCTCTTTGCCCTCGGCTTATGCTCCCAAACATTAGGTCTTGGTGTCGTTAGAGCGTACTCATTCCAAGAAAAGAGAACCGGTATAGCTCCTTTTTTAAATCTCCTCAACCCCCTAGCAGTCACTACGAAGTCTCCCGGCTGAAATGCCTGCTACACACACGAGTGATTTTCGTAGGGCCGAAGCTGTCCCTACGTATCTTGATTAGCCACTAAGCCCGTACCACAGTATCTACGGGAAACGAGTGAAAACTTGTCTCTGAGTTATAGCGTGACGAATTACTACAAAAGGGTACACAACAATGTAAAGCAGACTTTTTCACCCATTTGAAGGCCAGTCACCTTTCTTTAATCCTGAATCCATTTATTCTTACTTACTAACGTTAGCTAGCAGTGCGGAAAAGCTTAGAACGGGAGTACTTATGCGCACACTCATATCCCGGAAGTTGATAGACGCCATCTTGTGCACCTAGTCAACTGGTTACAATGATGATCCAATGACTTTGAAAATCATGCGGTGTGATCTAGGCATAACATGAATCGACCAAGCTCACTCATTTTTTGTGCAATTTATTGGTGCCTTGATTTCCCACGACCAAGTTTTGCATACAGCAATTCCCCATATTTGCAAATCAAAGAATCGCTCCTGATGTGAAATTACTCATCTTGTCGCATGGTGTTTATGATCCTCTGACATCCATTGGAGTTTGCTGCAATCAGGAGCAGGCATGCTGCACGACTCTGCACTCTCCCTCGTGTATTTTGTTTTTCATCATCATGATCTTTTACACGTGATTTTTATTTTGCACGACAACTGATGTCTCCAAAGGTCATTTTTTCGGAACATCCCAAAGCAGCAAGGGCAAGGTAAGTAATCCTTAAAAGAAGCGTCATTTGAGGGCTAATTCCACTGTGCCTTTTTCCAAAATGTCTGCATTGTGTTTGAAGTCTCCTTTATTTCTCAAATGTTCCAGAAAAATTTCCAGGGATGTGATTTTTCCATATAAATATGGATTGTCGCATTTTCTGAGCTCTGAGGGACGACCCAAAGTTTTTTTTTTTTCTTGTTTTTTTTCACGGCGCCATCTGCTGGACAGTTAACAAGTGTTCAAATGATTCAAAGCGCCAAACTCGAGTAGATTCAGTGCTGAAACGTGTTACTCGACCTGGTGACTTTTTATGAATGGACGGTGAGAATTTGAGACTGCTAGTCATGCGGTGTGTAACCTCCTGTCACCGATCCATCGTGCACAGCAGCAACTGAATGCTACCCCAGATAGTCATGCAGCGTGAAAACTGAATTGAGCTGAAATGAAAACTGAACTGAATTGAGAATTTGAGATTGCTAGTGCTGTCATAAAATTCGCAATGGTTGCGATGTAATTCTATAATAGGCTGTAGTCTGATGCGCTACATGTCTGCTGTTACTGTACTGGTTTTAGTTTCGATTCACTGTTAATGCTATCTGCGCTGCGCTTGGTTTGAGCCGCTTTAATTTGCATTTGGGAACACAACATTCGTCATTAGAAACATTTATAAATCTGTTGTTTACAAAGAGAAGTTTTAGTCACATAATCCTTCAGAAATCATTCTAATATGCTGATTTGCTGCTCAACAAACATTTCTCATTACTATCAATGTTATGTTTCGCTGCTTAAAATTTTTGTGGAAACAATGATACCGCTCAAACATTTGTGTAAGATTTAAATAAGAGAGAGAAATTAATCATTTTATTCATCATGCATGAAAGTGATAAAAAGTGAGTGAAGACATTTAAAGCTGCAGTCTGTAACTTTTTTTGTGTTCAAAATTTACAGAATTTATATAATAAGCGAGTACACCATGAATCCATTTTCCAAACAGTGTTTTTGGCTTATCCTGAATCACTACGGTACACCTATAATAAATGTTTATATTCAGACTATTTTAGACTGGTTCGGGTAGGTACCGCTGCAGAGTAGCCCGGTACCTGCGTGATTGGTCAAAGACATAAACAGAGAGAAGTAACTCCGATTACAATTTTCTTCTGCAACACGCACGCAGTTCTGTTATTTACCGCTAGAGCGCCAAAAGTTACAGACTGCAGCTTTAATATGATTTCTATTTAATAAATACAATAACAAATTTAATTAGTATATTTCATAAATGCAAATAAATGCTGTTCATTAAACTTCTATTTATCAAACAATCCTGAAAAATAAAGTGTATCACCATTTCCACACAAAATATGAAGCAGTAAAATTGTTTTAAACATTGATAATAATCAGAAATGTTTCTTGAGAGTCAAATAAATTGTAATGATTTCTAAAAGATCATGACACTGAAAACTGGAGTAATGATGAAGAAAATTCTGCTTTGCATCACAGGAATAACATTACATTAAAATTGAAACCTTTTTTTTTTTTTTTTGTAATGATATTTTACAATATTGCTGTTGTTTTTTTTACTTTATTTTGATCAAATAGATTCAGCCTTGATGAGCAGAAGATGTTTATTTCAAAATCATTCATTGTAATGTTTCCAAACTTTTGGCAGGTACTTTAATAATAATAGCAATTCAATTAATAATTTATTATAATGTATTATATTGTTTTCATGATTATTAAATGCTGCTTTTTATTTTTTTTTTCAGGACAATAGTATGTATTAGTACAATATAAGATATATCTTTTAATGGGCTAAAATATCTGTTTTTAATAATAAGTAATTGGGGCGTGGTCGGATTTTCCTGCTTTTTTGTCTCTAGCTGATCACGTGCCTGAATTTCTTTCTTTGGAACCTAACAGGAAGCTAAAGGTATATGCCACATCTTTAATATCATTTTGTTTACTTTCCAAATGCCTTGATATCTTTGACTGTGCTTTGCTACAGAAGAGACAGTAATGTTTTGTGTCCCATGCTTGTTTCAGATCATCCCTTTTTGTACAAGTTTTTATGGTCACAGTTGATTTACCTTTTGTTTCTTTTGTATACCTTTTTTTTGTTGCGTGTTTTTGACAAAGTTTTTTTATTAATGGTGCACTCGCCTCTTTGCTAATCATCTTCACTTGGACTTGCATTTGAATCTTCAAGTTCATCTTCACTAGACAGACTTGACGCACCTTTGTCAGGGCTCAAAAAATCTATGCCACTGCATGATGATGAACTCTTCTTGGGTTTATAGTCTGGGTGTAAACCGGAGCAGCTAGAGACTTCTGATTCAGGGGAATCGTTATCTAACAAATATTGATAAATACTGCAGCAAATGTATTGCTCATTGTTAGTTCATATTAGTTAATACATTAATGTTAACAAATGACAACTTATTGTAAAATATTACCACTTGTTTGAATAGCATGGACATTATAGCATATTTTTCTAAATGTGTTCAAAAGTAACTGTTGAAAGTGTAAAGGTACAAATTAGAAAATATTAAAATCTTGCCAATAT
This sequence comes from Onychostoma macrolepis, assembly GCF_012432095.1. Taxonomy (NCBI): domain Eukaryota; kingdom Metazoa; phylum Chordata; class Actinopteri; order Cypriniformes; family Cyprinidae; genus Onychostoma; species Onychostoma macrolepis. Next base: position 8,579,196 of record NC_081157.1, on the reverse strand, counting down.
AACAATGTGAAACTTCTGTCACTACTCTAATTAGATTTTATTTGTACACTAGTTGAGCATTAATTAATGCATATTAGTAAATCCGAATGGTAAGTGTTCAAGACCTTCTACTATCTTCACAATCTGTATCAGCTTCTTTACTGTAGCCTATGTAAATGTAGCTGGCCTAATAGCCATGAGTAGTAATCTAGCACCAATAGTTCAGATTTTGTTGAAGGATTTATCACAAAACAAAATCACACTGGCTCTAAGAATTAATTGTTCTCTCATTCTTCTTCTTGAATTAATTTGTATGATGTAATCACTTTGTGTAATTTAATTTGAAAAATTGCCCCTTTATTAGTTACTAAAGACTACTAGAAGATCTTTTAAAGGCACATACCTGTGCTGACTTTCCTTCCATCGCTTCCTGGACACCAAAAGAGAAGATTGAAAAATGATGTATTAGTCTAAACTAAATAATCCCAGTCACAGGCTATAATTAGCAAGCTATACAGTACTACTTGACAGAAATCAGTTTCAGTATTCAGTTATTTACATGACAAAGCCCATGAGTTCAGAGATAAACAAATGAAATATGACACCCATATATATTCTGTATTTGCTCATAGAGAAGCTAATATAAAGGTCCTCCACTGACAGTTCAACTTCACTTGTTAGTTATTGTAACGGTGTCAATGAGACAGGAGTTGAGCGGATCCAAGTGCAAGCTTTTATTCCTTAACATGGTCATAACACAGGCAGGGTCGAACAACAGCAAACAAGTATGGCACGGGCAAGACACAAGAGTATTCCTAGGAAAAGCGTGGGTCTTCGATCTGCAAAAAACATCCAGAGGGCTTGACACGAGGGGTAGTCCGACTAAACTAGAACTAGAAACTAGGCTCCGTAAAGCAGCTATCTCTTGGTGAGTGATAAATGCAGAACAATACTAGAGACTAAACAGAACATAAACACGGAATGGCTTGGTAAAGTAGCTAACACTAGGAGAGTGATAAACGCTAGACAATACTCGGCGATCTGAACAGGATCTAAAATAGAGTTAAATAGAGTGTGTAATAGCTCTCAGGTGAGTGTGTGATTGGTGACAACTGTGTGATCAGTGCAATGGATGATGGGAAATGTAGTCCAGTGTGACGTGAAACAGTCTGTGTGGTGCGAGAGTCAATATGATGGAAGGGTGACCTCCGATGGCGAGTGGACGGAAGACCACGAACCGGATTCGTGACGGTTATTATGTTCACTACTTGATTGTAATTTGTTTCTTAAAACTTACTATTGCAATTCTCTAGGGACTTCCATGAGTTTTGAATGCAACGCAACATCTACCGGGTACCCCCTCAAGCCGCCTTTCCACTGCACACAACATTTGCACACAACTGCCGGAATTCACCCCTTATTGCCAGTTGCACGGAAATTTAATTATGATTGCACGCATTAATATGGGAGAATGTGGAGTTTCTTTCGTATATTTTATATTCAATCAAACATACTGTGTTTGAGAGTAAAACTAATTATTTGGTAAATTCTGTATTTTTTATTAACGTGCCTTAGAAAAAACATTACTGGTGTGCATCTTGAGGCAAAACCGAGGCACTGATATATTTTAAGATCAGTCAGTGCAAGCTTCTCTCAGTTAAAACAGTTCAGACTTACACTTCAGTCTGGGACTAGGCTTAAGCCTAGTGTAACAGGGACATTAATTTATATTGATGATTTTTAAAGTGCCCATATTATGGGTTATGAAAGGTTCACATTTTGGTTTTGGGAGTCCCCAACGACAGGCTGAAATTCATGTAAGGTCAAAAACACTTATAATATGCATTTATTTTTATATTATTTGTTTAACAATTCATTTTTCCAAATCCCTCCTTTGCATGACAGTAATCTGTTGTGACTGGCCCAATGGCCCAATGGTCTACTGCGTGCAGTGCATGTTGGAAACGGAACACCCATCAACATTACTTAGCCCATAGCTCGGTGGTAAACACCCAAACAGCCATGGTATATGCATTAGCCCAATGCAGAAACGTATTGATAAAGCACTGGAATTTGTACACCAATGTAGTGCTCTATTATTTTTCATAATGTAGGGTAATATGTAATATAAGGGAAATAAGTCAATTTAGCTCAAAGGGAATAATTTATGATTTTACAGGTAATTTGAACAGATTCACTGTTTCACGGCTGATCACTGAGTCGGGTCAGCGATTCATTTAACGAGCCGTATAACATCAACTCTGCACTGGATATTGAAATCCAAAATATAGTGAAAACACTATTAATAAGCACAGTAACAAGATCGACAGTTTAAGATATTAACTTGTAAGCACAAAACACAAGATACTTCTCTTTTCAATATAAATAAGACTTTATTTATATAAACCTAAGACAAACTAATCTAACACATGAACACATGCATTCACATGTTGCAGAAAGAGAGAAAGTGAGGACAGAATGAGTTTAAGAGAATGAAAATGTGAAATCCCAAGTTTACAGCAATACAGGTGCATCTCAATAAATTAGAATGTCGTGGAAAAGTTCATTTATTTCAGTAGTTCAACTCAAATTGTGAAACTCGTGTATTAAATAAATTCAAGTAATTTAAACCTTTGGTTCTTTTAAATGTGATGATTTTGGCTCACATTTAACAAAAACCCACCAATTCATTTAATCTCAACAAATTAGAATACTTCATAAGACCAATAAAAAAAAACATTTTTAGTGAATTGTTGGCCTTCTGGAAAGTATGTTCATTTACTGTATATGTACTCAATACTTGGTAGGGGCTCCTTTTGCTTTAATTACTGCCTCAATTCAGCGTGGCATGGAGGTGATCAGTTTGTGGCACTGCTGAGGTGGTATGGAAGCCCAGGTTTCTTTGACAGTGGCCTTCAGCTCATCTGCATTTTTTGGTCTGTTGTTTCTCATTTTTCTCTTGACAATACCCCATAGATTCTCTATGGGGTTCAGGTCTGGTGAGTTTGCTGGCCAGTCAAGCGCACCAACACCATGGTCATTTAACCAACTTTTGGTGCTTTTGGCAGTGTGGGCAGGTGCCAAATCCTGCTGGAAAATGAAATCAGCATCTTCAAAAAGCTGGTCAGCAGAAGCAAGCATGAAGTGCTTCAAAATTTCTTGGTAAATGGGTGCAGTGACTTTGGTTTTCAAAAAACACAATGGACCAACACCAGATGACATTGCACCCCAAATCATCACAGACTGTGGAAACTTAACATTGGACTTCAAGCAACTTGGGCTATGAGCTTCTCCACCCTTCCTCCAGACTCTAGGACCTTGGTTTCCAAATGAAATACAAAACTTGCTCTCATCTGAAAAGAGGACTTTGGACCACTGGGCAGCAGTCCAGTTCTTCTTCTCCTTAGTCCAGGTAAGACGCCTCTGACGTTGTCTGTGGTTCAGGAGTGGCTTAACAAGAGGAATACGACAACTGTAGCCAAGTTCCTTGACACGTCTGTGTGTGGTGGCTCTTGATGCCTTGACCCCAGCCTCAGTTCATTCCTTGTGAAGTTCACCCAAATTCTTGAATCGATTTTGCTTGACAATCCTCATAAGGCTGCGGTTCTCTCGATTGGTTTTACATCTTTTTCTTCCACACTTTTTCCTTCCACTCAACCTTCTGTTAACATGCTTGGATACAGCACTCTGTGAACAGCCAGCTTCTTTGGCAATGAATGTTTGTAGCTTACCCTCCTTGTGAAGGGTGTCAATGATTGTCTCCTGGACAACTGTCAGATCAGCAGTCTTCCCCATGATTGTGTAGCCTAGTGAACCAAACTGAGAGACCATTTTGAAAGCTCAGGAAACCTTTGCAGGTGTTTTGAGTTGATTAGCTGATTGGCATGTCACCATATTCTAATTTGTTGAGGTTTTTGTTAAATGTGAGCCAAAATCATCACAATTAAAAGAACCAAAGACTTAAACTACTTCAGTCTGTGTGCATTGAATTTATTTAATACACGAGTTTCACAATTTGAGTTGAATTACTGAAATAAATGAACTTTTCCACAACATTCTAATTTATTGAGATGCACCTGTATGTGCAATAGGCTCTGTGCACAAGCGTAGCGATGAACTTCCGCTATCGTCAGAAGTCGGGATATCAGTTTCCGGTTTACTTCCTGTCTTCATCCGCATCTGTTACCTTGAATAAACAAGATGAATGTTGCAGTACGAAAAAATAAATATAATGTGCGTGACTCATTTAAGCTTCAGAGAACTGAGGCTGAATCTACGAATCACTGCTGTGTGCCACTTTGTTCGGCTTCAGGTCTGTATAACAGCCATTTGAGCTTCCACCACTTCCCCAAGAACACTAGCCTTCGTGCACGGTGGCTGCACAAAATAAGGAGGGTGGGATTTTCGGTGACCCCCCACACCAAAGTGCAGCCGACATTTTCAAGATAATGAAATCCACACTACTGCTAAGGGTAGATGGGTTTTAGCAGCAGGCTCTGTTCCATCATTCTTCGAGTGGAATAACTACACTATGGTCACAAGCCGGTGTTTGGGAACGCCGATCTCGACCGCCAAGTCCGGAACCTTACTCGGCGGGGCCTGTGGAGGATATCGAGCATCCTGTCATGGTCCCGATGATCGTGGACCACGACTACGGGGCCAGCCGTACTGTATGTGTGGACCGGGAGCAGTATGAAGGTGCGTTGAGAGAAATCGAAACACTGAGAGAGCAGCTCCAAACATTTAATCTTCATCACTCTTTTGGACTTAAACAGTTTGCTTCGTCGCCCGAAGACATCAGATTTTACACCAGGTAAGATAGTTGTAATATCAACATCTACTCATAACTGTTTACTGATTTATTAATTGTCCAAGTAATTATTTTCTCTGTCGTCTTAATCATGTGTAACCACCCAGAGTTTGGTTATCATGTTTTTTTTGTATGTCATTCTACTCCCGTGCTCTAGGGGAGCTAGGTAGCCTGCTCCTCAGTATTTAGCCAGGTAAGAGGGGAGAAGAAGTGAGTATGTTTTTTCTCTCATGGTTCACCCAAGGCACAGGAGGTCAGATTGAGAAACTGTGGTTTTAAGCTCAATCAATATCCAGAGGACAGCGGTATTCAAGGCCTCACTTCATTGTTCGGCGGTTGGGGTTCTTTTGGATTAACTACTTCTTTGGATTACTTCATTTACGGGACATTTCATCACTGCACGGGACAATTGACTCTAAGCAATACCTCATAGGGATCACTCTACAAACTACATGACAATGGTCATATAAGGTTTTCTTTTTCTTTCAACTGCATTCCTAAAAGTCAGAGCTAGTATTGTGGTAGGGTGTATTTTTCCTTTTGTTTGCTATTTTGATTTCTTTGGATGGGTTTTGTTTATGTAAATATATTTTTCCTGATCTTTCAAATTTGGTGTTTGATTTGTTTGTTTAAATGCAAGTTTGGTCGGTGGGTCCCTCCCTCTAATTATCTTGTAGTTCGCCTCTAGGGTGTTCATAGGGAGACCGTTACACATATTCTTGAGCACGTATGACAAGATAAGTGATTTCAGTTGTAATACTGTATTTTTGATTCCCCTCATACGAACATCTGATGGCGTTTTGGAACCTGATCGAGGTAGCAACAGCCAAAATAGTTAGAGTCACCAGGTCAAAGAAAACCGACGCCACTAGCACAACAACTGAAAGCCCTTTAAGGGATGCTGGTGGGATGCTGGTGGTACGCTGGTGACCAGCATGGGATGCTGGTGGTATCCCAGGTAGCCCAAATGATCCGGCCCGATAACGGCCCAAATCCGGCAAGCCGGAAGAAATAGCTCGGCCCGGATGCGGTTACCGGACTCTTGTGAATTACGGGAGTGAATGACGCGCTAGAATCGGCCCGAGTACGCTGGTCCGAGTCCGGTTGCCGAAACTGAGCCGACACTGCCGGCATCGGGCCACAATCACGCCAGCATAGATTATACAATTAGCCGGTACTGGCCCGAGTCTGGATACCAAATGGAAATGTATATGAAATACAAACCAATATTAATTTAATTAATAACAACAACAAAATTTACCAAAACAATATTATATATATATAGCCTACATGGAAAAAAACTGTTCATGTAATTAACTGGTTCTCTAAAAACTACAAAAAATGTATTATTAAAGCCAGTATTTTTTTTAACAATATTGTTTCCACAAATATCACACACACACACACACGTTCGTTTTTGTGAAAAGTGGGGACATCCCATAGGCGTAATGGTTTTTATAGTGTACTTACTGTATGTGCTATTGCCCTACACCAACCCTACACCTAAACCTACCCCTTACAGGAAACTTTCTGCTATTTCAGATTTTCAATACACTCCACTCTGTATGATTTATAAGCGTTTTGAAAAGTGGGGACATGGGTCAATGTCCTGAGATGTCACCTTGTAATACCTATGTCATACCTTTGTCATTATACAAATCTATGTCCTGACTTTTCACAAAAACGCGCACACACACACACTCACACACGTGCAGTTCCCCCTTCAATACCCCCCAGTTGGAATGACACCATATAAATGTAAAAACTATGATAATTTATTTGAATTTGTTATTGAAAATTTGACATCAACAAATGCATAAACACTTTAGAACCTCTAAGAACTCCCAGGACCTCAAGTTTATCCTAAAAGAGGAAAGAAAAAAGGAAAGAGAGATAAAGAGGGGATACATATAGACACATAGTTAGTCGGATCTCAGTGAACTCAATGGTAAATGGTAAATTTGGAGCATACCTTAAGAAGAATTTTTTTGTGGATGGGTCTTGTTTTATTTGTGAAGAAAATTGCAAAGTCATCAGCTGTAAGAGCTGATGGAGGAGGGGGAGGAGGACAGAGAAGAGAAAGTTTTGAAAAGTGTGCGAGAGTCAGAACTGTTGTTGATTTTGTTGTGGTAGTATGTCGTTTTAGCAGTGGAGACATTTGCAGAGAAGGAAGAGAGGAGTGACTGAAGCGCACTAAGGTCCGTAGAGTTTTTTTGATTTGTGCTACTTCCTCTCTGTGGCCCTTAGATTTGTTCATGGAGAACATCGCACAGCCAGGGGGCAGAGGGGGTAGTGCGGGTAGTGCGTGCTGGTCTGGATGAAAGGGGGCAAAAGTTGTCTAAGCAAGATGTTAGAGTGGAGCAAAGAGTGTCAGTAGCACTGTTTGTGTCCAATGCTGAAAACTGAGAGGGTGAAGGAAGTGCAGATGAAACCACCGAGGAAAGGCAAGAGGGAGAGAGAGAGAGTGTAGGTTACAGTGAAAGGTGACCTGTGGGGGAGTGTGTGCTATGTCAGGAGTTAGTGTGAGGTTAGAAGTGATGAGGAAGTGGTCTGAGGTGTGCAGTGGAGTAACTAATGTGTTGTCAGTGGAGCAGTAGCGTGTGTAGATGAGGTCCAGTTTATTACCTGATTTGTGAGTAGCTATAGTAGACACTCGCTTGAGGTCAAATTAAGTGAGAAGAGTGTTGAAGTCAGCAGCCTGGGGTTTTTCTAGGTGGATGTTGAAGTCACCGAGCAGTACCAGAGGAGTACCATCCTCAGGAAAGTTTGACAGTAATACATCCAACTGCTTCCAAGGAGTTACCCAGTTGACCTGGGGGACAATACACAACTACAAAGTGGATTTTAACAGGGTGGGTAATAGTAATTGCATGAGATTCAAATGAACTGTTGCCTGTAAGAGATGGTAGAAGATCAAATTTCCATTCATTTGTAATAAGGAGACCCGTACCTCCACCCCTCTCAATTGTGAGGGTTGTGGGGGAAAAGTGAAATTAGTGGAGAGGGCTGCAGGAGTGGCAGTGTCCTGAGGTTTGATCCAAATCTCAGTTAGGGCCATGAGGTTGAGACCGGAATGAGTAGCAATAGAAGGAATAAAGTCTGCATAGTTTACAGCAGACTGGCAGTTCCAGAGACCAATTGGAATAGAGAGTAAAGTAGTAGAAGACAGAGGGACAGGCCGTAGATTAGTAGGATTGACCTGCTTCCACCGTACAGTGCGTGCCTTCCGAGTGTTAGTAGTAATAGTGGAGATTTCAAAGCACATAGTGTGTACAATTGACTAAATAAGTAAATGAGAACAAGTAGTACAAAAAGTAAAGAGAGGGGAGAAAGCAATACTCAAGTGCCTTGTCGGTGTTCTTGCTCGGTGGAGTCGCGCAAGGTAGAGTCTTTATACTCGTCGGTCTTCACACGAGGGCTTGCCTAATTATTCGTTATAGAAGTCAGCTGACCACACCTTACTACTTAGCAAAACAAAACTGGGAAATTCCCGTGATATGCACGACAACAAACGTGACTTCAGTTTACCACGGTAAAACACAGTATGCAAAACAAAGTTTCCTAGCAACAACAACTTCGCTTAAATCTAATGAGAAAACAAGACCAAACCCTTACAAACTGCTTGTTATTACCATAAAATGTGGAAAAAGTGAAGCGCTGTGAATACTTTCTGGATGCACTGTAAGCATTGAAATATTATATCATAATGTTCCTCTATTATGGGCATTAAAGGTTTGTGCCTCTAATGAATAAAAAAAACTAATATCTATTATCTTGATGTACCCCCTTCATGGAAAATTCCAGGGAACATAATGGATCAAAATTATGATAATCTTGTATAACAGACAGCTGTTTGAACACAACTCAATATTTTCTACTATTACATCAGGGTGTTATATATTACTTTACATATTTTTTTTTTGACTTGCGGAGCACTTTTTAAACTCTAATTTCAGACCTAATGGATGAGAATGAAGAAGTGAATGAAGTAGAGAAAGAAAGACGATCTCAAAAGTCTCAAATCACTTGCCGTCAGTGTGGAAAGAGTTTCACACACAAAATAACCCTTAAAAGACACATGAGTATCCACACTGGAGAGAAACCATATGAACGTGATCAATGTGGCAAAACATTTTTGTTGGCTTCAGCCCTGAAGATTCACCTGAATGTTCATTCAAAGGATAAACCACATTCATGTTCCTCATGTGGAAAGAGATTTTCACTTCTTCGATTATTTAAAAACACATCAGAAAATACATGCTGGTGTAAAAAATCATATGTGCTTTGAGTGTGGCAAGACATTTACTAGAGCTCTAGATTTGAAACGGCACCAGAGAATTCACACTGGAGAGAAACTGTTCACATGTGATCAGTGTGGGAAGAGTTTTAGACAACATGTTCACCTTAAGAGACACATGAACATCCACACTGGAGAGAAACCGTTCACATGTGATCAGTGTGGAAAGAGTTACGCACACAAAATAACCCTTAAAAGACACATGAGTATCCACACTGGAGAGAAACCATATGAATGTGATCAATGTGGCAAAACATTTTTGTTGGCTTTGAATGAACATTCAGGTGAATCTTCAGGGTTAAAGGATAAACCACATTCATGTTCCTCATGTGGAAAGAGATTTTCACTTCTTCGATATTTAAAAACACATCAGAATATACATGCTGGTGTAAAAAATCATATGTGCTTTGAGTGTGGCAAGACATTTACTAGAGCTCTAGATTTGAAACGGCACCAGAGAATTCACACTGGAGAGAAACCTTACATGTGTTCACACTGCCACAAGAGATTCAGTGAATCAGGAGACTTGAAAAAACATGAGATGATTCACACTGGAGAGAAACCTTACATGTGTTCACACTGTGACAAGATATTCAGTCGTTCAGAACATCTGAAAATACATGAGAGGATCCACACTGGAGAGAAACCTTACATGTGTTCACACTGCCACAAGAGATTCAGTGAATCAGGAGACCTGAAAATGCATGAGAGGATCCACACTGGAGAGAAACCTTACATGTGTTCACACTGTGACAAGATATTCAGTCGTTCAGAACATCTGAAAATACATGAGAGGATCCACACCGGAGAGAAACCGTATCACTGCACTGCATGTGGAAAGAGTTTCACTGACTCATCAACTCTACGCAGACACGCCAAAACTCACATTAAGTAGCTTATCTTTAATTCCAGAACTTTCAAGTGCGAAGATGCATCTCTTCCCTATTAGTCTGTCCTAACCAGAATCATCATTTAAATTAATTGCAGTGAGTAAAGTTCATTTTTAAGTTGAAGTTTGAGGATGATGATCTTCTCCAAAGAACAATATTTCTCGTAAATCACTTTGCTCAATAATATAATCTATATCAATTTGCTTTATGATGAGTTTCATTTTATGTTCAATTTTGTGAAGTTTGTTTACACTTTTATAAAGCAAAAGTATTATTTTATTTATTTTTTTTTATACAGATTATTGTTTAAGAAGCTGAAGAGGCTGATTTATTTTAAACTTTGTTGTTATAAAATCAAATAGGTATTCATCCACTTTTTGTTTATTTCAAAAAACCAGATGCATTATTTAATGTCATGTAGCTTTGCAACTGGCTTTCTTCTCTTTTATTCTCTTAAGATGCTTTGCTAACTTATTAATCAATAAAGAGGTAGATGTCTCATTCGTTTATACTTTTTGTATTTGCTGCAACAAATATTAAACGTTTATTGTTTGCTCCTCCTTGCATCAAAAATAAATAACTTCATAATTGTATTTACATCTAAGTCATGAAAGTATGCATGAAATGGTGAAGAGATGTCTTGGCAAAATGTATCAAGAGAAAATATAGAAATAATAGCTTTTAAACTCTTTATGCGCTGTGCCACAACAGCTATAATCAGAGGCAAACTCCTCACCTTTCAGTGACAACTCACTTTTTTGAGATCAAAATAGGTCACCAATGAGATTTGCTTGGATCCAATGAGAAAGTGTTTACCCTTACATGGGTAAATAAAGAACTGGTTGTTTCAATACGTTTGGAATAGTATTGATCTGAGATTCACATTTATTTATGAAGCACATTTAAAAACAAGTTTTGTACCAAAGTGCTGTACAATTTATAAACGTAATTAAACCATATCAAAAAGCAACAAAAAATGGATAAAAAAAATAAGATACAAATAAAAGCATGCAAGAGAAACCATGAACAATTTTATAACCCCAAAATTCTCAGGCAACACCATAGGCCAAAGAGAATAAATGAGTCTTCAATCTAGATTTAAAAGTGTCCACCGTGGGAGAGGATCTCATGGCAACTGGAAGTGCATTCCACCGTTTAGGAGCCACAACTGCAGAAGCTCGGTCACCCTCAGTCTTTAAATGGGACCAGGGAACAGAAAGAAGTAATTGACGGCTTGGCATTTTTCTATTTTCGCTTTCTTGAGTGCACGCTTCCGGTTCCGAGATATGAAGTGAGGGAAGATATGAATGATGGCGCTGTTTTACACACGATGTGTCCAAGACCTTCCAAAGGTTACAATCAGCGATGTACACCGGCAAGCTCAGCCCGGAGGAGCAAAAGGGAAAAGGGGTTCAAGATGTATATTTCTAGTTGCATCGACAACTATGAAGGTAAGTTATACAACATTAGCTGGCAAGCTTGCTAGCTCTAGTTAACACTACTGGCTAACTTTGACAACTTGACAGGCTATTTGATCCAGTGTAGAATGTTTTGATGTACGATTAGGTTTATGCATAACATGAATGATGTCCAATCCCCCACAGTTTCAAACAAAGATTCATCTGGGAGGGTGAGCATCAGGGCTACCTGTTACAGGGCATTGAGATAGAGCGAGAAGCCTCACGACCTCAGAATAGGGAGTAGAAACAAGAAGTGTTCATCAGTTCAAAGCCTCAATCAGGTTCATGTTCTGTGGTTTTGATGTGGCTAGGGGCTAGGGGAGGTAACGTTAACCTGTAATTTAGGATTCAACAAGCCTAGCTAGCTGACATTTTGCAACAGGTTGCATAATAACAACGTAACGTACACGTTACAAGGCAGTGTGGGGTAGTGTTGTCAAAAAACCCAGTACTTCGGTACCAAGTCTGTATTAAAAAAATGAAAACGTCATGGTACCAGGTTTTTTTTAAGTACCTGTGATACTGAGTACCCGATCAACCTGGTTCTTGACGTGTAGGTCCGTATGATTTCCGCGACACAAAACGCGGACGGAATTGCGGAACCTTGTTTAAAAAAGGAATTTACAGTTTAACACGGAATGTCATGAAATTTGTCAAGGTTTAGATTAATTGATTAAAAAGTAGGTCATTACACTTGAATCAAATCGCGATATGGACTAGTATCTGTAAATATTAAGCCGCTAAAGTCGATTAAAATATGAATCTCTGTGTGAATGAATTAATGGCAGAGACGCGCGTTTTTAATGTTATTTAATTTTTTTTTTTTTACTACATACATTGAATCACGTGTGACGCTCGCAGTGATTTCAGCGTCTGCCATCTAAATGAGGACATAAATGCATGAACATCTCCAGAACTGCTCTGAGAGTCACTTCACGAGCATTTTACGGTTTCATTTGAGTAAAACCAACGTCACATCATATACACACAGAAATTTAAAGGCATTCACTGCAACCCGTCAAAATAAAAGTTCGGTTTAGACATTGTGCCAGAAATATATTAGGCTACTATTATTTAGTAGAATGTATGCGATACTACTGCTACTGTTTAAAAAAAAAATTTAATAACTTTATTTTTTAATAAATAATCACACAATAATTATTACGTTTTAATTTTAATAGTAAATCTCCTTTATTTACCAAAAAATAAAATTGTTTAAATTTCATTAATCAAAAGACAAATACAATTTGGGTGAAACTTGTTTACTGTTTTCCATACTTGTATTTCTTGTGGAAAAACTTGAAACACAATTCTAAATAAGCATAAAGAATGGCATTTATTTTTGTACATTTTATTTTTGTTTGACTTTTATTAATAAATTTTTTTTTTTTTTTTAATTGGCATGTTTTTGTTTTTTGCTTTGGTACCGAGAACTGTGGATTTTCCGTGGTATCGGTACCGAATACAGAAATTTTGGTTGTGACAACACTAGTGCGGGGGGATCTGCCAGATCCAGATGTCTTCAAAGTTGACAAGGTGTACAAAGTTGACAAGGTGTACAAAGTTTTCTTGCCAAACATTGCTCCACTCATCACCACCATGGCGATAAATGTGGACATCCCACTGGTTGACTCCACTTTTGGGGAAAGTCCAGGAAGGTAGTCCTACATCCTACCGACATCCTTTAAAAGTGAGCCGGGTTGTAGTCCGCCACCCAGATGCCCCTCCGCCACCACCTCTACCTGTATAGGGCTATAGGCTGGAGCCTACCAGCTGTCAGTTTGTGTGCAGTCACCAGCAACCATTTACAGCAGGGGTGGAGAACGTTGATCCTGGAGGGCCGGTGTCCCTGCAGAGTTTAGCTACAACTCTAGTGAAATACACCTGAACAAGCTAATCAAAGTCTTCAGGATACAGGTAGGTATTGTTTTTTCAGGGTTGGAGCTAAACTCTGCAGGGACACCGGCCCTCCAGGATCAACATTCCCCACCCCTGATATACAGTCACTTCGTCGCCTTGGAATTATAAGGTTCTATCTGCATTCCAAGTGGTTTTGAGATATTGAGCTTCAAAGTTTTTGCATTCCGTATAGCAAAAATGATATGGGGAACAAGTCTCTTTCCTACATGAAAATGACAGACCCTAAATCTATTCTAAATGTACAATATCAAAATCCTCTCAGATTTTTAAATGGGGATTTTTGGAACGGGTCAAATGCAGATAGAACCTTCTAATTCTAAAAAGTCATTTTCTGCTTGGAATTATAAGATTCTATCTTGCAAAACATTAATTGAAGCAACAATTTTCAAGAAATACAAATTGTTTTTTTATAATTTGCTTTAAAACATAAAATTAGTGTTGTAACAATGTGTCAACATTTATGAGAAAGGTAAATTTAATGCTTTATCACGTTTATTCCATATTAGGACAATATTTTTTCTTGGTTAAGTTAGGCACGAAGGGCAATACTAAATATTTTGTTCAGTGCTAATGTTAATTTTAGCTAGGATTATAGTGGGTAAATAAACACATTATTGCAGGACCAGTTAAGGCAGCTAACGTTACTCTAATCAATCTGACAAGGACTTTATTCCACAAAAAGCAGCTCAGGGCAAATGGCATTCTCTTTAAATCAGTATGGCCGAGATAACATGCTGACATTTATTGTTGTAATTAATTGTTGACACTTTGATATTTAAGGCTTAATGTTGTAAAATTTAAGACATTTTAAGACTTTAAACTGCATGAATATTTCGCCAATCATTACATATTCGGGTCTTTAGCGACCCAGACTTATATCCAGCACAGATGGATCTCTAATTGCTGCAATGGCAAACTCTCCTGATATTTTAAGAACATTAAAATTAAAAAAAAAAAATTTAAAAAAAGAATAAAATAAGCATTGTTTCTTACCTTTTGAAACTTAGAAGGGATCGATTTGAGCAGATGATTTTATCATCACTGCCATCGTCAGAGCGCATTTCCCCAGTAACTTTATACATTCAGCATCTGGCTCATATTCACGATCTCAATATATTCTCAAAACTATCGTTTTCAGCCTCTTCAAAAACATTTTGATTGCGACCACCACATCCACCATCAAACGACAGTGACACTTATTCATTATGTGCAGTAATCGCTCTGCAGTAGCCTAAAGCCATTCAAGCCGGTTCCATTTTTGCAGATGATTTGTTTTATGCATGCGCTAATTATGAGTGAAAAAGCATGTCATCATTGTTTTAAACAGTGCCACTTTGTGGAATAAAGGTGAATTGCACTTATTCATTATGCAGACATGTAATTATTGTTTAATGTTTCCTGCTGTTACGAGCAGTCCGGCGACATGACAAAGAACGTTGATCCTGATTGGTCCTCTTGCGTGCATTCGAAGTGCTGATTGGCTGATTCTCAGATAGAACCTTATAGAACTAAGTTAGAGTTCGACTTTTTATTTAGAAAACAAAAAGGTTCTATCTACAAAGTCCTAAAATGTACAAAACTTAAAAAAAATTAAAATAAAAAAAAAACCCATCAGATAATGTAAATAAGTTGTCACAGAATAAGAATATGTGAATAACTCCATTTTGACAATTTTTTAAAAATTTGACAGGATTTTGATATTGTACATTTAGAATATATTTAGGGTCTCTGTCATTTTCATGTATGTCATTTTTGCTAGATGGCAAGCAAAATCTTTGAAGCTCAATATCTCAAAACCACTCAGAATGCAGATAGAACCTTATAATTCCAAGGCGACTAAATATTTTTTAGCATATTGCCGAGGTAGTTGATCCCCATCGGCTCCCTGGTGAACCACACGTCGGTGTCTTCGAGATTACACAAGAATGCGTTTCGGATGAAGATAGAAGGCTCCAGCATCTTCTGGACACTTTGAGAGGTATTTTTTAAAGCTGTCCACGGGACAAGGTGGGTCGCCAGGGCTCGCAAACATAAATCCATGCAAATTTTCTCTGCCTGATGCAGTGGGATCCTTGTGATTTTTCGTTCAATCTGCTTGAGCTCTTCTAGTGTTAATTCCTTGTACCGCTTTTCGCTATTACTTTACTTTTTCAACGTCTTCTCCAGGTCACAAGTTTATCTTGGGCCTCTGCCCATTTATCAAAATTACCATGTTCACCATACAAGTTAAATGACATGCAAAATTCATCCATTTTGGCTAATAAAATACGAAATGTTTTCAATCGGTGTGCAACCGTCACTGAGTTACTATGGTTACTCATGTTTTGTGTGTGTTTGTGTGCGTGATGCATGTGTGCATAAGTTAAAGCAGCGCATTAATATAGAACAGTGATTAAACTGACTTGGAACTACCTGTGCATTAGGGATGGGAATCGCAGGGTACCTCACGATACGATATAATCACGATACATGGCTCACGATAATGTCACCATACAGCGATTCTGCGATAATCGATATATTTCTAGAAAATCCTATAATGATACATACTCCTAGAGTGACGGAAATCCACCCGCGATCCGAGCGGACAGGTTAGGCTACTCATAAACTGAATATGCGCTCTGCAATAATAACGCGATCGGTGCCTATGGTCCACGCTGATAGCTGTTCTGGGGCAGCTAGTTTTCATCTCCATAAACGTATATATTTAGCAGTGGCTGGAAATCTGTTTATCCTTCGGTTCCTCGTGCTTGCCCATCTTCATAGAGAACGCGGTTCATGGTTGCTCAGAGCGCTTTTGGATAGAAGCTGGAAATGGTGCGGCCGCGATTTTCACGCATTTAGAGCTGTGAACAGGAACACCTATCTATCTATATATATATATATATATATATATATATATATATATATATATATATATATATATATATATATAGATATATATATATAGATATATATTTAAATATGGGTTTGGTCCCCTCAGCTAGGGGTGGGCAATATGGCAAAAATATCAAGATTTGTTTTTTTGTTTTTTTAAATATCACGATCCACAATATTATCACAATTCTTTGTCATGTTGGATTTTCTATTTTGCAAGTTGTTTGAGCATTACAGCCAAACTAATTTCCCTATTATAAAGACAAAGCCTTTCAAGGTAACAAAATATTAAAAAGTATGGCGGATATTTAGGCCAAAGTGGGTGAAGATAAAAATCGTTGTCATTATTTTATCTTTGGTATTAAAAAATGAGAGCAAAGATACACATTACAAATACACATAATATACAAATAAAATAAACAGTGTTTTATTTTCAGGTAGTCTACAATAGGTGTATTTAGCAGGAGCATTCAAGAAATTGAATGAACAAATATAAAAATAAAACACTATATAGATTGATTCCTATTAAAGCAACTGTATTAAAGTTTTTCAGTCAAGAGTAGTGAGTGATTTTTCTCTTTGTGTTTGGTGTTTTATTAACATTAAAGGAATAATTCACCCCAAAATTAAAATAGGCTAGTGTTTGATTTTTATACCTTCATTTACTCACTCAAAAGTTGTTTTAAACCTGAACGAGTTTCTTCTGCTGAAAATAAATGCTATTTTGAAGAATGTGGAAAACCAAACAGTTGCTGGTCTACAGTGACTTCCATAGTATTTTTTTCCCTACTGTTAAAGTCAATGTGAACCAGCAACTGTTTGGTTAGCCACATTCTTCAAAATATCTTCTTTTGTGTTCAGCACAAGAAAGAAATTAATACAGGTTTGGAACAACATGTGAGTGAGTAAATAATGACAGAATTACAATTTTAGGGTGAACTATCCCTTTAATGACAGTTGGCAGCATGTTTAGTACTGTCCCTTTAAGACATGCACGCATCTAATATACAGGCACGCATGCGTTTCTCTCAGCTGTTTACCTTCATTTTAGACATAACCAACTGAGTCTATAAACCTGGTGTGTTTTGACAGTATTAGCACAAAACATAACTTAGTTCAGTAATCAGGCGCTGTTTGACGGGCTTTTGAGAGCACGCGCTTTGGGTGTATAGAGCTCAGAAAAGGCGCTCATCAGAACAGAACACGAGTGAAACGTTTAACCAGTAAGTCTTTGAAGCAGATGCAGATAATGTACTTTTGGTGACTGCGAATAAATGCACTTTCCCGTGAGAGTAACTCTACCGCTGAGTTAACGCTGATGTGAATGTATGTGGTGTTGTACAGTATATAGAGACGGCGGCGCCAGAACTGCAGCTGATAGAATGAGCGCTGAAGTACGATACTACGATATTTCTTCAAAAAAGCAAATCGTGGAGACATTTTTATAGTCCACGATCAAAAATCGTCATATTGAACACCCCTACCCTCGGCAGAAATTGCAGACCGGGGCACCGGACCGCAAGGGCACTTTACTGTCGGACCTCAAAGGGGCAGGGGCTCGAGCCCCTGCCCCCTGCCCCCTTGTGCACGCCACTATATATATATATATATATATATATATATATATATATATATATATATATATAATACTTCCCACCCCACCCCTATATTTGGGTCTTTGAGGGTTAATTGACTAGTACCATGAACTTTCAACTTCACATAAAAGATAAGGAACTCTCGGTTCAGGTTGCAGAGGTGTGAAAGTGTTTCAACATTTCTATCTCTGAGAAACTGTTGGTGGTCAGGGTTATCAATCTGAGACACACTTCAGTAAATTATACTATCAAGATTTTCTCAATAGCTGAGAATAACAACTCATTTCCTTTGTTCAAACTCTACAGCATCCAGCACACTCGTTGTTTTTTAATAATCAGATAAAGCACATGTTGAAACACTGAAATGACATGCTGTTTTCATAAGTTTTCCAGCATTTATTAAAGCATACATGTTAATCCAGTAACGGTGAAACAGTGAAGTGGACAAAGACGGCGAGATATATTGTTTACAATAACAGAAAGGCAGGTCAGGAGCATGAAGTCATCATTTAGAGTGTGAAGAATTGATATTACCAACCCCAGACAAAGATATATATATACGCGAGCTGAATTATTTTTAGCTCATTGGCTAAAGGCTAAACTAGTTACAATCACTGATTGGTCTTTTGTGACCTGCGGGGATTGGCAGGCTTGGGAAAATTATAAAATAGTTTATTTTGTAATCTTTGATCAGCTGTTTCTGTAGGTCTCTAATTGATAATGACTGAACTCTGCCATTGTTATCAGGTCCATAGTAACCATTCCCTCTGAACGCTAGTCCCTTTTGACAACAGGTGGCTCTCCAGTAATACTTTGAGACAGTAACTCTTCCATTAATTTTCTTGTTGGTATCAGGAACTACACCAGTCACCACAAAAGCCTTATCACAGGACTTTAGATCATCAGTAACAGCCTTCTCATGTACCTTCCATGCTTTCTGATTGAACTCTGGGTCCTGTGGAGCGGCGTTGGTCAGGGTGGAGGTGGCCAGCATGGACAGATGATTGTTCGTGTGCTGCACCGGGTAGAGGTGACCTCTGTCATAACCAGACTTATCATAGTCTTTATTCACAGCCTGATTTTGACCAATATTGCGATTGTAACCTTTAGGTCTCATACATGGATCTTCAACTTTTATATCCAGCTAAAGGACATGAGAGAAAAATATAAAAAAAATACCTCAGACTGTGTCCTTTTAAAATATCTATGTTTCAAATACATATACTATAATAACCCTAGTGAAAAATAAATACATTTGAATGTATTTGAAAGGCATTTCTTTCATACAATGTATACTTCAAATACCTTTATATATTTATGTACTTGCTTTAAGAATACCAGTTTAGCATGCCAAAAGTACAACTGCAGGGTATTTTTAAGTCTGCTAAATTGGAACAACTAATTTTGTACTTAATGCACTTTCATTGTGCAAAAGTAGTGCTGAAATCCAACTAAACATACGCTGAAGTATATTTGATTGTGCTAAAATGGAACTATTGCAAGTATAGTTACAGTAAGCACACTTTAAATATCTTGCATTTAAAGATATTTCTATAAATAATAATAAAGATATTATTCAAAGATCACACAACCCTCATCAGTAGTGACAGTAAAACTAATTTAGGCTTAATATTAAGAAATGTGCATAGTGCACAAGTAGTAATCTAAATAAAGTTTAATTATAATTTATATATCAGGAAGTCTTGAGCAATATGCCAGAAAATATGCCAATAGATTTTAACTATACTTATGAAATAAATGTATTTTAAATATATAAATTTTTTACTAGGGAATACACAGTTACCTGAGGTTCGATGTACCAAACGTCACACCTGCCAATATTTGGGCTTCCAAACACATACGCAGAGTAGATGGGGATCTTCCATGTTTTGCTGTACAAAGTTGCATAAAGATATATTTTATTATCACTGTCATCCCAGAGACACTGACAGATGTGTTCGTCTGCATTCGGTGGAGTGCTCCTTGATGGTGTGTATTGAGGAGGGTCATCATTCAAAAAGAACTGCATGCATTGACCAAATTTCGGCACAACCTCACTCAGAGAGAGGTAAGGTAACAGAAGAAAAACTAGAAGTTTCATGATGAAACTCGAACAGCGAGAGCAGAATTTCTGAATTTCTCTGGGTTCGAAGACAGTGACAGAGTAGAGAATATAAATGATCTCTCTTTTTATAGAGTTCGAAACGCAAGAGGAGGGGAGAAAATCACATGTTTGTTTTACAAATAGAGTTGATAACGTTTAAGTTGTATTTTACCCAGAAAAAACCATTAAAAGGGGTGGTACAGTGACAAACCTCTCAGCTCTGCTCCTCTGATTGGGTTAAAATTTGTGAGAATAATGATGCTGAGTTTCTTGTGTGTGAAATCATGTAAGTTTTGTTGGCACATTTGTGGTGTGAAGTAATACAGCAGCACCTTTACTACAGATTTTGTTTCAAGCAGGACGAGCCAATGATCACCATGGGCTGCTCCAGAGGAGGATGATAAACTGATAATAAAGTTGAGCTGTTAATAAAGATTAACATTCAGACACCTTCAAAATTCCTCACATTATCACAGTTTATTCACTATAGTTTAGAAAATGGTAATAAAATATGAAGAGTTTAACTATGTCAGCAATTAAAGAAAAAACGCTTAAGCAAAACATGGTCAGGTCAAAGTGTCTGAATAATTATTGGTCCCAATTTTTTATCAGTTTTACTGGTAGTCCATTGATGAATAATTTTTGGGTATAATGTGTCACAGTTCACTTTATTTTGCTATCCTCACTTACATAAATGAACTATAGTGTCCTGCACCCACTAGTAAAAAAAAAAAATGTATATCAAAAATTACATCTAGTGTCTGAATAATTTTTGGTTTGACAGTAAAAGCATTAGAGATGGCTAAGATCAGACTGGTTTAAGAGTTCAGCTAACAGAAGACTGATCACACACATTCAGTAAATGATACTACCAGGATTTTATCAATACATGAAAATAACAATTAACTTCTTTTGTTCAAACTTTACAGCATCCATCACAGCTTGTTCTTTTTTAATCAGATAAAGTGCATGTTGAAACACTGAAATGACATGCTGTTTAATAAGTGCTCACGTATGCCTGCTGAGTGCAGGACGATAAGAAGACTGTTGGGTTAAACCACAATATCAGACTGTACAATGGCAGTTGGGGTACATTAGAATATTTTGTCACACATTAAGACACATTTGCACACTGTCTTTATTGAATGTAACTGGTTATAAACAGGGTTGCCAGCTCTCACGCATTTGGCGTGAGACACGTGCTTTCAGGTCAAGTTTGCTGCACATCATCCCGTTTACACAAGTTGATATAATTCTTTATGGTCTTAATGAAGAGTCTATAACATACTTTGGTTAAAATTTCTCAATGGTAGTGTAAAAAACACCTTCTTTACCCTGTCATAATCAGCTCTGTCTTCAGCACGCTGATCTAGTCCATGTTGCTTTAAATGCTAGTGAGCTCTGCTGACTCCACCCCTCTCTTCCGTGGAGTGATGAGCAGACCATAGATATGTGTAGATTCCCTATTCGACCGCTCCAGATACAGTACATTGACGCGTCATCCATCTCACGTTCACCATAATATTCAATGAATATTCAAAGATATACAAGCGTATAACTTGCTGTTGTAGACGCACACAGTCAATGCACTCAAAGATTCGCAGACCGTTCCAAAAATGGTGGATGGCTTATGTGGCCCATAGAAACAGTCGATAATCTAGGTATATATACAGGTGCATCTCAATAAATTAGAACGTCGTGGAAAAGTTAATTTATTTCAGTAATTCAACTCAAATTGTGAAACTCGTGTATTAAATAAATTCAATGCACACAGACTGAAGTAGTTTAAGTCTTTGGTTCTTTTAATTGTGATGATTTTGGCTCACATTTAACAAAAACCCACCAATTCACTATCTCAACAAATTAGAGTACTTCATAAGACCATTAAAAAAAACATTTTTAGTGAATTGTTGGCCTTCTGCAAAGTATGTTCATTTACTGTATATGTACTCAATACTTGGTAGGGGCTCCTTTTGCTTTAATTACTGCCTCAATTCGGCGTGGCATGGAGGTGATCAGTTTGTGGCACTGCTGAGGTGGTATGGAAGCCCAGGTTTCTTTGACAGTGGCCTTCAGCTCATCTGCATTTTTTGGTCTCTTGTTTCTCATTTTCCTCTTGACAATACTCCATAGAATCTCTATGGGGTTGAGGTCTGGTGAGTTTGCCGGCCAATCGAGCACAGTAACACCATGGTCATTTAACCAACTTGTGGTGCTTTTGGCGTGTGGGCAGGTGCCAAATCCTGCTGGAAAATGAAATCAGCATCTTCAAAAAGCTGGTCAGCAGAAGGAAGCATGAAGTGCTCCAAAATTTCTTGGTAAACGGGTGCAGTGACTTTGGTTTTCAAAAAACACAATGGACCAACACCAGATGACATTGCACCCCAAATCATCACAGACTGTGGAAACTTAACACTGGACTTCAAGCAACTTGGGCTATGAGCTTCTCCACCCTTCCTCCAGACTCTAGGACCTTGGTTTCCAAATGAAATACAAAACTTGCTCTCATCTGAAAAGAGGACTTTGGACCACTGGGCAACAGTCCAGTTCTTCTTCTCCTTAGCCCAGGTAAGATGCCTCTGACGTTGTCTGTGGTTCAGGAGTGTCTTAACAAGAGGAATACGACAACTGTAGCCAAATTCCTTGACACGTCTGTGTGTGGTGGCTCTTGATGCCTTGACCCCAGCCTCAGTCCATTCCTTGTGAAATTCACCCAAATTCTTGAATCTATTTTGCTTGAACTCATAAGGCTGCGGTTCTCTTGGTTGGTTGTGCATCTTTTTCTTCCACACTTTTTCCTTCCGCTCAACCTTCTGTTAACATGCTTGGATACAGCACTCTGTGAACAGCCAGCTTCTTTGGCAATGAATGTGTGTGGCTTACCCTCTTTGTGAAGGGTGTCAATGATTGTCTTCTGGACAACTGTCAGATCAGCAGTCTTCCCCATGATTGTGTAGCCTAGTGAACCAAACTGAGAGATCATTTTGAAGGCTCAGGAAACCTTTGCAGGTGTTTTGAGTTGATTAGCTGATTGGCATGTCACCATATTCTAATTTGTTGAGATAGTGAATCGGTGGGTTTTTGTTAAATGTGAGCCAAAATCATCACAATTAAACGAACCAAATACTTAAACTACTTCAGTCTGTGTGTATTGAATTTATTTAATACAGGAGTTTCACAATTTGAGTTGAATTACTGAAATAAATGAACTTTTCCACGACGTTCTAATTTATTGAGATGCACCTGTATCTATGGAGCATACTAAACTAGCTAACTAGCACATTATTAGAAAGGCTATTTGCAAAAATTCATAAAAACCCTTATACTCACTTCTTCTGTAGATAAAGCTGGATCCCGAATGATTCGGGCGAACATACGCATTTAGGCAGATCGGGGATCGGTGCATTCACTTCAAAATGCCTCAGATGTCGGGAGTAAATGAATAAATTCATTATTACATCCAACAACTAAACACTTCAATCGCTTAATCGGAGACATCTTGTCTTCCCCTGCACCGGAGGCAGACAGCTCTCAGCTCACTCAGGGCGGGTCTAAGGTAAGACGGTCTTGTCAATCAACTATCGTGGGAGCGGCCTGTACAGAACTACGTCATTCTGACAGGAACCTCAGAACAGCCTGATTTGAGAAAGGGAATTTTAAAATAAAATATCCTATTTTATCCCATTATACCCTATCCTATTTAAAAAAAAAAAAAAAAAAAATCCTGTAATGATATCATTTTTATCATTATAGTTTGAACAACTTTTTTGCTTCCGATGACCCCTTTAAAACAAGATGTTGTTGTTGTTACGTCACACTAATGGAAGGAAATTACTTTTTACCATTGGAAAGTATTTTAAGATTAATAGAATTTATAGTTAGTTTTTCAGACCAAAGCTAATTTTAAAATATATAATTACTATCTATATATATATATATATATATATATATATATATACACCGTATTGACCCGAATATAAGACGATGTTTTTTTTCTTGGAAATACATCTGAAAAAACGCGGTCGTCTTATATTCAGGGTCTAGACTTTGACATGTCAGTAATACA